>NW_027509188.1:11765000-12117500 GCF_051911475.1 Siphateles boraxobius
GAAATAACTTGCGCTCTGAATGGAGTGCCCATCACTTTAGGGACATAACCATGTCTAGGTCTGAGGATGACTTTAGAGTCATTTGGTCTGAACTCAAGACACGACGCGCTGACAGACAGCGCGTGCAGATCCCCTACACGTTTTACTGACGACAGTGCAGTCAGAAAAACGGCTTTTAGTGATAGATATTTCAACTCCACGGAGTCTAGTGGTTCAAATGGAAAAGCTTTCAGGGCCTCGAGGACCAGTGAAAGATCCCACATGGGAACCGACGGGGGGCGCGGCGGATTCATCCTTCTAGCTCCTCTAAGGAAGCGGATGACCAACTCATGTCTTCCCAGTGACTGGCCGTGCGTCGATTCCGCGAATGTTGCTACGGCCGCCACGTAAACTTTGAGCGTGGATGGGGATCTTCCCTTATCCAACAGCTCTTGTAGGAAAGTGAGCAGATGCGCCACCCCGCATGTCCGCGGGTCCAGACCTCTGTCGGTGCACCATCCAGAGAACACCGACCATTTAGACGCGTAGAGCCTTCTCGTGGAAGGGGCTCTAGACTGCGTGATCGTGTTCATCACTCCTTCTGGCAGGGCAACGAGTACCCGTTGATCAACCATGCATGCAGAGACCAGCGCTCTGGATGGGGATGCCAGATCGTGCCGCGAGCTTGAGAGAGGAGATCTGCCCTCACCGGAATCGGCCACGGAGCTGTATGTGACAGCCGTGCCAGTTCCGGGAACCAAGTCTGATTCTCCCAACGCGGGGCTATGAGGAGCACCGAGTGGCGCGTTTCCCTGATCCTCTTGATCACCTGTGGCAACAGAGAGACCGGAAGGAAAGCATATAGCGGGAGGCTGGGCCAAACCTGGGCCAGCGCGTCCTCGTCCTTCGAGAAGAACGTCGGGCATTGAGCGTTGTCTTTTGACGCAAACAGGTCGACTTCCGCTCTGCCGAATAGGCGCCACAGTTTCTGGACCGTTTGGGGATGCAGGGACCATTCCCCTGGGGGAACATTGTCCCTGGACAGTCTGTCTGGGCCGTCGTTCAAATGGCCAGGCACATGCGCCGCCCTCAGCTAGCGCAGGTTCGTCTGTGACCAAATAAGGAGGCGTTCCGTCAGATTGCAGAGATTTCTGGAACTGACACCGCCCTGACGGTTTACATAGGATACCACAGATGTGTTGTCCGAGCGGACAAGAACATGCTGGTCCTGTATAAACGGGAGGAAGCACTTCAGCGCGTTCTCGACCGCTATCATTTCCAGACAGTTTATGTGAAAACCCTTCTCCTGGTCTGACCACTGGCCAAAGGCCGGTCTGCCCTCGAACAGCACGCCCCAACCCGAGTTGGACGCGTCTGTCGAGATGACCTTCCGATAAGAGATGGTTCCCATCATTACTCCCTGCTGGTACCAATCGGCCACTAACCAGGGCTGCAGAGCTGTTATGCAGGTCTGAGTCACTCTGATTTTCTGGCCGCCAGACACCCAGGCTCGGCGAGGCGCGCGAGCGTTCAACCAGCGTTGGAGTGGGCGCATGCGCAGTAGGCCCAGCTGGAGCACCGCTGCAGCTGATGCCATACAGCCCAACATCCTTTGAAATGTTTTCAAAGGGAGAAAGCTGCCCTTCTGGAAAGATGCGGCTAGGTGGCGAACACGGCGCACGCGCTGTGTCGATAAACGAGCCGTCATGGTCACCGAGTCCAGTTCTATTCCTAAAAAGGAAATTGACTGGCTGGGCAGTAATGAGCTCTTGGTCCAGTTGACCGTGAGACCCAAGCTTTCCAGATGACTGAGAAGCACTGTTCTGTGGGATAGTAGTTCTGTCTCTGACTGTGCCAATATCAGCCAATCGTCCAGATAGTTCATTATGCGCAGCCCCTGACTTCTCAGGGGGGCGAGCGCCGCGTCCATGCACTTTGTAAATGTACGGGGTGCTAGGGACAGGCCGAACGGCAGGACGGTGTATTGATATGCCTGACCGTCGAAGGCGAATCTCAAAAATTGCCTGTGACGGGGTACTATCTGAATCTGAAAATAGGCATCCTTCAGATCTAGAGAAATAAACCAGTCCCTCGGGCGAACGTGCGCGAGGATTTTTCTGGTCGTAAGCATTTTGAACGGTCTTTTTACAAGCACTTTGTTCAAATATCTCAGATCTAGGATAAGTCTGAAGGCTCCGTCCTTCTTGGGTACGAGAAAATATCGGCTGTAAAAGCCTGACTCGCTCAGAGAAGGCGGCACCTTTTCTATAGCCCCTTTGCACAGCAGCTTTCCTATTTCTGCGTGAAGTAGGTGTGCTACTTCCGCATTCACTATCGTCGCGGTCCGGGTTTGAAAGCGCGGAGGACGGCGAATGAATTGAAGTGCATAGCCCTGCTTTATTGTGCTCAACACCCATTCTGAAATCCCTTGGGATAGTTTCCCACGCATCTATGTGAGCTGCCAGGGGGCGAATGGCCTCCGGGTTCAGACCGCCGCCATTTGCGGGCTTGTGAAACTGAACCGGAGCCGAGAGCGTGCGTTCTGGGCAATGGCCGCTCGCTGACAGCCGAGACCGGCTGACTTATGTGAGATGTCCTGATCATAAGGGATGGGGAACATACTTTTACCACACTTTGACGCACGAGCAGCGCTCTGGGCGGGAGAGCTCTCTGTAAGCGTGAGCGCGCGCACGCGGGCACGAGACTTACAACTGTATCTGACGCCCCGATCATAGTAGATGGGGAGCGTTTTATTAACGCCCTGTGTATTGTGATAACACTTAAACGCACAGGCGGGGCCCGGGGGAAGGTTTGTGTTAGCAAGCGTGAGCGCTCTCTGGCGGGCACGAGACTTACGTTCATAAGCTTCTTTGATCGTGTAACAGAGCGGGCAGATAGTGGGCATAGACCTGTGGACACATTTCTTACATTCAACACTCGAGCGGCTTTTCTGCGCTTTATGAGAGTGGGCACATTCACTACACTTAAAACACTGACGGCGTGAGCCGGACCAGACATTATACTCTTTTTGAGATTTCTCAGGGTCGCCGTGAAAACCGCGTTTGTGTGCAGGCGAGAGGGTGAATAAACCGGCTTGTTGGCTGCTAGTTGAACCACTGCAGTAGCCTGTTCGAAGGGGACTGACAGGGAAATGAACTTTGACGGCGTTCCGGCCGCAGCGGGACACGCGCGTCTTTTCTCTCCCGCTGTTAGGAGGGCTTCGCGTGCTCAGACTTCAGCGTGAGCCTTTGCCGAGGCCCTCTGGGGGGCGGCGGTCTGCGACGGCTGTCTGAGCGCGATCTAGGGCGGCCGCCCTGACGTCGCTGCGAAGGCTGATGCTGAGGCTGTGCTGGACGCTGGGTGCTGGTTCGCACAGGAGGCTGGCTTTGTCTCTCGCGAGAGCGGCCTGTGGCGGAACTCGAGCGTCGCGGCAGGAAGAGGTTCATGGCCTGCGTGGTCTTTTGCACCATAGAGAAGCGGTCAACAATCCCGTTCACCGCTGGGCCGAAGAGACCAATGGGGGAAAGCGGCGCGTTCAGAAAGGTGGCTCGCTCAGTTTCCCTCATATCTGCGAGCGTTAACCAGAGGTGCCTCTCCGTCACGGTTAACGCGGCCATGGCTCGTCCGATGGCCTGGGCTGCAGCTTTGGTGGCGCGGAGAGAAAGATCCGTCGTGCTTCTCAAATCGGTAACCGCAGCTGGGTCCCGGCCCTTCTCATCCCATTCACGGAGGAGGTCGGCTTGCAGGATCTGAAGCACAGCCATCGAGTGTAGAGCAGACGCGGCCTAGCCGGAGGCGGCATAAGCGCGGCCGACCAAGGCGGAAGTGGCTCTGCAGGCTTTAGACGGGAGGGCTGACCGTGACCGCGCTGCGACCGCCTCTTCCACAGGGGGAATCGCTGTGTACCCTTTCTCGGCGGCGCCGTCCACTCTGGAGAGCGACGCGGAGGCCTGTGACTGAAGTCTAGCAGAAAAAGGTGAATTCCACGACTTCGTCAGCTCCGCATGAAGTTCCGGCAGGAATGGAGCGGGCCTGGTTTCTGAAACTGCGCGGCGGCGACTTTGAAGGAAGCAGCCGTCGAGCCTGTTCGGCGCGGGTTCCTTCGGCAGCGACCACTCGAGCCCGAGACGGTCAACAGCTTGCGTCAGCAGGCGCATAAGTTCCGCGTCAGCTCCAGCGCGGGTACGGGCGGATTCCTGGATTGACGAGGAGGCGGAGTGAAGCGACCATTCCTCGCTGTCTGATGCCAGGATAGAGCAGCAGTCTTTTGTGGCGTGTCCCACGGACTCATCCTCCGAAGTGACGGCAGTGAGGCTCGCAAGCGGCAGCTGCGCGTCAGTGAGGAGAGGTGGGGAAGGCGAGAGCGAGGCTCGAGGGAGGTTCTCCGGCGAACGCGTCGCTGTGGCCACAGGTTCCGGCTGTCTCAGGGAACGGCGCTTCTTTCTGCGCGGTCCCACAGGGGGCGGAGTGACTGCTGTGGTGTTGAACGCTTCGAGTCGAGCCCGCAGGGTCGACAGCGGAAGCTCCCCACACAGAGCTCGCAGCCCCCGGACGCGAGGGCGAGCTCTGCGTGTTCCAGGCCAAGGCAGAGAGCGCAGATCAGGTGGCGGTCTCCGGCGCTGAGCGGGGCTTTACACGAGCCGCAGGAAGTGCGAGGCATCTTTAAAAAGACGCTCGCTGCTCTTTTAGAATGATTTGCAAAAAGGATGCGTCGCCGGATAGCGTAGCTCGCACGGATGGCTGAAGGTGGCGAAGACGGCCGGCTTCTTCAGCGCTGTCCTAAGCTGGCTGTTCGCTGTTCGACGGCGGCGGTGGCTTCTCTCAAATCCAGCGATGCGAAGAGCTCGCTGAAGAGTCGAAAAATCAGAGAATTCAGCCTACAGCCCCTATTTTATACGCTAAGCCACGCCTATCTGGTGGGCTGTGACGCTATAAAGGCGCGGGCGCCCTTCATTGGGCGTGACGTCACGCCGGGCGCACTGGTAGTCTGCAGCAGTTGCCCGCAGGGCAGCCAATGAGCACGCGAGATGGCCTGCTCTAGGTCTGCTAGCTGCTGCACTGCGTTGACAAGTTATACAAAATTAAGGATAATTTTTTGGCTTCAGTATCTCGAGAAGATGAATCTTTCCCGTAGCGTAAGCTAAACTTACGCAATACGAGAGAACCTCTCGTAAGAGAACTTTATAATCTATCCAAAATTAATCAACAAAATCTTGTCTAAACATTCATATTTTAGTCTGTAACATATCATGTTTATGATATATTAGCATACAAATGTTTATTTGCAGTTTGTTGCTTATACAAAGACATTTTATTTCAACATATTTCAGTCTATTTTTACTCATCTCGGTAGGCTATAGCAATATAGTTTGGATGTGTTCATGTAAACATAACATGTTTACTAATGTAGGTGCGAGTGTGAAAGAACGGCACAGATGCGGGCTGTACAGCTGTAGTAAACAACAGCGCGCGCATCTGTACAATTCATTCGAGTGAAAAAACGAAGATAAAATCCAAAAAAAAAGTCAAAGGTACAAGACTGTGTACATATTTTCATTTCCAAGCGAAGGAACTGCTCATCCCATAAACCACCGCGCCTCACTGAAGTCGACTGAAGCCACCCACAACTGCGAAAGAGCCTTTTGAGGGACTTCCAAATCTGACAACAGCCACGCGAACTTTTTCATCCAGTAAATTTCATATGATGAATGTGCAGTTAATAGCAGTTCTTTCAGTAGTAATCGTGTAAATAATAGCGAGTCGCTGCTCCCCAGCGTCCATTCCTCCGTGTGTGTTCAGTGTGCAGTTTGTGTGTTTATTTCAAAGCCCTTTATGACACAGGACGCTCTGCTGACAGGACAGGGTGAGGTCCATGCTCATTTTATTCATGAAGTTATAGTTTGTTCATCCTTAATTTTAATAACATTTAATGTATTTTCTTATTATCCACAACAAGTGAAAATTAAAAAGTGATGGTCAGCAAACCAGAAAGTGCACCACGCCACCGGTCTGATGCATGGACCGGTGCATGGTCTGCTCCTGGACCACCATCATATTCAGTTTATTAACTTGCGATGAATTATTACACAAATGTTCAGCAAATGAAGAGGTATGCCTCTATATTGTTTTGACAGTGGCATCATAAAATGCTTGATATGATTCATACCATATGAAGGCTACAGTAGCCTACACTGTAAAAAATGATTTGTTAGTTTGACTCAAAAAAAGTAAGTTACCTGGTTGCCTTAAAATTTTTAGTTCATTGAAACTAAAAATGTGAGTTTTACAACAAGTGATTTTTTTGTTTCAACTATTATTTTGTTATTTCAAACAAAGATACTTTGTTTAACTTAACTTAATGTTTTGTTGTCCTAACTTAAGATTAAATATTGTATCAACTTATCCAAGCAATCATATGGATTAAGTTAACTTACAATTTTAAATTGTAAATGATGAATGAACGGCACAGGCGCACACGCGCGCTTTGTTTACTACAGTTACAGCGCGTGTCTGTGCCGTTCATTCACTCTCGCACCTACATTAGTAAACGTTATGTTTACATGAACACATCCAAACTATATTGCTATAGCCTACTAAGATGAGTAAAAATAGACTGAAATATGTTGAAATACAATGTCTGTATAAGCAACAAACTGCAAATTCACATGTATATGCTAATATATCATACACAATATGTTACAGACTAAATATGAATGTTTAGACAAGATTTTGTGATTAGTTTTGGATAGATTATAAAGTTTTGACTGTAAAATAAGACTACTGTCACATTAAATAGGTACGCTTTTGTTCACCAATTTCTGCTCATAAATATACTATAGTATGATGTTTTGTCAAAAATAAAGTAGGTATATTAAATTATCAACTAAGATGTTATTATAGTGTTTGTTCCAATAATCAAACTAATGAATCCTTAACTTTTTTAATACGTATGATAAAATGTATACTTTTTACAAAGAAATACACTTGAAATATTGTTAAAATTGTAATTGTTGTTGTAATAGTAACCTATTTGTAATTTCGACTTTCGTCCTGCAGACGTCCTGGAGAATATTTCTGTTCGTCCTAAACACATTTTCTATCGTCCCCAGGACGATAGGACGCCGTTAGTCTCGAGCCCTGCACTGACGTTTGCCTACAGAACAACCACTGGCTCTACTCCCTTTTACCTAAACTCATTACTTCAGACTTATGTGCCATACAGAAACTTGCGCTCTGCAAGCGAATGTTGTCTTGTGGTACTATCTCAAAGAGGCACAAAATCTCTTTCTCGGACCTTTACCATGACTGTTCCCTGTTGGTGGAATGATCTGCCTAACTCTACCAGAGCTGCTGAGTCAGTAGCCACAAGAAACTGCTGAAGACGCATCTTTTTCGGCAGCACTTGATCCAGTGATACTAACACTTTCTCTTCTATTCAATTTTTATTTATTAAAAAAAAGATTAAACTCATAGCACTTACATATTGTTGTCCTACTGTTAGTTTAACTGCTTCTATGGTTCTCATTTGTAAGTTGCTTTGGATAAAAGGGTCTGCTAAATGAATACATTTAAATGTAAATGTTGTTACACTAGATCATTGGAAGAAATTTTAACTAATGGTATTAATTTAAGGGCATTTTTATTTTGAAATAATTTGTTTTGGAAGAAAGTACAATCACGTAATCTATGCCGTCCAAAGCCGTCATGTGACCATAAGCAAAAGGTTATTTTTTTTCATTTTATATATATTTAAAAAAATGTATATTTCTATGTCATTTTCTTTGTTTTACCCTTTTTATAAATGTTTTAATCTGTATAAAATGAAAAGCTGATGTAATTTCCAGCCGCCCTCTCTCTTTCGCGGGATGTCATGGCGATGAACGGCACGGACCAGAGATTCTCCTTGTTAGAACTGTCTGATGGGGTCTGTTATATTTTGATACAGAAACTGAGAGAAGCCGAGTGCAAATCACATCACAACTGGATCATCGTGTGGGATATCTTTTTTGTTAAGAAGAAAACACAACACAGACGGAAACCCACTACACTAGAAGTGAGGAGCCTGCTTTATAGATTTGCAGACACATGTTTTTCACACATCACTCAAACACAGAACCAGGAAACAGGAAACAGGAAACTCTTCAGTTCAGAGAAACTGAAACTGAAGTGCAGTTGAGCCGTTGTGTGTTTGTGTCTCTGTATTCAAGCAGTAAAATGGCAGAAGCCAGAATTTCTCAGGATGAGTTCCTGTGTTCATTGTGTCTGGATCTCCTGAAGGATCCAGTGACCACTTCCTGTGGACACAGTTTCTGTAAGATCTGTATTGCATGCTGCTGGGATCAGGAGGATCAGATGAGAGTCTACAGCTGCCCTCAGTGCAGACAGACCTTCAGTCCAAGACCTGCTTTAACTAAAAACACCATGCTGGCTGAAGTGGTGGAGAAACTGAAGAAGACTAAACTTCCTGCTGACTGTTACGCTGGAGCTGGAGATGTGCAGTGTGACGTCTGTGATGGAAGAAAACGCAAAGCCGTCAAGTCCTGTCTGGTGTGTCTGGAGTCTTTCTGTCAGAATCACCTTGAACAACATGAGAGTTTTGTTAAAAGAAAGAGACACAATCTGACTGATGCCACTGGACGACTGCAGGATATGGTCTGCCAAACACATGATAAACTCCTTGAGGTTTTCTGCCGCACTGACCAGAAGTGTATATGTTTGCTGTGTACGATGGATGAACATAAAAACCACGACACTGTATCAGCTGCAGCGCATAGGACAGAGAAACAGGTATGAACTTTAAACTAGACACTGATGAAAAAATATTGACACTATTTATATTGGCACTTATATGATCAGATAATATCACATTGCAGACGTCAGAAGAAGTGAACAGAAACTGCAAGTGGACTTTCACTGCTGAGTGACAGAAAATATATAACAGAAAATATGGTGAAAATGTACCATAAACATATTTACAACACAAACTTTTGTAAAACAGGATTTGATGAAGCAACATAAAATAATATAAAATATTCACAGATTGTTTGACAAAATATATCTCTATCAAGAATAACACAAGTTAAATGCAGCGACAGACAAAAACACTTTCTTTTTAGTAAATCTATCTCAGTCCATATAAACAATTTTTGATGGAGATGGGATGCCTGTCTTCATGTAAATTAGAATGACTGATTTCTGATCAACATTTTATAACTGATGGCATTTATTAACAGAAATATTGGGTAACACTTTATTTTACGGTGTCCTTGATACAGAGTAATTACTTAGTTAATTACTTAGTAATAAACGTTGTAATTACATGTACCAAAATGTAATTAACATGTAACTAAGTTATGGTACAGCCTGTACTTACAGATTGTAATTACACACATGTAATAGGCAGCTACTGTTACACATATGTAACAAGCCGAGTCTGTTACATATGTGTTACAAACTTGGTACACTGTAATTATGTAAGAAAGTACTTAGTACCACACAATGTAACAAGAAGTACTTAAATATATTAGGCTACTAAGGTCTGCAGTTACACATGGTAAATGTGTACGTTTTGTAGCATTACATGTATGTAACATAAAATAAAGTGTATCAAGATTGTACTTGAGTGCAATTCATGTGTATCTACATACCTTATCCATCTTAAATAACCCACTAGTTCACCGCTAAAATACATGCATTAGCTTCCTAATTACATTGCAACTACAGAATATTACACAGGTATAAGCTACGTAAAATAAAGTGTATCAAGACTGTACTTAAGTGTACTTCATGTGTATCTACATACCTTATCCATATGTACCTTAGTTTGAATTAACTCTCTAGTTCACAGCTTAAATACATGCATTAGCTTCCTAATTACATTGCAACTACAGAATATTACACAGGTATAAGCTACGTAAAATAAAGTGTATCAAGACTGTACTTAAGTGTACTTCATGTGTATCTACATAACTTATCCATATGTACCTTAGTTTGAATTAACTCTCTAGTTCACAGCTTAAATACATGCATTAGCTTCCTAATTACATTGCAACTACAGAATATTACACAGGTATAAGCTACGTAAAATAAAGTGTATCAAGACTGTACTTAAGTGGACTTCATGTGTATCTACATAACTTATCCATATGTACCTTAGTTTGAATTAACTCTCTAGTTCACAGCTTAAATACATGCATTAGCTTCCTAATTACATTGCAACTACAGAATATTACACAAGTATAAGCTACGTAAAATAAAGTGTATCAAGACTGTACTTAAGTGTACTTCATGTGTATCTACATACCTTAGTTTGAATTAACTCTCTAGTTCACAGCTTAAATACATGCATTAGCTTCCTAATTACATTGCAACTACAGAATATTACACAGGTATAAGCTACGTAAAATAAAGTTTATCAAGACTGTACTTAAGTGGACTTCATGTGTATCTACATAACTTATCCATATGTACCTTAGTTTGAATTAACTCTCTAGTTCACAGCTTAAATACATGCAATAGCTTCCTAATTACATTGCAAATACAGAATATTACACAGGTATAAGCTACGTAAAATAAAGTGTATAGAGACTGTACTTAAGTGGACTTCATGTGTATCTACATACCTTTTCCATATGTACCTTAGTTTGAATTAGATCACTAGTTTACAGCTTAAATACATGAATTAGATTCCTAATTACATTGCAACTACAGAATATTACACAGGTATAAGCTACGTAAAATAAAGTGTATCAAGGCTGTACTTAAGTGTATTTCATGTGTATGTACATACCTTATCCATATGTACCTTAGTTTGAATTAACTCTCTAGTTCACAGTGTTGTGGTTTTCAATCTTTCTGAAAAATAACTTTGCAGAGATCTTTGATGCCAGAAATAATTAGACTTTATTTTCGAACGCCGTCCCGTTCCATAGAACGGCGCTCTAACGCTCTCTGGCCCTCTGGCCTTCCAGTGCGCCCCCGAGTACATTTTGGTTCAGAGTTATATACATACATCTTCTTCCAAAGAAGGTAACACACCCTATAGATAGTTTTGGGTAAAGGTCTTTTACCATGTGACTTCTCAGAATAGAATTTTCTGCAGCAAACAATATTCCATTCAAGGTCTTTCACATACACAGAGGAAATCCAAAGTCACAGACAGAAGAAATAATTGTGTCCAAATATATAGCAAAATTACTTGTTTTCTAAATAATAAAATCTTCAACATTCCCTCCTCTGAGGCTTATCTAAGCCTCACTTTCACTAGCTTTTTCCAGAGTGTAGTTTCAAAATCCAGCTCCCTCAGTTATACTACCTAGTGACTCAACTGAGTCACTCATTCTCCTTTCCAATTACTGGATTAAGCCACCACACTCCGGAGGAGCACTCGAGCCAAACATCTTCTTCCATACATTTTATTTCTTTTAGTTGTTCTTTCTTTTTTGTTTAATGGAAAAAGTAAAAGAATCGAGGTCTCCTAGTCAGACAAACTGAAACATTGTTATAAGTGTGTGTATACCTTTGTTCTTGCATTGCATGTTATTGTCACAGTTATGTAGAGTATATCAAACATAAAAGTCTCTTATACTATTGAAAGTTTTCTTGCGGTGTAGATATCCTCTAGGGTCTGGCTCATCAATCATCTTCTTCGTCCTCAATTCCTCATTTAATGGGATCAACATCCAGGGTTTGTAGATATCAATTTGGTTGCCCTCTCAAATTAGTTTTCATTATCTTTTTTCCGCATTTCCATTCGTTTAACCGTGGTTTTCCAACTAATGATCTTAATATACAAAGTACACAACAGAATAATAACCCAATTTTAATATTGCATCTCCAAAAACATCTCTAATTGAGAAAATCATAATTTTCCAGACTTTACATTAAGTTTTCCTTAACTTCTGCTCTTAAGGTTTTCTAACATGATCGTAATCGCTAAATTTTCCTCCCTGCGCAATATTATTTAGTAAAAGTGCAACACTGATCACCAAACATAAGTCAGTTTACTTTTTTCACATAATTGTTTTTCTCCTAATGCAGACAAAGCATTATAATAAATATCTGCTTATTATAGTAGTCTAATTTATTTATTATGCATTTTTGTTCTACTTGATCTATATGACTATTAATTCAAAATATGGCTGGGTAAACATAACTTTTAACACTTCTTATGAGAGAATATCATTTCTTAAATTCGAAGAATCCATCTTTTAGTCAGTCAATTTTAGTGAACAGAACACTTTACACCTATCTAATAAATTGCAATACATTTCACTTACTGTCTATTTTATTACCAAATTTAAACAATAAATTCCATTTTGACCTTTTTAATCTCGCATGTTGCTTCTCATTCTCATTGTAGCTCCTCAGTTCAAGACTAAACTGAATACATTTTCTTCGTTTCTACTAATTTCTAAATAAACTATCATGAATAAACTAATTATGTCTCATGTAATCACTCTAACTAAGAAAGCTTCAGAGCAATGTTACATTTATCTCATAATAGTCATTCAATAAACTCATTAGACAATTAGAAAAATAACTCTAGCAAATAACGTTTTGCACTCTTACATATTCCTTATATGTACATTTCTTTTTCTTTATATCTAACAATCTAAAAGTTTTTCTATCAACCATTTAAACCATTAGCATTATAACTTAATTATTATTAAAACTTCCTTGTGTTCGTATGCAACTTATTTTTAATCTTCAATACTTCTGTTTAGTTGACATATAATCTGACCTTATTTCTGATAGTTTTTCAATCTAAGGATTACTTCTGTTAGAGATTTAATTTCTGTTCCTGTCCCTCCTCTGCTGATTTCATTGCTTTTACCCATCTATATCATGTCCACATGGTATACTGATATATGGCCTATTTTTGTCGCTATTCTTTTCTTAACTTTGTTTTTGCCACAAATTTCACAAAACTTTGCAAAAATGCCTTTTAATTTAAAATGCCTTTGCCTTTAATTTTAACTTTATTTTAAATTTTAATTTCCTTGCCTTACTCCCCCCTTTGCGCACTGGTTTAAAACCATTGCGCATCTGGACTGAGAATATTCAAAAGTATTCATTGGTTCAACAATCTGTCCTTCATGTGAATGCCAAATATCTATTTTTGACCCCCCTCTGGTGCCATTTAGATTGTTCACAAGGGTCTGTTTGTTATTGGATTTCAATAACTTCCTCTAAGTCTATAAACTTTCTATCCTTTCTATCAAGCACTACTTGATATCATTTTAGCTAATCAATTGCATATTGAATCAAATTGTATTCTTAATTTAAATCTAATATTTGTTAATACTTGCTTTAATTTCAACTGTAGCCTTAAATTAATTAAGTATACCCTTGTATTGACAAGTTACATCTGAGTACCCTTTAAGATTTATTTTAAAGTTATTTTTAGTTCTAATTTTTTTCCTTCATGAATTGTCTTAATTCCCATTATGCTATATCAATTGTTAACATTATTTTAGTTTCTTTTCTTAATTAGTCATTATCATTGTTTTCTATGTTGCGTAATATATTTTTCTCCTTAATAATTTTTTGTTATGGTGGGGTTATTATTAAGTTGCTACTGAATCTATTCAAGGGCTGAACATCCAATCATAGGAAAGTTGGTTGATGTTGACTATTGTTTGAGCTTGTACTCATCTCTGTTGATTCTCTTTTCTTTGCACAGTTCTTCTCATTACTGTATTTCTGGTCAAGTTTGTCTTTTCTTCCATTCATGATTTGATCATTCTGTTAACCTTGTCATCAATCATTACATCTTTCACCAGGGTGTCTCCAGTGAGTCGTTCGTTGCAATGGACTCTTTCTCTCATTGTCAGCATGTCCTTGATCCCTCAGTTCAGTTGTGGGGGGTTGCTGAAGTCAGTTGGTGTATTTTAAGTTGAGAGGCATGGACTCAAATGTCACACTGTTGATCACTTCTTCTGAAATTACAAAGCACAGTTACTGGTTCATTTTGTCAGACTCGTCCCAGAATCTTTCCTGGAATCGAGCTGCTGCTATCTGTAAATTAAAGCTTAATTATTTTTGTTAGTGAAAACAACATGTGATTTCAATCATCTGCTCATCTGTCCCATTGTCCTTCATGATGTTACCTGTAGAAAGGTCATATGGGCTGAGTGGTGTCATTTCTGCTTTCATTAACAGCAGTGCTTTAATCCATATATTCCTATTTGTTTTTCATAAATTTGACTTTTCATCATTATTTGCAACTTTTTGCATTTTTCTCACAACAAATTTCAATTTACTCTTATAATTAGTCAATACAACTCAGTTATCTCTTTGTCTTGCGTTCCACTATTAGCCCACTATTTATTAGGCATCTTGGACAATACTCAACCCACTTTGACAAAAGTTACAAGACAATATTTCATACTTTTGACAAAGATCAGCTCCATCACGATATGCTGAAAAGAAAGGCAGACGTGTTATGCTGCAAAGAAAGTCAGATATGTTATGCGCTGCGCAAATGTGGCACTGTTTTTATATTTTTTATTTTTCTCTTTTCATTCTTTGTTTTTTCATATTGTTACTTCAGTTCCTGACCAGGAAATTTAACCAAATCCATCCATGGTCATTATTTTACTGGGCAGAATTTGCCCTGTGGGCCCACATGTTACATTTTAAATACAGCTGTATTTGCAAAATAATTGATTTGCCTTAGTGTCTCTTCAGACACCATCTCTCACTCATTCACACTCAGTGTCTCTCTCACACACACACTGGCCAGCATACACTCTTACAGGTTGTGCTCTAAATGTGGCATCCTATAATTTTAGCCAAGGGTTGATCAGGTCAACACAGCTATGTCAAACACTACTGAGAAGTGTCAATGATCATAAGGTTTAGTTTAACACCGTTGTTATAATCCTTTTTTTCTTTTTACAAATTCTAATAGACTAAGTATTTTAGAATAATAAGCCTGTCAATTGTAATTTTTCAAATACATTTTGTCATTTGTTTTTCTGATTTTTCCTATTCTTTTTTTTTTTTTTTTTTTTTTTTTTTGCTCATGAGCTGCTTTAGGAAATTGGAGATCTCTGCATAATCTTGGATCCATGGCCAACAACATTTCCATCTCATTATCCCAGTTCTGACAGCATTTTTTGCGATTTCATAATTTTGGACTTTTGGAGTAATTTTTTCTCCAATCTATATCTCTAAAAACTTAGCAAAACAAAATGGAGTGACCAGTATCATTGTTTTGTAAACAATAATAATAATTCTTTGACATTTTGCGTCTATCTTTTTCTTTGCTACAGAATAATTTTTCATGCTTTTAGCCCTATAATTGTTTCATATAATCCTCACTATACCAAATCCAGCCTCAGTTTGAACTATTTGGTGAGTTGAGCACCCACTTCTCTCTTTCAGTGTATTCTCTTTCTTTTTTATATGGCTGGACTTGAACCTACTGGAAAAGCAGAGAGGGTTAGTTTAGCAGAGAATATAAAGAATTGCTTATGAGACCAGTGAATAATCAGAATGAATAAAGTTAATATAATAACTAAATTTGAAGCAGTCTCTAGAGTGATCATTGAAGTTGCCACACCTGTGTTGCCCGTAAGGGAAGGGTTTCAGTCAGTTCTTCTGTTTTTAGATTATCAGTCTGTTAAAGCTTCTTGGCTGTCGCTCTGCATGTGTCGTCAGCCTAGCTGTCACTCAAGGCTTGGTGTAAACTGGAATATTGGCTCTGTTGTTTCTCTGCCTCTGCTGAGTTTGGGCTTTTGATAGATTTTGCCTCAGCTTTGCATCTCAGGATTTTCCTCTTGTCCTCAGGAAAAAGTCTCCAGTGAAATAGTGAAAGTTTCACCTTTTCCAGCATTAAATCAGTCTTTCTCCATGCTGAGTTTTCCAGAGAGTGGTCATCTTCAGAAGGGGAGCTGAAAGCCTCTCACCCACTCTTCTTCTTCTCTCTGCAGTCGTCTTTGACCTTTCACCTCTTCCATTCGACACTGAAGCCATCTGAAACTTGAACACTCAGAGAGCTGCATAGATCAAATTCATCTTTATAAATATTTGTTCCTGAGCTATTAGCTTTTTATCTAAATTCCACTTTTAACCATCTTTTTCCTAGTTCTTTTATACTATATAATAATCACTGGTTGACAACAGCAGTTCTCCCATTCTGTTTTTAGTAAAGCAAGTTCTTCGTTGCAGGAAAAAGCAAGCTATTTCTTCATTGCAATATCAGCAATAATCTAACTTTGATTTTCTGAGTATAATACAATTAAATAATTTTCCCTATCATAAAATCAGCCTTCAATCTTTCTCCTATATTTGCATGCTGTGCTCAAAATAATCTAACATGGTGAATCAACTTTTCCTCACCCATTTCCAACAATTCACATTTACTACAATTCTAAGATTGCTGTAAATTATTTATGACTGTTGAAACTTGGTCACCCAATCTTGTTCACTTTTAGCACACTGTACAAGTTATTTTTTCCTTAGCACAAACTTAATTATCTACAATGGAATCATTTTTCTCTCACTTTGTCTTCAGGGATAATGAGATACAAATTTTTGACGTCTTCAGATATAAGATATGATATACTAAGCACGTGCATTCTTATTTATTTATCCATTAATATATATCAGTCCATTTATTAATATATATTTTATACTTTAACTTATTTATACTACAATAATCTGCAAGACTAATATCTTGAAACAATTGTTTTCTTTTACTATTTCCTTTACTTTTAATACTCATTTATACATTACTTGTCTCTGAAGCACATTCACACATTCCTTGTCACCTATTTTTAACCACAGGCACAGTCAAGCAGACACACAGGACAGGATCCTACATACACACACAGAGCTATATTCTACTCACAGTGTTTCTCACTGTTTTTACAAACAATACTTCACTGAATAACTTTAAACTATCACAGACCTCTGCGATTCAATTTAGCTTACCCGAGCAGTCCATTGTCATTCCTATAACAATGCGGTAACCATAAGCTAAACTTATCTGTGCGCATGCTATCTTATTATCCTTAATAAGAAACACAGATAAAATACCTCATAACCTTATGAGTATCGTTATGCCTTAACGAGCAGAAAATTATCACAGTCCTCTGCGATTCACTTTAGCTTCCCTGAGCAGGCCATCGTTATACCTATAACAATGCGGTAACCAGAAGCTAACCTTGATCTGTACGCATGCTATACTTGTATCCGTCCAGGCCCACTTACAAGTAAACACAGATCAACACTGATATCTTATCAGTACTTATAATCCTCTGTGTACATGCTATCTTATTATCCTCAAGGCCCTCTTAATAAGAAACACAGAGTTCTGGTAACCTTTACCAGTATACCTACACTGTTAGACATTTCTTGTAATTTTACAGGAAATTCCTGGCTAATAGTTGCCGTAAATTTACTGTAAACAGTATACAGGAGTGTTATTGTAAAATAACTACAACAAGGTACTGTACTTAATGTAATTTACTGTAATTTTACAGGATCAAATACTGTAAATATTACAGCAAAATTTTATATTTACGGCAACTCAGTAGCCAGGAATTTCCTGTAATTTTAGGAATTTCCTGTAATTTCACAGGACAGAATATTGTAAATATTACAATTAGATGTTGTAACTTGGATAAATGTCCTCTTTCAGACTTCTGTAAAGAAAAACAAAACACTTAGTATTTTTTTTTCAAATATATTTTTATTTTCTCTTAAAACTGATGAGAAAACAGAGTTCACAATGCACAAACAAACAATTTATTACTGTACCAAACTGGTTGAACATGCGTTGTCAAACATATGTCCTCTAATGTCCTCTGCCCACTAATGTCATCCAATGTCCCCTGCCCACTAATGTCCCCTGCCCACTAATGTCCCCTGCCCACTAATGTCCCCTGCCCACTAATGTCCCCTGCCCACCAATTCAAAATCCAGCAGTTTCCTCAAAAGTGTGCAAACTGGTGCGTTCAGCCCTCGTTTTTTCTCTGCCTTGCTGCCCGTCTGGGGATTTATGCCGCAAAAGGCTCTGAAAACAGGGGGGAAAACACACTTATCAGGTAACATTTAAGACTATAACATGGTCATAACCATGACATGAAACATTAAGGGATCTTTATGAATAAATGAGTGCGTGTGTGTGTGAGACTGAGTCATTGTACGCTATATGAGTATGTGTCTGTCTGTGTGTATGTGTCTGTGGCTTGGCACGATCGATGCAAGGGTCTGCGATTCGAGTGCACCGGGTGGAGTGTTGTTCATCGGATAGAAATTGGGCTGAAACCGTGATGCATCTCCCTTTAAAAGCTTTGCATCTGTAAAATATGATTTCTTATTTTATATAGGCCTGTATATTTTTAAATGATTATTTTCATTAAATTTACTTTCATAATTATCTCAGCCATTTCCCGAAGGAGCAGACTATTAGATGCGGAGGGGTAGGCCTATTTTCAGGTCTAAATTCATGAGCATTGTTTACAAATAGAAAGATCTCTAAACCGTGATTCTAACACCCGAGCTACACCGGGCCTCTACACGCGCGTATTACGCTGAATTCTACCGACTCATAGATTCAACTGATGTCAGCGATTCTGGCTACACCAGGAACGTGGACAGCGCGGACCCGGCGCACGCATGCTTTAAAATAGGAATTGGTTCTATTTTTCCACGCACTCGCACATCACGCATCTGCGAGACAGAGAAAACTTTCATCTTGTTGGATAGCTGCACGTTGTTATAGCTATCAAACACAAGTCCCCACCCTACTCTGCTTCTGATTTGCTAAATACGTTTTTTTTTGTTTTTTTTTAAGTGAGAGCTGCCATAGGTTTTGGGGAACTCAAAAATGATAAACCTTTCTGAATTTCCATCCTGATGAAAATTTCTTCACAACCGTGTCACGCCGGAGATCCGGCACGGTGCCGGAATACTTTAACCCCTGAGTGTGTGCCTGTGAGAGATTGAGTGAGTGTCTGTTTGTGCGATCGTCAACCCTCTCTCCCCATCCCCTCTCCTCTCTCATGCCTCTCCTCACTCATCCCTTTCTCACTAAATTGGATAGCATAATTTGAGTTTTTTCTTATACTTGCAAAGCAATGTGTAAAATCTGATCACTCTAAATACGAAGTAATATGTCGTTGTATTAAGTGGGCCGGGGTGACTTACTGACAACCCTAACTGTAACAAAAAATGTCAATTACAGAAAAGTTATAAACATTGATTAAGATCCCTTCATATATCAAGTCATTGCTTATGGAGGTATATCTGATTCAAATCAACTGAACGCCTGTGACAGTGCGATTTGTAGTTGTAGAGAAAAGCCACACATGTGCATGAGTAAATTTAAAGTCAAAGAGAGAAATGTTTTAAGAGCAAACTTGTAGACTTTTTTCTCTCCCACAAACACAACACAGCAGTTACACCTTCTCAAATTCTTCATTGCAGGTTCACAAATCATATTCCACATATTACAAATTAAGAAACTCGATCACATTTTTGATACAATTGCTGCAGTGAATATGGTGCAAAACGCATTTACACACCCGCATCAAGAAATGTGAAGTTGTGGAGAAATTTTTCACATCCGCAAATCAGTACGTGAATTCATCCAATGAGTTGCACACATGATGAATATTTCTTGTATATGTCTTGTATATGTATACTGCTCATTTTAGTTCACGCGACCGTTTCTCAGAATGTTTAATGGATTATATTAAAAAAGGTAAATATAGTTTCAGTGTGAACTTAAAATACAATTGTGCATTTCATTTCATAAAAGTATACAAACTTAATGAAATAATGCACAATTGTATTTTAAGTTCACACTGAAACTATATTTACCTTTTTTTAAATAATCCATTAAACCTGCTGAGAAACGATCGCGTGAACTAAAATGAGCAAATCGCACTGTCACAGGCGTTCGGTTGATTTAAATCAAATATACCTCCATAATTGCTATGATCGTTTTCATGACAGTGCCATGTTTAAACTCACCTCTGAATGAATTCAAGTGTGCTTGCGGCTTCTGCCGGATATTGCAAGTTGAAGACATAGTAAGCAGCGAAGACTGCTGCCAATCCATGCAGGAGGTTGCTGTGGGGCCCCATAACACATGCTCCTTCCATGGACATAAACCACGTGTCTGCGCCGCGCAGTATCTCTCCTGAAACCCATTAACAATATGATAACTTAAAGCTGCATAACACACTATTGCCACCTACATGACTTCATTAATGTTCAAGTGGAGAAAGACTCGCACACCTCCACTTGAACATTATTATCTCCTTTGACCCCCGCACCCTCCATCAACAACTCAAAGAAATACATTTTTTAGGCGCAACAGTCCTCCCTCAACCACGTGAATTCATTAAAGAATTAACTTCAACAAAATAAGGGAAGATTATACCTGGTACAACTAATCGAGGTGTGCTTGGCAGGGTGACAGCTCTCTCAATATCGGCAGCTGTGGCAGAGGGCTGGTGGAGAATAAAAACCATTAGTTAACCATGGTTAAGTTGAGTTAACAACGACAAAGAAAACTTGCCCCAAAAGCTGTAATGTTCTACTCAACACCAAGGGGGAAATCAGCTTCAATTTATGGTGCCAAATGTAGAAACAGCTGCACATGGCAAATATTTTTTTTAAAATATTGATGCCATGTCAATAAAACAGTATATTAAAATGATTTTATGAACTACATGGCAGGAAGCAATGGCTGATACTCAGGCTGTTCAGAGTCTATGGAATATTAGAATAACTTGTGCAAAGTGTCAATAGCAAAGGATGGGGCTGGTGACTTATTTCTGGTAATTAACAATTACAAAATAGCAGGACAGAGAATAACAGGAATGGTTAATTTATGTATATGCACTGCAAGTTATACTCACATCAGCCATAAGGAAGATTCCATCCCCCTCCTTGAAGTGAGCAAGCAGGCACATGATGGTGCAGATAGCTTTGTTGCCACTCTCTTCATTGTAGGCTTCCAGAACCTTCCCCACTCCTGGTGTCTTCTGCTGTTTGAAGTACTCTATGATGTTCTGACTCCTGTTGTCTATGGCAGCTGGCAGCTTCTCCTGGATAGGAATTCCGGTCAGCTCACTGAAATGGGAGAACAAGCCCTTCAAGGAGAAGAGAAAGGGCCAGTCATCCTTAATTTTTGAGACGCTGTGTGGAGGGTCAGCATTGAGATCACAACGCTGGAGAACGTAGGTTCTCTGAAGCCATCTCTGAAGCGCTCCTCTCTCCATGCCTGACATTCCTTCCTAGGGGTGGGGGGTGGGGGAGTCAAAATTTGGATGCATCAATACTCAAAAATAAAATATAGGTTTGTGCCTAAAGATGCCTAAATATAATTCCCACTATTCCTACCTGGGCATATAGCTGCTGCATCTGAGTCTTCATCTCTTGTAGGGTTTCATCAGTCTCCCCTGAGGGGAATTCTTGAGGTGCCCATCGGACACATCCATATTGATCAACAGGACCTCTTCCATTTGTCATCGCCTGACGATTGCTGTGCTTATTCTTCCTTAACCGTGCCAATGTGTTGTTTCGATTGACGTGCTCGATTCTGGTTTTTACTTGCTGGACGAGCGATGCCCCAGCTGTATTTTCATCATCATCCACATCCCCAAAACATGTAGGGTACTTCTGTATTATATCGTTTACAACTTTCAAACAGATCCCTCTATTTGGATTTGGATTGTGCACCTTCATTTGATCGACAAGCTCTCTGACCATCGCTCTTCTGGCAGCAGGATTCGGTCTAGTAGAATTTGCAATGGCTGACTGGATCTCTGACGTCATCTTCTCCCAGTTAACCTTCAAGGATGCAAACAGAAAATGGCGAAAAAAAAGAGAGAAGGATACAAGGATATAAACTTTTAAGGGTGCATTTATAGTCAATTTCAGCATCAGACTCAAACGAAGCAGTGATTAAAAATGTAATCTAAGACATCTAAGAGGCCTGTCTGTAGCCAGTTGTTGAGAGTTCCACTAAGTGGTCTGTCAAAAACGATCGAACGTAGCGAGTTAAGTGGCTCCAAAGATGTTTTTTTCCAGGATTTGTCAAAGAGAATTGAGATGCCTGAACGCGATTAGAATAGTTGGCTATATGAATTTTTATCTAATCCTCGTCACTCCCAACAATAGTACAAAGCAAGAAATGAACTCACAGGGAAATGGGGTACCTTAGGCTAAGTTCTGCGTTATGTTTGTGATCCAAAATATAGCCTGCAATAGATGCTTTTACAGAACCCTGTCGCTCAGTATTTTAATCTCTATCTCTCGCTCTCTCTTTGATGTAGGCTAGGCATACGTCACCAACATTACACCTCGCTGTGTAAGCAGGTAAGTTGCAGTCCATCTGCAATAAATATAATATTTAATATTTCGTGATATGGGGGAAATGGGCCTAAGTGAAGCATCAACTGTCCACAAAAGCATATCTAGGAGAGTTGATAATATGTTCCTCACGGCCCCAGCATCCTACACGAACGCACCTAGGAATTCCTGATCATAGACAGGCTTCTCGCTGCGTCACTTTGAAGACGAAAGCGAGGCTGAGGTTAACATGGCTACGACGTGAATAAGGCGAATCGGTCCAACAAAGTGGCATTCACCGAAGACAGTGGCTGATGTTTACGTCATACCAATAATGTACAAAACGTAGCTTACCCAACCCATTCTATTCCATGTATTATTGTTTTCATTTTTATTTTTAACGTGTCCAATCTTATAACAAAATCTTAGAAAAAACAAATATCGGCCATTGCCATCGGCCACATTGCTATTTTGAACATCGGCATCGGCCCAGAATTTTGCCATCGGTGGATCTCTATCGATTAAAATAGAAATATATTTTAGGAATTGCCAAGACCCACCCCACCTTAAAATGTACAGGCCATGGTGAGCGTGGTGAGGGCATTGGGTTGGACTTTCGGGGTGTCTCAGGTGAGGAGAGTTGTGGACTTCCCACGGGGGACAGGGTTGAGGAGAGTTGTGGAGAGCCAGGAGGAGATAGGGCTGAGAAGGAACCTGAAAAAATATTTACCATTAGACCCCTATGATCCAGACATATTATGGTGTATTTAAACACCAATCATATTTTCTATAAAATAAAACCATTCATTTTTCATTTATTTCAAACTTTTTGTTGTGGTAGCCCCAAAAAACAACTGTAGAAAGCCACCTGACAGCCAAGGTCACATCATGTCACGCTTAAAAAAAATTTAGATTGGTGACCAGGATGGGAATTCCATTTGGCCATCGATGTTGCAGTTTTTAGGGCACAAAATGAAAGTGGATTTCACAATCTGCCAAACACATCAGTTAATACATCACGCCACAATCATACCCTATATATATATTAAAAAACAATCACACCATCATCACAATTATATTGGAATACTTACACAATCCTAAATCAAATACCCCAATATGCTACAAAACACAAAGCACACTCAGGGCATAGTTCATGAAATAGGCTAGTAAGGGTACAAAATCAATACATTTTTACCGGGTATGATGGGGTGGCTATGGCAGAGAGGCTATGATGGTGGAGCAATGATGGGAGTGGCACCATAAAAGTAGTCTAGAGATCGCATAGTTAAGAGATTTTGGGTGCGTTCATAAATTAACTCTGAGCGCAGTTTCCGAACCGTCAAGAGTGTAGCAGAGCGTGTTCGGAGTGAATTTACAAACGCACCCTAGGTTTACAAGTTCAACTGTGAACATTTCAATGTGTAGCCTAATATACTTAGAATTAAAAACAGTTAAATCATTAAATAGGATGAAGGATAAAAGTGCCTTGTGTCACTCCATGCAGACGACCACCCCCATCCCGGAACCACCCATAGAACCCGAACCACCCAACCTACAGTTACCTTGAGATGAAAAGGCACGGAGAAGCTTTCTAGACTGGACCACACGTAGAAAGGGCAGAATATTTTCTTCACTTAGAAGGCTCATGTCCTCCTTGTTCTCCACACCAAGTTCCTCCAGGCCTGCCATCAAGGTAGTTAGTGTGTCTGCGGGGAGGTCCGGAAGTACTGCCGAGACAGCCCTCCTGAGTTCCTCCTGTGCTGCAGCCATGTCTCTGCAAAGGAGTGATGGAGACAGATCATTGTAATGTCACACATTGTGTAGGCTGGCAAAGGATAATAATCCAGTAGATCATCATGCCTCATGCAAACAAACTGCTCTTGAGGTGTCCCCAAAACACTATAGACCCCAATGTCCCTCAACTTAACAAAACGATATACTTCTGAGACAAAGGACACAGAGCCATGGTGCACAATGATCAGCTCTATCTTGCCAACCTCCAACTCTTCTTCAGTTTTCCCCAGCAAAATAAACATGCCCTTTTTGTATGATGTGCCCTTCACCGTCACTGTGTGAGATGCTACTGTATCTTTAGATTTAAAATGCAAACCAACAACAGCCTCTTGGATTTTGTCGCTGTAGTCATTTACATAGAATGTCATCTCTTTATCCAGCAACACACTCGGCTGAAACATTTCACCTGCACTCAAGTATGCCTGGAAGAGCTGGTGTCTCTCTGCGACAGTCTTGCAGATGTTCTTGAAATTATGTAACTTCCTAGCACATCTTTTGAAGAATGTGTGCTTACTCTCAAACCTGAGAGTCCAAAGGCGAATAAGGGGACCAAAGTGGGTAATGAGCTCTGGATAATGAAGTAAATAGTGGTGTTTGGGCTTCAGAGGCTCATTGGGAAAGAGCTGCCTTCGAAAGTAGATATACTCCTCAATGAGTATTTTAAGATAAGCAACCTGATCTGTAGTGATTGCTGGTGCACAAATGAGCTCTACAATTTCTCTGAGCTGCAGCACAAGTTGCCAGGCAGCATCCTCACATGGATTCCTAATCCTATCTCCTATCAGGAGAGGGAGCAAACGCAGGAAGCACCAGTTCTGGACTGCATGTCCACTAAGTCTTCGGCTACCTGGTGAAACATCGGCTGGTTTGTCCTGAGCATCATTTCCCTGATAGTTAAACTGATCTTTGCACCTGTTGAGATGTGTATAGTTGAAATGTTTCTCCTCAACTAGATGACCAATCAACAAACTAAGGTCACAGGAAACAATGCCTTCAAACAGGTCATGGCCAAGACATGGGGGTAATCCAGGCTGGCAAACATGAAAGAAGGACAGTTGGTTAAACGGAGAGTTTGACTTGATACCACATTCAGAATTTGTACCAGTGTTTTCTAATTCTTGTAGATGATTCAGAAAAGACTGTTCTGTACGCTTGTTGCCACATAATAATGGAGAGCTCTCAAAACTTGATCTTTTTATATCACAATACCTGCAGAAATAATGGCTCACACTAAAGTTCTCAACAAATCCACCAATACAGTGAGACCCTAAATTGTCACCCGAAATAGCACACAGTCGACCTCTGACAATTTGTCCATTATTTATCTCGATGCCAGTTTCCTCAAGAGCTTTCAGGTCTTTTATGAGGGGCTCAAATACTTTGTCCATCCCAAAATATTTGAAGTCCTGCTCCTTACACAAGAGAACAAGCTGCATTTGATCTATGGATGATCTGTTGTGAGGCAAAATGTCTGTTAAAGTGAGATAAACTGCTAGAATCTTGTGTTTCTTTTTAGAAGATCCAAGTGGATTAACCACTTCAAATGCATCCTGATAAAGTATAAGACCAAGAGAAGATGGCTCCGCTTTAAATAAAGGGTTGCACTGAGCTCCCTTCCCATCATTTACATCCTGGAAAATACCCTCTGATGATGGTTGGGAACGTGTTGCTGCATACTGTTCCTGCATGGACTTGCTTTTAAAAAGTGCAGCCAATGTTTCTTTAATAGAAACATAATGGGCAAACGATTCCTTACCTTTCTCATTGATACCTAATAACTGAGGCACCGGCTCAACATAATTAAAATGTTTTTTAAAAGCCGTCTTTCTTTTCTGGTCTGTGCTCAAAGGCCCACTGTTACAGGCTGTGAGGAGATCGTCTTTTCTCATTTCATCCATAATGTTACTAATTGTGGCCTTTGGGATTCCAAGGACAGTTAGTTTCTCACTCAAGGTATTAAGCAGATTTGTCAGACTGACATGATGGACATCTTGATATCCTTCAATAATCGTTTGTATTGTAGTAGCCGGCAATAGTAGTTTAGCCTGAAGTTTTAGATAGAAAAGTGTGATATTCTGAAGAAAGAGGGATTCATCAACTGCAACAGGCACTTCTTGCTCATCATCAGAATAATTAACGTTAGATGGTTCACACTCACTCACTGATTCACTGGCAACAGGTCTTTCTACATTAGAGGGGTTTTCTACATGTTCAACACTGTCATTGCGGTGCTTCTTAGAAAGATGGGATGCAAAACTCGACAAAACAGAGAACCTTCTATCACATCCTCTAAATGGGCATTCAATGTGTAACCCTTCACGCAAATGTGACCTCAAGTGACAAACTAGTAAAGATGATGTTTCACACCTTACTGCACAAAAGTCACATTGTATAGGAGTACATGGTCGCTGACTATTACTCAAAGGAACATCTGGTTTGTGGTCTCTGTATATGTGAGCTTTAAGTACAGGAATTTTAAGATACTGTCTGGAGCATTCAGGCACACCACACTGATATCTGTAATTAGCACTATTACTATGCAACTTAATGTGCTGAGTAAACTCACAAACTCTATTAAATTCCTTACCACATGTGCTAAACTTGCAAATAAACATTTTGGACTGTTGCTATGTGAAGATTGCTAGCAGCTAGCTCACCCTCACAACACGTGGTGGTTGTCTGAAAATTTTCGGCAAAACAGCGAAACGGACAAAAAAAAAGATAGAAATATACGATAATGTTATAAAATCTGTACTTAATATATATGCTTTAACAGTTATAAGAAGATTGCAAACATACAAACTACCTTTATATGGCTAACTAACCAACTCACTGACAGGAGGCAGACGTGACGTTCTTCTCAGAAGTCAAGAGCGCAATGAAAAACTTTCCACAGAACACCGGATTTTCAGCAAGTGCAAAAAGTTGAGAAGAGACCTTTCACGATAAGCACTTGGAAACAATTTTTCTAAGATGCACGCGCGCAGTTCAGTTTAAGATTTGACACCTTATCTAGCTAGATTACAAACAGAAAAATTGTTTAAAAATGACATTCGAATATTCCCTCAAAAAAAACCCCCCACATATTCTAACATCTGGTTGCGCATTTTGTCAATGACGCGCATTACGTAAATACAGGACAAATTAATACAAAGAGACATAACTACTTGTATAGGTAGTTTATTTAAGTTTAAACCTATTTGACAACGTATTACCTACACAAAAACAAGTAAATCAACTAATGGCCAAGACCGTAGAGCAGACCTCTGAACTCTCGCTCGCTCGCACTCTCGTCTCGGCCTCACCGCTCTCTGCGCATAACAGTTTAAACGAACAACAACAACAATAAACAAATGTTGAGTTCTGATCAAGAGTTTTGTGCAAGCAATTTAAGGTTGCGACTCTTGTCCCATATAGCAGGCTTCATTCAGTGATCGAAACAAATATTCTTAACATTAATTGAAGTTTTAGAACCGACATTGAACGCTCCGAGCGAGCTGTGCTGTGGTAACTTAACGTTAAACATGGAACTTTTCCTTGACATGAAACGGTAAATAATCAAACCAGTGGGAGCCTGCAAAAATGTGCTGTCTCTAACCTAACGTTAACGTTACCTTATTCATGCAATATCCCAGGCAGCACGCCTATTCGGAAAGCAGACAGCCGTGCCTCTGCTACCGCGGGCGTGTTTTTCCACATTCGAATATTATTTTTCACCTTCGAAATTCTGTTTTTAAAACTATTCGAATATATATTCGAATTTAGAATATTCGTTGACAGCCCTAAATGACAGTCGAGCTAGCTAGCCAATCCATCCAAACAATGAAAGAACCATGTTGACGTTACTTTAGGCAGATTAAAAATAGCATCAATTTGTGATGAACAAGGTGGTAGCTAACGTTAGCAACTACCAGTACATGACTGATGGAGGAAGAGACGCGTTAATAAAGTTAGCTACCTTATCATAAAAGCACCTATTTCTGCCCAACCATGCCCTATTTCCAATTTAGCTAAACCACAAGGGGACAGCTTACTTCATGTTAGCTAATCAAAGCAGACGAAACCGTCACCATCCACTCAGATAAGCAGAACTAATAACGTTATATCTGTATTATAAAAATACATATGTAAGGGCAACAGTAAGTTACATAACGTAAAGTTAACTTACCTTCGTCCCAGAATGTTTGCTTCTTCTTTCTTCTTCTTCTTTCTTCTTCTTGAATGTCAATGATGGCTCGTCCAGAATGTTCGTTTAGAACTAACCGCCTAAAAATTCAAACCGCGGTGATTCCATGATGCAACGCGGTGGCTGTAAAACCATTGTAAAACTCCGCGTATACAGTGTAGTTACAATAATAATACAGGACTGTCCATTAATTTCCCATGATGCATTGATACTTACAGTAAAAACACAAATACAATACATTATTGTAAGATTTACTGTAGAAATTACATCAATTGCTAACAGTGTAATGATACCCAATACCATTAAAATCTACAATAAGTTGGTAACCTTTACCAATAAACTCAAACTCTTGCTAATCATCCATCCAGGCCCTCTTGATTTAGCAAACACAGATTCTTACATACGTACGACAAAACCTTTAGCGGCACATCAGCAGCCTACCAATATTCATACAATCTGCATCAGACTATATAAATACTGGCAAACACTAACGGGAGCTCCGCCGCGCTTTAACACATTACTTGATATCATCAACAACAATAGACACTTATTTCTAGAATCAAAGATCCTCTTTTCAATTTTTTAGTTCTTTAAACTTGGAGAAGCATTTTAAAGGGTCTTACCACTCTGGCTCACTGGTGACAACACACACTTTTTCAAAAGCAAAAATTTGCTCACCTCAAATTACAGTGGCCACTGTTGTCTGTGTCGGTCACCAGAGTCGCCTTTCGTGGTTCCTTCTGCTTCAAAACCCAAGTCCCTGTTCGGGCGCCAAATGTTGTGGTTTTCAATCTTTCTGAAAAATAACTTTGCAGAGATCTTTGATGCCAGAAATAATTAGACTTTATTTTCGAACGCCGTCCCGTTCCATAGAACGGCGCTCTAACGCTCTCTGGCCCTCTGGCCTTCCAGTGCGCCCCCGAGTACATTTTGGTTCAGAGTTATATACATACATCTTCTTCCAAAGAAGGTAACACACCCTATAGATAGTTTTGGGTAAAGGTCTTTTACCATGTGACTTCTCAGAATAGAATTTTCTGCAGCAAACAACATTCCATTCAAGGTCTTTCACATACACAGAGGAAATCCAAAGTCACAGACAGAAGAAATAATTGTGTCCAAATATATAGCAAAATTACTTGTTTTCTAAATAATAAAATCTTCTACAACAGCTTAAATACATGTAATAGCTTCCTAATTACATTGCAAATACAGAATATTACACAGGTATAAGCTACGTAAAATAAAGTGTATCAAGACTGTACTTAAGTGTACTTCATGTGTATCTACATACCTTATCCATATGTACCTTAGTTTGAATTAACTCTCTAGTTCACAGCTTAAATGCAGGCATTAGCTTCCTAATTACATTGCAACTACAGAATATTACACAGGTATAAGCTACGTAAAATAAAGTGTATCAAGACTGTACTTAAGTGTATTTCATGTGTATCTACATACCTTATCCATATGTACCTTAGTTTGAATTAACTCTCTAGTTCACGGCTTAAATACATGTAATAGCTTCCTAATTACATTGCAACTACAGAATATTACACAGGTATAAGCTACGTAAAATAAAGTGTATCAAGACTGTACTTAAGTGTACTTCATGTGTATCTACATACCTTATCCATATGTACCTTAGTTTGAATTAACTCTCTAGTTCACAGCTTAAATGCAGGCATTAGCTTCCTAATTACATTGCAACTACAGAATATTACACAGGTATAAGCTACGTAAAATAAAGTGTATCAAGACTGTACTTAAGGCGAGACACGGCAGGCAAAAACATCGATTTTTTATGCAGTGGTCAGTTTTGAGATTTTGGGCTAGTTTACTTCTTCAATGTGTGTTCTTTCAAACTGCTATAAAGAAAACATTGAAAATATACATTAAGATGTTTATTTTATTACATTTTGTTTACTTGCGCCAGTAAGTTTCTCCCGAATTCACCAAGAAGTTAGCATTCTAACGCGACATGCAGCGCTCCGTCTGTTTACTGAAGTCTGTCATGACCGGTATCGTTGGAAAGCTCTGGGTCTCATGCACAACGCTGTGTAACCCATATATGGGCATTTCCTTTCTATCAGTAACCAATCATGAATGTCCAAAGGGGGATTTAAAGCTAATGACGAAATCTCATTGGCTACTGCTGGTTTCTGCTAACGTGATTCGCTCAGACGCATCACGTGGTGTACTCTGACACTTCCGTGTTTAGCTTGCCGCGAGACTTTCGAAAATGCCGCTAACACCGCAAATCTCAAGGAAAAAAAAACGGCAATTGCGCTTTGCAAGATGTGGAAAGGGAAAGCAATCAGATGGGTTAGGTGAAAAAACACCAGGAAGCAGCACATCTGCCCGTAAGCTGACGTTGGGAAACCGGGGTGGGTTTAATGACAGTGCCGCTGACTGTGGGACACAGCAGTGGCTGATTATGCATGTCGCACGTCTGAACGAATTAATAAATGATCTCTTGTGCCCTAATTGTGCTGCATCAAGTCTATTTATTAACATTGATCCAGTGAACCATGGATTTTGTAGCAGTTTGCTTCTAGAGTGCAGTAATTGCAAAGGGGAGAATGTGTATAGGCGAAGCATCTACACATCCACACGGCTGCAAAGCGAAACGAGAGGTGATGTCGCTTTTGACGTGAACGTCCGCATGGTCCTTTTAGCCCATGAATTAGGGATGGGATATGCAGCACTGAGGAAGGTCAGCAAGGTGTTGGGGATCCCTTCCCTTCACCTGAAAACATACCAGAGGCATGACAAGAGAGTCACAGGTAGGCTTTCGAAATAGGGATAGGACAGGGATGTTGATTTTGGAGGTCTAATGACCTGTTACATTTATCATAGTGTTGTTGTAACAGTGAACATATTTTATTGGATGGAACACACACACACACACACACACACACACACACACACACACACGCACGCACGCACACGCATACATACACATACACATTAACAGTAGGCTGCATCACATACACGCACAATTATGAATCTGTTATAATAGTATAACATAGGATGGCCTTATTCTTTAGTCATTTACTGTTTGCTTGTCCAATTGGCTGCTGTGACTGCATGGTCTACTCCCTGGTCCTTTCAAAAAAAAATTTGCCACTCAAATGTACTGTTTCAATAAACTCAACAAAAAAGGAACAGTTCTTGACACAACATGCATTTTAATCTTAGTGGCGGAAATTGAGAGAGGACTGGAGTCACTGCACAAGACTAGGGAGCAGATCAGACAGGCCTATGCAGACGTTGATCCAGAGTTGGCAGAGTTGCTGAGGGAGGATGCTGATGCTGTAATTAACATTGGTGTCTCTTTTGATGGCACCTGGCAAAAAAGAGGCTTCACTTCCCATTATGGCATTGGTGTTTGTATCGACATTCTTACAGGACTTGTCATTGACTTTGAGGTCTTATCCTCTTACTGTCATGCTTGTGTCCTAAAGCAAAGTGCCAAGAATGAAGGGAAGATCACTGTGGAGGAATTTGACAGCTGGAGGGAGACGCACACTGACTGTGCAAAGAATTTCACAGGGTCTAGTAAGGCAATGGAGCAAGAGGCAGCAAAGAGGATGTGGGCTAGATCAGTCAGTCGCCACCAGCTGCGGTACTCTGAGATGCTCTCAGATGGGGATAGCTCTGCTTTTAAGGAAGTACTGTCACTAAACCCATACCCTGGGCATGAGATTGTAAAGCTGGAATGTATAAACCATGCTCACAAGCGAATGGGCACAGCGCTCAGAAAATTTAGTGGCGAACGCAAATTGGGAGGCAAGGGTTTGGGGAAACTGACTGCAAAGAAATGCAAAACACTGCAAAATTATTACAGGGGGGCAATTTTGAATAACCAGGGGTCACTGGAAACAATGAAAGCAGAGATATGGGCAGGCCTTCTCCACTGCATGTCAACAAATGAAACACCATTACATACTAGGTGCAATCCATCTTGGTGTTGGTATCGGAGGGCTGAAGACAAAAATGAGACCCCCGAAAGCCACACACGACATACTGCAAACTACCTATCCCACGAGGTTGGCCAGAAACTTCTCCCCATTTATCACCGCATGTCAAGTGATAGCTTGCTGCAAAGAATGCAGCATGGTGGCACACAAAATGCAAATGAGTGCCTCAATTCTGTGATATGGGCCCGCTGCCCAAAAACAGTTTTTGTAGGCAAGAACAGGGTCGAGGCAGCGTTCAAGCATGGCCATCTCCACTTTTAATGAGGGTGCCTCAGCTATGCTTAATGTGATGGCAAACTTATGGCTGGAGAGCACACTTATTACAGTGAACACCATCAAGCAGGCAGACCTGCTCAGGGTGTGCAAAGCAAACGCCATTCAGTCCGCAAGTGCAAAACGCAAACGAAAACTTGTGAGCACAGACAAGAAAGTGAAAAGGCACCAGCAAGAGATGTCAGAGGGACCTACATATGGTGCTGGAATGGATCATTAGACTTTAGAAAGCTGTGACAGCTACTGTTGGTATTGTTCTGTGTCCATAACTGTCCAGCGTGGGTTTTGTCGGCAACTTTGTGCATGATACACCAATGTTAATTAATTGAGTTACTGCCGTTGTAGGCCTTATATGCATGCCATGTTATTAAATAATCAGTTTTCATGAGCTTGAAATATTATATATTATTATTACTAAGGGCCTGAGCATTTATTCTGTTTTTGAAAAATGTTTTCCAATAGAAATGTATTAAATTCCCCTATTTAAATCTTTAAATGCCGTTTTCTCAAAATGAGTTTTTTGTCATTCTCCAGTAGAAACTTCTCAGCCTGTGTAGCACCTATGTACACCAAACTTTCCAGTTATACACTTAGCAGTATTCTGGAGATATTTTCAGAGGGATTTGTTAATAAATCATTCCTGGCCTGATTTATGTGACATTTTAATAAAAAAAATAAGGCGAAAATCGATTTTTTAAGGCTATGAACAGTATATTTTGATTTCCTATGTAATGAAAGTATATATCCTGAAATCCCTCTGAAATCTTGTTTTCATCTTGTGTGTAAACAAAATGAAAAAAGAATTTTGCACCTGGCTTTATCATATGTTCAGATCTATCTACCGAAAATATATGCAAAATTGCGCATATTTAATGAGATAATGCCTAATTTGCATAATCAAACATAAAAAATTTAAAAACTTGTAATACATTTTTTTTATATAATTATGCAAGTAATCAACTGAGGAGGTTTCATGGTGATATCTATTATTTAAAAATTTTACCCTATTCACCTGTAGTGTCTCGCCTTAAGTGGACTTCATGTGTATCTACATACCTTATCCATATGTACCTTAGTTTGAATTAACTCTCTAGTTCACAGCTTAAATACATGCAATAGCTTCCTAATTACATTGCAACTACAGAATATTACACAGGTATAAGCTACGTAAAATAAAGTGTATCAAGACTGTAATTAAGTGGACTTCATGTGTATCTACATACCTTGTCCACATGTACCTTAGTTTGAATTAGATCACTAGTTTACAGCTTAAATACATGAATTAGATTCCTAATTACATTGCAACTACAGATTACACAGGTATAAGCTACGTAAAATAAAGTGTATCAAGACTGTACTTAAGTGTATTTCATGTGTATCTACATACCTTATCCATATGTACCTTAGTTTGAATTAACTCTCTAGTTCACAGCTTAAATACATGTAATAGCTTCCTAATTACATTGCAACTACAGAATATTACACAGGTATAAGCTACGTAAAATAAAGTGTATCAAGACTGTACTTAAGTGTACTTCATGTGTATCTACATACCTTATCCATATGTACCTTAGTTTGAATTAACTCTCTAGTTCACAGCTTAAATGCAGGCATTAGCTTCCTAATTACATTGCAACTACAGAATATTACACAGGTATAAGCTACGTAAAATAAAGTGTATCAAGACTGTACTTAAGTGTACTTCATGTGTATCTACATACCTTATCCATATGTACCTTAGTTTGAATTAACTCTCTAGTTCACAGCTTAAATACATGTAATAGCTTCCTAATTACATTGCAACTACAGAATATTACACAGGTATAAGCTACGTAAAATAAAGTGTATCAAGACTGTACTTAAGTGTACTTCATGTGTATCTACATACCTTATCCATATGTACCTTAGTTTGAATTAACTCTCTAGTTCACAGCTTAAATGCAGGCATTAGCTTCCTAATTACATTGCAACTACAGAATATTACACAGGTATAAGCTACGTAAAATAAAGTGTATCAAGACTGTACTTAAGTGGACTTCATGTGTATCTACATACCTTATCCATATGTACCTTAGTTTGAATTAACTCTCTAGTTCACAGCTTAAATACATGTAATAGCTTCCTAATTACATTGCAACTACAGAATATTACACAGGTATAAGCTACGTAAAATAAAGTGTATCAATACTGTACTTAAGTGTACTTCATGTGTATCTACATACCTTATCCATATGTACCTTAGTTTGAATTAACACTCTAGTTCACAGCTTAAATGCAGGCATTAGCTTCCTAATTACATTGCAACTACAGTATATTACACAGGTATAAGCTACGTAAAATAAAGTGTATCAAGACTGTACTTAAGTGTACTTCATGTGTATCTACATACCTTAGTTTGAATTAACTCTCTAGTTCACAGCTTAAATACATGCAATAGCTTCCTAATTACATTGCAACTACAGAATATTACACAGGTATAAGCTACGTAAAATAAAGTGTATCAAGACTGTACTTAAGTGGACTTCATGTGTATCTACATACCTTGTCCATATGTACCTTAGTTTGAATTAGATCACTAGTTTACAGCTTAAATACATGAATTAGATTCCTAATTACATTGCAACTACAGAATATTACACAGGTATAAGCTACGTAAAATAAAGTGTATCAAGACTGTACTTAAGTGTATTTCATGTGTATCTACATACCTTATCCATATGTACCTTAGTTTGAATTAACTCTCTAGTTCACAGCTTAAATACATGTAATATCTTCCTAATTACATTGCAACTACAGAATATTACACAGGTATAAGCTACGTAAAATAAAGTGTATCAAGACTGTACTTAAGTGTACTTCATGTGTATCTACATACCTTATCCATATGTACCTTAGTTTGAAATAACACTCTAGTTCACAGCTTAAATGCAGGCATTAGCTTCCTAATTACATTGCAACTACAGTATATTACACAGGTATAAGCTACGTAAAATAAAGTGTATCAAGACTGTACTTAAGTGTACTTCATGTGTATCTACATACCTTAGTTTGAATTAACTCTCTAGTTCACAGCTTAAATACATGCATTAGATTCCTAATTACATTGCAACTACAGAATATTACACAGGTATAAGCTACGTAAAATAAAGTGTATCAAGACTGTACTTAAGTGTACTTCATGTGTATCTACATACCTTAGTTTGAATTAACTCTCTAGTTCACAGCTTAAATACATGCATTAGCTTCCTAATTACATTGCAACTACAGAATATTACACAGGTATAAGCTACGTAAAATAAAGTGTATCAAGACTGTACTTAAGTGTATTTCATGTGTATCTACATACCTTATCCATATGTACCTTAGTTTGAATTAACTCTCTAGTTCACAGCTTAAATACATGTAATATCTTCCTAATTACATTGCAACTACAGAATATTACACAGGTATAAGCTACGTAAAATAAAGTGTATCAAGACTGTACTTAAGTGTACTTCATGTGTATCTACATACCTTATCCATATGTACCTTAGTTTGAAATAACACTCTAGTTCACAGCTTAAATGCAGGCATTAGCTTCCTAATTACATTGCAACTACAGTATATTACACAGGTATAAGCTACGTAAAATAAAGTGTATCAAGACTGTACTTAAGTGTACTTCATGTGTATCTACATACCTTAGTTTGAATTAACTCTCTAGTTCACAGCTTAAATACATGCATTAGATTCCTAATTACATTGCAACTACAGAATATTACACAGGTATAAGCTACGTAAAATAAAGTGTATCAATACTGTACTTAAGTGTACTTCATGTGTATCTACATACCTTATCCATATGTACCTTAGTTTGAATTAACACTCTAGTTCACAGCTTAAATGCAGGCATTAGCTTCCTAATTACATTGCAACTACAGTATATTACACAGGTATAAGCTACGTAAAATAAAGTGTATCAAGACTGTACTTAAGTGTACTTCATGTGTATCTACATACCTTAGTTTGAATTAACTCTCTAGTTCACAGCTTAAATACATGCAATAGCTTCCTAATTACATTGCAACTACAGAATATTACACAGGTATAAGCTACGTAAAATAAAGTGTATCAAGACTGTACTTAAGTGGACTTCATGTGTATCTACACACCTTGTCCATATGTACCTTAGTTTGAATTAGATCACTAGTTTACAGCTTAAATACATGAATTAGATTCCTAATTACATTGCAACTACAGAATATTACACAGGTATAAGCTACGTAAAATAAAGTGTATCAAGACTGTACTTAAGTGTATTTCATGTGTATCTACATACCTTATCCATATGTACCTTAGTTTGAATTAACTCTCTAGTTCACAGCTTAAATACATGTAATATCTTCCTAATTACATTGCAACTACAGAATATTACACAGGTATAAGCTACGTAAAATAAAGTGTATCAAGACTGTACTTAAGTGTACTTCATGTGTATCTACATACCTTATCCATATGTACCTTAGTTTGAAATAACACTCTAGTTCACAGCTTAAATGCAGGCATTAGCTTCCTAATTACATTGCAACTACAGTATATTACACAGGTATAAGCTACGTAAAATAAAGTGTATCAAGACTGTACTTAAGTGTACTTCATGTGTATCTACATACCTTAGTTTGAATTAACTCTCTAGTTCACAGCTTAAATACATGCATTAGATTCCTAATTACATTGCAACTACAGAATATTACACAGGTATAAGCTACGTAAAATAAAGTGTATCAAGACTGTACTTAAGTGTACTTCATGTGTATCTACATACCTTAGTTTGAATTAACTCTCTAGTTCACAGCTTAAATACATGCATTAGCTTCCTAATTACATTGCAACTACAGAATATTACACAGGTATAAGCTACGTAAAATAAAGTGTATCAAGACTGTACTTAAGTGTACTTCATGTGTATCTACATACCTTATCCATATGTACCTTAGTTTGAAATAACACTCTAGTTCACAGCTTAAATGCAGGCATTAGCTTCCTAATTACATTGCAACTACAGTATATTACACAGGTATAAGCTACGTAAAATAAAGTGTATCAAGACTGTACTTAAGTGTACTTCATGTGTATCTACATACCTTAGTTTGAAATAACTCTCTAGTTCACAGCTTAAATACATGCATTAGATTCCTAATTACATTGCAACTACAGAATATTACACAGGTATAAGCTACGTAAAATAAAGTGTATCAATACTGTACTTAAGTGTACTTCATGTGTATCTACATACCTTATCCATATGTACCTTAGTTTGAATTAACACTCTAGTTCACAGCTTAAATGCAGGCATTAGCTTCCTAATTACATTGCAACTACAGTATATTACACAGGTATAAGCTACGTAAAATAAAGTGTATCAAGACTGTACTTAAGTGTACTTCATGTGTATCTACATACCTTAGTTTGAATTAACTCTCTAGTTCACAGCTTAAATACATGCAATAGCTTCCTAATTACATTGCAACTACAGAATATTACACAGGTATAAGCTACGTAAAATAAAGTGTATCAAGACTGTACTTAAGTGGACTTCATGTGTATCTACATACCTTGTCCATATGTACCTTAGTTTGAATTAGATCACTAGTTTACAGCTTAAATACATGAATTAGATTCCTAATTACATTGCAACTACAGAATATTACACAGGTATAAGCTACGTAAAATAAAGTGTATCAAGACTGTACTTAAGTGTATTTCATGTGTATCTACATACCTTATCCATATGTACCTTAGTTTGAATTAACTCTCTAGTTCACAGCTTAAATACATGTAATATCTTCCTAATTACATTGCAACTACAGAATATTACACAGGTATAAGCTACGTAAAATAAAGTGTATCAAGACTGTACTTAAGTGTACTTCATGTGTATCTACATACCTTATCCATATGTACCTTAGTTTGAAATAACACTCTAGTTCACAGCTTAAATGCAGGCATTAGCTTCCTAATTACATTGCAACTACAGTATATTACACAGGTATAAGCTACGTAAAATAAAGTGTATCAAGACTGTACTTAAGTGTACTTCATGTGTATCTACATACCTTAGTTTGAATTAACTCTCTAGTTCACAGCTTAAATACATGCATTAGATTCCTAATTACATTGCAACTACAGAATATTACACAGGTATAAGCTACGTAAAATAAAGTGTATCAAGACTGTACTTAAGTGTACTTCATGTGTATCTACATACCTTAGTTTGAATTAACTCTCTAGTTCACAGCTTAAATACATTCATTAGCTTCCTAATTACATTGCAACTACAGAATATTACACAGGTATAAGCTACGTAAAATAAAGTGTATCAAGACTGTACTTAAGTGTATTTCATGTGTATCTACATACCTTATCCATATGTACCTTAGTTTGAATTAACTCTCTAGTTCACAGCTTAAATACATGTAATATCTTCCTAATTACATTGCAACTACAGAATATTACACAGGTATAAGCTACGTAAAATAAAGTGTATCAAGACTGTACTTAAGTGTACTTCATGTGTATCTACATACCTTATCCATATGTACCTTAGTTTGAAATAACACTCTAGTTCACAGCTTAAATGCAGGCATTAGCTTCCTAATTACATTGCAACTACAGTATATTACACAGGTATAAGCTACGTAAAATAAAGTGTATCAAGACTGTACTTAAGTGTACTTCATGTGTATCTACATACCTTAGTTTGAATTAACTCTCTAGTTCACAGCTTAAATACATGCATTAGATTCCTAATTACATTGCAACTACAGAATATTACACAGGTATAAGCTACGTAAAATAAAGTGTATCAAGACTGTACTTAAGTGTACTTCATGTGTATCTACATACCTTATCCATATGTACCTTAGTTTGAATTAACTCTCTAGTTCACAGCTTAAATACATGTAATAGCTTCCTAATTACATTGCAACTACAGAATATTACACAGGTATAAGCTACTTAAAATAAAGTGTATCAAGACTGTACTTAAGTGTACTTCATGTGTATCTACATACCTTATCCATATGTACCTTAGTTTGAATTAACTCTCTAGTTCACAGCTTAAATGCAGGCATTAGCTTCCTAATTACATTGCAACTACAGAATATTACACAGGTATAAGCTACGTAAAATAAAGTGTATCAAGACTGTACTTAAGTGGACTTCATGTGTATCTACATACCTTGTCCATATGTACCTTAGTTTGAATTAACTCTCTAGTTCACAGCTTAAATGCATGCATTAGATTCCTAATTACATTGCAACTACAGAATATTACACAGGTATAAGCTACGTAAAATAAAGTGTATCAAGACTGTACTTAAGTGTACTTCATGTGTATCTACATACCTTATCCATATGTACCTTAGTTTGAATTAACTCTCTAGTTCACAGCTTAAATACATGTAATAGCTTCCTAATTACATTGCAACTACAGAATATTACACAGGTATAAGCTACGTAAAATAAAGTGTATCAAGACTGTACTTAAGTGTACTTCATGTGTATCTACATACCTTATCCATATGTACCTTAGTTTGAATTAACTCTCTAGTTCACAGCTTAAATGCAGGTATTAGCTTCCTAATTACATTGCAACTACAGAATATTACACAGGTATAAGCTACGTAAAATAAAGTGTATCAAGACTGTACTTAAGTGTATTTCATGTGCATCTACATACCTTATCCATATGTACCTTAGTTTGAATTAACTCTCTAGTTCACAGCTTAAATACATGTAATAGCTTCCTAATTACATTGCAACTACAGAATATTACACAGGTATAAGCTACGTAAAATAAAGTGTATCAAGACTGTACTTAAGTGTACTTCATGTGTATCTACATACCTTATCCATATGTACCTTAGTTTGAATTAACACTCTAGTTCACAGCTTAAATGCAGGCATTAGCTTCCTAATTACATTGCAACTACAGTATATTACACAGGTATAAGCTACGTAAAATAAAGTGTATCAAGACTGTACTTAAGTGTACTTCATGTGTATCTACATACCTTAGTTTGAATTAACTCTCTAGTTCACAGCTTAAATACATGCATTAGATTCCTAATTACATTGCAACTACAGAATATTACACAGGTATAAGCTACGTAAAATAAAGTGTATCAAGACTGTACTTAAGTGGACTTCATGTGTATCTACATACCTTATCCATATGTACCTTAGTTTGAATTAACTCTCTAGTTCACAGCTTAAATACATGCAATAGCTTCCTAATTACATTGCAAATACAGAATATTACACAGGTATAAGCTACGTAAAATAAAGTGTATCAAGACTGTCTTAAGTGTACTTCATGTGTATCTACATACCTTAGTTTGAATTAACTCTCTAGTTCACAGCTTAAATACATGCATTAGATTCCTAATTACATTGCAACTACAGAATATTACACAGGTATAAGCTACGTAAAATAAAGTGTATCAAGACTGTACTTAAGTGTACTTCATGTGTATCTACATACCTTAGTTTGAATTAACTCTCTAGTTCACAGCTTAAATACATGCATTAGATTCCTAATTACATTGCAACTACAGAATATTACACAGGTATAAGCTACGTAAAATAAAGTGTATCAAGACTGTACTTAAGTGTACTTCATGTGTATCTACATACCTTAGTTTGAATTAACTCTCTAGTTCACAGCTTAAATACATGCATTAGATTCCTAATTACATTGCAACTACAGAATATTACACAGGTATAAGCTACGTAAAATAAAGTGTATCAAGACTGTACTTAAGTGTACTTCATGTGTATCTACATACCTTATCCATATGTACCTTAGTTTGAATTAACACTCTAGTTCACAGCTTAAATGCAGGCATTAGCTTCCTAATTACATTGCAACTACAGAATATTACACAGGTATAAGCTACGTAAAATAAAGTGTATCAAGACTGTACTTAAGTGTACTTCATGTGTATCTACATACCTTAGTTTGAATTAACTCTCTAGTTCACAGCTTAAATACATGCATTAGATTCCTAATTACATTGCAACTACAGAATATTACACAGGTATAAGCTACGTAAAATAAAGTGTATCAAGACTGTACTTAAGTGTACTTCATGTGTATCTACATACCTTAGTTTGAATTAACTCTCTAGTTCACAGCTTAAATACATGCATTAGATTCCTAATTACATTGCAACTACAGAATATTACACAGGTATAAGCTACGTAAAATAAAGTGTATCAAGACTGTACTTAAGTGTACTTCATGTGTATCTACATACCTTAGTTTGAATTAACTCTCTAGTTCACAGCTTAAATACATGCATTAGCTTCCTAATTACATTGCAACTACAGTATATTACACAGGTATAAGCTACGTAAAATAAAGTGTATCAAGACTGTACTTAAGTGTACTTCATGTGTATCTACATACCTTAGTTTGAATTAACTCTCTAGTTCACAGCTTAAATACATGCATTAGATTCCTAATTACATTGCAACTACAGAATATTACACAGGTATAAGCTACGTAAAATAAAGTGTATCAAGACTGTACTTAAGTGGACTTCATGTGTATCTACATACCTTATCCATATGTACCTTAGTTTGAATTAACTCTCTAGTTCACAGCTTAAATACATGCAATAGCTTCCTAATTACATTGCAACTACAGAATATTACACAGGTATAAGCTACGTAAAATAAAGTGTATCAAGACTGTACTTAAGTGGACTTCATGTGTATCTACATACCTTATCCATATGTACCTTAGTTTGAATTAACTCTCTAGTTCACAGCTTAAATACATGCAATAGCTTCCTAATTACATTGCAACTACAGAATATTACACAGGTATAAGCTACGTAAAATAAAGTGTATCAAGACTGTACTTAAGTGGACTTCATGTGTATCTACATACCTTATCCATATGTACCTTAGTTTGAATTAACTCTCTAGTTCACGGCTTAAATACATGTAATAGCTTCCTAATTACATTGCAACTACAGAATATTACACAAGTATAAGCTACGTAAAATAAAGTGTATCAAGACTGTACTTAAGTGGACTTCATGTGTATCTACATAACTTATCCATGTGTACCTTAGTTTGAATTAACTCTCTAGTTCACAGCTTAAATGCAGGCATTAGCTTCCTAATTACATTGCAACTACAGAATATTACACAGGTATAAGCTACGTAAAATAAAGTTTATCAAGACTGTACTTAAGTGGACTTCATGTGTATCTACATACCTTATCCATATGTACCTTAGTTTGAATTAACTCTCTAGTTCACAGCTTAAATACATGCAATAGCTTCCTAATTACATTGCAAATACAGAATATTACACAGGTATAAGCTACGTAAAATAAAGTGTATCAAGACTGTACTTAAGTGGACTTCATGTGTATCTACATACATTGTCCATATGTACCTTAGTTTGAATTAGATCACTAGTTTACAGCTTAAATACATGAATTAGATTCCTAATTACATTGCAACTACAGAATATTACACAGGTATAAGCTACGTAAAATAAAGTGTATCAAGGCTGTACTTAAGTGTACTTCATGTGTATCTACATACCTTATCCATATGTACCTTAGTTTGAATTAACTCTCTAGTTCACAGCTTAAATGCAGGCATTAGCTTCCTAATTACATTGCAACTACAGAATATTACACAGGTATAAGCTACGTAAAATAAAGTGTATCAAGACTGTACTTAATTGGACTTCATGTGTATCTACATACCTTATCCATATGTACCTTAGTTTGAATTAACTCTCTAGTTCACAGCTTAAATACATGCAATAGCTTCCTAATTACATTGCAACTACAGAATATTACACAGGTATAAGCTACGTAAAATAAAGTGTATCAAGACTGTACTTAAGTGGACTTCATGTGTATCTACATACCTTGTCCACATGTACCTTAGTTTGAATTAGATCACTAGTTTACAGCTTAAATACATGAATTAGATTCCTAATTACATTGCAACTACAGAATATTACACAGGTATAAGCTACGTAAAATAAAGTGTATCAAGACTGTACTTAAGTGTACTTCATGTGTATCTACATACCTTATCCATATGTACCTTAGTTTGAATTAACTCTCTAGTTCACAGCTTAAATACATGTAATAGCTTCCTAATTACATTGCAACTACAGAATATTACACAGGTATAAGCTACGTAAAATAAAGTGTATCAAGACTGTACTTAAGTGTACTTCATGTGTATCTACATACCTTATCCATATGTACCTTAGTTTGAATTAACTCTCTAGTTCACAGCTTAAATGCAGGCATTAGCTTCCTAATTACATTGCAACTACAGAATATTACACAGGTATAAGCTACGTAAAATAAAGTGTATCAAGACTGTACTTAAGTGTATTTCATGTGTATCTACATACCTTATCCATATGTACCTTAGTTTGAATTAACTCTCTAGTTCACAGCTTAAATACATGTAATAGCTTCCTAATTACATTGCAACTACAGAATATTACACAGGTATAAGCTACGTAAAATAAAGTGTATCAATACTGTACTTAAGTGTACTTCATGTGTATCTACATACCTTATCCATATGTACCTTAGTTTGAATTAACACTCTAGTTCACAGCTTAAATGCAGGCATTAGCTTCCTAATTACATTGCAACTACAGTATATTACACAGGTATAAGCTACGTAAAATAAAGTGTATCAAGACTGTACTTAAGTGTACTTCATGTGTATCTACATACCTTAGTTTGAATTAACTCTCTAGTTCACAGCTTAAATACATGCATTAGATTCCTAATTACATTGCAACTACAGAATATTACACAGGTATAAGCTACGTAAAATAAAGTGTATCAAGACTGTACTTAAGTGGACTTCATGTGTATCTACATACCTTATCCATATGTACCTTAGTTTGAATTAACTCTCTAGTTCACAGCTTAAATACATGCAATAGCTTCCTAATTACATTGCAACTACAGAATATTACACAGGTATAAGCTACGTAAAATAAAGTGTATCAAGACTGTACTTAAGTGGACTTCATGTGTATCTACATACCTTATCCATATGTACCTTAGTTTGAATTAACTCTCTAGTTCACAGCTTAAATACATGCAATAGCTTCCTAATTACATTGCAACTACAGAATATTACACAGGTATAAGCTACGTAAAATAAAGTGTATCAAGACTGTACTTAAGTGGACTTCATGTGTATCTACATACCTTGTCCATATGTACCTTAGTTTGAATTAGATCACTAGTTTACAGCTTAAATACATGAATTAGATTCCTAATTACATTGCAACTACAGAATATTACACAGGTATAAGCTACGTAAAATAAAGTGTATCAAGACTGTGCTTAAGTGTACTTCATGTGTATCTACATACCTTATCCATATGTACCTTAGTTTGAATTAACTCTCTAGTTCACAGCTTAAATACATGTAATAGCTTCCTAATTACATTGCAACTACAGAATATTACACAGGTATAAGCTACGTAAAATAAAGTGTATCAAGACTGTACTTAAGTGTACTTCATGTGTATCTACATACCTTATCCATATGTACCTTAGTTTGAATTAACTCTCTAGTTCACAGCTTAAATGCAGGCATTAGCTTCCTAATTACATTGAACTACAGAATATTACACAGGTATAAGCTACGTAAAATAAAGTGTATCAAGACTGTACTTAAGTGGACTTCATGTGTATCTACATACCTTGTCCATATGTACCTTAGTTTGAATTAACTCTCTAGTTCACAGCTTAAATACATGCATTAGATTCCTAATTACATTGCAACTACAGAATATTACACAGGTATAAGCTACGTAAAATAAAGTGTATCAAGACTGTACTTAAGTGTACTTCATGTGTATCTACATACCTTATCCATATGTACCTTAGTTTGAATTAACTCTCTAGTTCACAGCTTAAATACATGTAATAGCTTCCTAATTACATTGCAACTACAGAATATTACACAGGTATAAGCTACGTAAAATAAAATGTATCAAGACTGTACTTAAGTGTACTTCATGTGTATCTACATACCTTATCCATATGTACCTTAGTTTGAATTAACTCTCTAGTTCACAGCTTAAATGCAGGCATTAGCTTCCTAATTACATTGCAACTACAGAATATTACACAGGTATAAGCTACGTAAAATAAAGTGTATCAAGACTGTACTTAAGTGTATTTCATGTGTATCTACATACCTTATCCATATGTACCTTAGTTTGAATTACCTCTCTAGTTCACAGCTTAAATACATGTAATAGCTTCCTAATTACATTGCAACTACAGAATATTACACAGGTATAAGCTACGTAAAATAAAGTGTATCAAGACTGTACTTAAGTGTACTTCATGTGTATCTACATACCTTATCCATATGTACCTTAGTTTGAATTAACACTCTAGTTCACAGCTTAAATGCAGGCATTAGCTTCCTAATTACATTGCAACTACAGTATATTACACAGGTATAAGCTACGTAAAATAAAGTGTATCAAGACTGTACTTAAGTGTACTTCATGTGTATCTACATACCTTAGTTTGAATTAACTCTCTAGTTCACAGCTTAAATACATGCATTAGATTCCTAATTACATTGCAACTACAGTATATTACACAGGTATAAGCTACGTAAAATAAAGTGTATCAAGACTGTACTTAAGTGGACTTCATGTGTATCTACATACCTTATCCATATGTACCTTAGTTTGAATTAACTCTCTAGTTCACAGCTTAAATACATGCAATAGCTTCCTAATTACATTGCAACTACAGAATATTACACAGGTATAAGCTACGTAAAATAAAGTGTATCAAGACTGTACTTAAGTGGACTTCATGTGTATCTACATACCTTATCCATATGTACCTTAGTTTGAATTAACTCTCTAGTTCACAGCTTAAATACATGCAATAGCTTCCTAATTATATTGCAACTACAGAATATTACTCAGGTATAAGCTACGTAAAATAAAGTGTATCAAGACTGTACTTAAGTGGACTTCATGTGTATCTACATACCTTGTCCATATGTACCTTAGTTTGAATTAGATCACTAGTTTACAGCTTAAATACATGAATTAGATTCCTAATTACATTGCAACTACAGAATATTACACAGGTATAAGCTACGTAAAATAAAGTGTATCAAGACTGTACTTAAGTGTACTTCATGTGTATCTACATACCTTATCCATATGTACCTTAGTTTGAATTAACTCTCTAGTTCACAGCTTAAATGCAGGCATTAGCTTCCTAATTACATTGCAACTACAGAATATTACACAGGTATAAGCTACGTAAAATAAAGTGTATCAAGACTGTACTTAAGTGGACTTCATGTGTATCTACATACCTTGTCCATATGTACCTTAGTTTGAATTAACTCTCTAGTTCACAGCTTAAATACATGCATTAGATTCCTAATTACATTGCAACTACAGAATATTACACAGGTATAAGCTACGTAAAATAAAGTGTATCAAGACTGTACTTAAGTGGACTTCATGTGTATCTACATACCTTATCCATATGTACCTTAGTTTGAATTAACTCACTAGTTTACAGCTTAAATACATGCATTAGCTTCCTAATTACATTGCAACTACAGAATATTACACAGGTATAAGCTACGTAAAATAAAGTGTTTCAAGACTGTACTTAAGTGTACTTCATTTCTATCTAACCTTATCCATCTGTGCCTTAGATTGGATTAACTCACTAGTTCACAGCATAAATACATGATTTTTGTCATCAGCACAGTCCGCTGGTATCTGCATACACTATTTGACTGTAGCCTGTTCATGGATGAGTGATTTTTGAGTGCTAAATAAACAAAGCATAAGCCTACAAATTAAATATACCCAAACTTTAAGTGTACCTACTCTTTTAGCCACCTGCCTGCCAATACAAATAATGGAAATTAATGAGATGTGAGCAGATTTTAACAATTCAAAACTTTATTCTGAAGTTTTAAAAGATTGCAACACAAAAATAAAATGGCTTTTTAAACATTGTTAAGCAAAACATGTTACTGGGACTGATTCAGAAACAAATAATACAATAGCCCCAATATAAAACAACTGAAAAATAAGGATCTTATCTATATTTATACTTGATTGGCAGAAGCTTGCCTTTCGCTTTTAGCTCTTCAATTTTAGCACGGACCTCTGGAGTCATTGATTCCGCACAACGCTTTGAATAATCTAAAAGCTTCTCTTTTTTGAGATTAAATGGTGGGAGGCTCTTTAAAAATTTTGGAGCTGCGATTGTAATTTCAGCCAGGGAAGCAGACAGAGCCAGTGTGTTACGATCCACACCTACAATTCTGAAGGCCTTATTCATGCTCCCCTGACTCTTGTAGGCCTTCACAACTTTGTGGTACCGACGTACCTGTTATGATGAGGTGGAAGCAAGGAGGAAGCAGGATCCAATTGCAGCACACTTTATTTAATAAACCCAAACTACATAAAGACTCTGGCTAGGGCACAAGACTCAGGAACAGAACCACCAACATCAAGGTACAACAACAAGAACTCACAAAGACTGGACTGAAACACAGGGCTTAAATACAAGGCCAAACAAGCTAAACAAGATAACAAGGGGGCGTGGTATACATGAACACAAACGAGGAGCGGGAAAACTGAACAGGACTGAACCAAAAGCACAAAGACCGGGGGAACACAGACAGACATTACAACATAGCCCCCCCCTCTATGGGCGGCTCCCGACGCCCATCAAAACTAGAGACATAGTTCGGGAGGGTGGTGGAGCGGAGGCGGTCCCGGGGGAGGGATGGCGGGCCAGGTCCGTGCAGGGCCATGGAACATGGGCGGAGCTGGACGAACAGACTGCCAGGGCGGAGCAGGCTGTGGGCGTGTCCACGACGGAGCAGGCTGAGGGCGAGGCCACGGCGGAGCAGGCTGAGGGCGGGACCAGGGCGGAGCAGGCTGTGGACCCTCGGGTGTCCAGGGCGGAGCTGTCGGACCCTCGGGCGTCCAGGGCGGAGCTGTCGGACCCTCGGGCGTCCAGGGCGGAGCTGTCGGACCCTCGGGCATCCAGGGCGGAGCTGTCGGACCCTCGGGCGTCCAGGGCGGAGCTGTCGGACCCTCGGGCGTCCAGCGCGGAGCTGTCGGACCCTCGGGCATCCAGGGCGGAGCTGTCGGACCCTCGGGCGTCCAGGGCGGAGCTGTCGGACCCTCGGGCGGAGCTGTCGGACCCTCGGGCGTCCAGGGCGGAGCAGACCCCTCGGGCGTCCAGGGCGGAGCTGTCGGACCCTCGGGCGTCCAGGGCGGTGAAGACCCCTCGGGCGGCCACGGCGGTGAAGACCCCTCGGGCGGCCACGGCGGTGAAGACCCTTCGGGCGGCCACGGCGGTGAAGACCCTTCGGGCGTGCACTATATCGCTCTGTATTGCCGCAAAACTATGTTAGCACTTAGCTTAGCCCATGCATTAAATATGGGCCAAGCAGAGAAGCGACCAAACACTTCCACGTTTTCCCTATGTAAACACAGTTACTCGAGTAGTGTAACTTGACCTGGGCTGGTGACACAAAATAAACCGTTGCGCTTTTCTAAGCGTTTAAAATTGATGACTATATTGTATGGCGGAATACCATAACAAGTGCTTTTGAGCACTTCGACTTGGCGCAATAATATCTTCACTCGTGAAAAGTCCTCTTACCGGCTCCCGCTTCCTCTCCCCCTCCCTCTGACATTTCCGTCAATACAACCAACGTGACATGCGCCGGTAGTAGTAGTTCGAGCGGAGTTGACGAAGTAACAGGTTGTTGGAAGCTAGTTTGTGTACAATAATGGTTAAAGCGTGCATCGTAAAGGGTTGTGAAAATAAGGAGAATGTACATAGTGCTGTCATTTTTCACCGAATTCCAACACACCACATACAGCGGAGAGCTTGGTTGAGTTATACGGTTTAAGGCTTATACTACATGTTTCTTTCTGAGCTCAGTCCTTATCTAAATAAAACAGTAACTTTTTATTTCCTGTCTCAGAAGCGCAATGATTTCACAGATATGTTACTCAGCTAAGGTTACTGACACTTCCAGGACAACTAAATACCATGCAAAAGTACACTTACAGCGTTGGGTGATGATCCTCTTTCTTGTGTAAGTGATCTGAATATTGTTGGTGTAGCCTCATCCTTTAGGCGTGTTCCTGTGCAGGTATAGTCCTCCTTTGTGAAATGTTCGGAGCAAACACGCCACTTCTTCAGAGTCATCAATGGTGTTTTGGGATTCTTGTTCAAAGCAGCTAACCAAGCTCTCCGCTGTATGTGGTGTGTTGGAATTCGGTGAAAAATGACAGCACTATATACATTCTCCTTATTTTCACAACCCTTTACGATGCACGCTTTAACCATTATTGTACACAAACTAGCTTCCAACAACCTGTTACTTCGTCAACTCCGCTCGAACTACTACTACCGGCGCATGTCACGTTGGTTGTATTGACGGAAATGTCAGAGGGAGAGGAAGCGGGAGCCGGTAAGAGGACTTTTCACGAGTGAAGATATTATTGCGCCAAGTCGAAGTGCTCAAAAGCACTTGTTATGGTATTCCGCCATACAATATAGTCATCAATTTTAAACGCTTAGAAAAGCGCAACGGTTTATTTTGTGTCACCAGCCCAGGTCAAGTTACACTACTCGAGTAACTGTGTTTACATTGGGAAAACGTGGAAGTGTTTGGTCGCTTCTCTGCTTGGCCCATATTTAATGCATGGGCTAAGCTAAGTGCTAACATAGTTTTGCGGCAATACAGAGCGATATAGTGCACGCACTGAGACGAGAGAGGTATGTATCAACTCGTCTTAGTTAAGGGAATAACAAAGTTTAATAAGAAAAACTGGTGGAGTATCCCTTTAATTGCAAAATGGTTGCCAAACACAACAGTACCTCTCGCCATTGCTAGAGGATGACAGTGCTCCTTTTTACTCTTCTTGCGGGATTTCTTCATTTTGGAGAACGAAGAGGATGAAAGTGAGGAGCTTGAGGTGGACTTGAAGGTGGAGCTGGAGGTGGAGCTGGAGGTGGAGCTGGAATCATCTGAATCACGGGATTTGTACTTTTTTGACTTCCCTGCCAACCCAAAAAAAAAAATCACATTATAAAAATTAACTTTTTTGTGAACTGGTTTTCATTTGTATTCAAGTGCCTTCAGTTCACACCATAAATAAGCCTAAACTGCCAGTCTTTTTTTTGTTTTGTTTTTTACTGTGGATGTATTTGAGCTTTGGCGCTAGAACTAAAGCTTGCATGCAACATTTGTTTAGTTTGAAATGAAATGGGTAATCAAATTGTCCTTGATATTTTGACACTTGACAGACTTTGCAAAAATGACTTATTTTAAAATCAGCCCCATCCTGTTGTCGCAAAGCAGTTCTACATTTCATTCGGCTTACATCTTAACAGACCTCACCCAGCAATAGTCACCAACCTGTTCTTGCCCTCAATTTTTTCTTCAAAATGTCAATTTCCTCATGCATTTTCTTAATTTTTTTCCGCAGTCTTTTATTTTTCTTCAGCAACTTCAGGGAACTGGTTTTATCTGCAATCAACAAAATATTCAATGTAGAGTTAAGGCATATTTATGAAGCACTTAGATTTCCACTTTAACCAAAGCGCTAAATAAAGATTTCAATAAGAGATAAAAAAAGATAAACAAAGGTTATTTGACAATGCCATTTTAACATAAGATGAAAAGCATGATGTTAAAAATAATCTACTAAATTAAAATCAGTGACATTGTCTGATAATAAAAATGAACTTGAGAAATCAATGTTAATAAAATAAGCAATGTATGGGTAAAACCTAAAGTGTGGTCCCGTTTCTGTGTACCAGTTAAAAATCTAAGGCACATATCTATATTTCAAAATTTCAATTGAGGAATGCTTACATTCTCAGAATCAAGACCGAATACAATGATTAAACTCTTACCACTGGACAGAACCATCTCATCACACTGTACACTCTCCTCGCTGGACACATTATCTTCATCTAGCATGATCTGGTCTTCTCCATGCTTCTCTACTCGTTCAGCAACTTGTAGATCTTCTGTCACATTTTTGGGGCTCTCTACAATCTCTACATCCATACTTTTTTTCATTTTCTTTTTCCCTCTTTTGCTGGCCATGGTGGACCTGGGTCAGAATAAATAGTGATCCACACAGCAGATATGATATAAACCACATCATTAAATTTTTTTGGCTATGGTATTTAATATTAAAATCAGTGAATGTACTTTATTTTTATTAAAAGTAAGTATATGTATATATCTATCAAGATAGAGAGAAAGAGATAGATACATAGATAGAGATACACACACACACATATATATATATATATATATATATATATATATATATATATATATATAGAGAGAGAGAGAGAGAGAGAGAGAGAGAGAGAGAGAGTCTGACCATAGACTGTAGTGGTTATCTGACATTGCCTATTGTAAAGTTTATAGTAAAGCAGTCAAATGAGACAATCCTAAACATAATTTAATACATCTCACATCAATATATTATCTAAATATGTAATGTATAGCAACAAAAACACTTATACCATACCTACAGTATCTTCTCGACTAGTACTCGTTTTGCAAGCGTCTCCAGACTCCAGACGATTCCTTTTTTTAAACGTTATTGTGTCACGTGGCAATGCGGTTGACCTACAGAAACCGCGCACGCGCAGGTTGGCGGCTAGGCGCGGCAGCGCGGGATTTCAAATATGGTGTCTGTACCATTGCCACAGAACAAACAAAATGACAAGATAAAGCTTATTAAATGGATGCAGCGAAATAAATTATTGGCCCAAAAAATGAGATGTGGACACTGCAGAAGAAAAATGAAGTTCGTGATAGACAACAGAAAAGATGGATATACCTGGTAAGTGGTTTGGAAAAAAAGAGTCATTTATTTATTTTTAATTTACGGATCACTTTAGTACCATTAATCTTTTTCTATCTTTTTTTTAAAAAACAGGGTGTGCTATCGCAAACAGAACCACACCCAAAGGAAGAAAAAATCAATCCGGACCGGATCAATTTTTTCAGGATCCCATAAAGAACTTCATCAATGGTTGATGTTTATTTACAGGTAATTCACACAATTATATATATATATATATATATATATATATATATATATATATATATATATATATATATATATATATATATATATATATATCATTAAACTCCACAACATGCTTTCTTAGAAGTCATCAGACATGTTTAGGATTTCCGTGGTTCTGTTTGATCAGATTTAAGGCCATATAAAGAGGATAAAATAGCTTAATTATTATAGCAAAATTCTTAATTATAATATTAAGTGTTATTAATTTTTCCTGCCGATGGAAAAACAGAGAAATGTCGATACATGTGATTTCTAAGTCAAAATGCTGCGATGTTGCACATTGTACTGGCTCGTGGAATTGTGTTTCCGTTTTTTTTATTATTATTGTAATATGTTATATGGTTGTAAAAGGGCATATTTTATGTCCCTCGATCATCTGTGGTAAAAAAAAAAAAAAAAAAAACACGAAGAAAAAAAAGAAGTAAAACCATGTCAAAATAAGAGTCCCAGTGAATTTCTGGCTTGTTTACAATTATGCTTGCAGGTTTTTTTTTTTTTTTTTACTGGATATTCTTTTGGTTATAAAATAAGCTGTTTCTGTGGCTTCTCCCTGAGCCACCCCATCACAGGAAGGAAATACAAATAACATTATCTAACAAATTCAATTATATACAGTAGGTATAGTAGTATCAACAAAATAATCTATTTGTTGTGTTTCTTTAAACACAATTTTATACTAGGAAACTAAAATATCATCAACCTCTAATTAGTATGTATTGATGTGTTAGTACATAAACCAAGTTTACTATGTAAAAATAGAATACAAATGTCTTGAGTTACTTGCATTTACCTTGTTCTGCAGTTGAATGTGTGCCCCAGCCATAGACCCCAATCTGAAAGAATCTGATATATATGATTTATTTCCTTATTGTATGGGTATGCTCTGTATGAACATGTGGTATTTATTTGTGCAGGCTTAAAACACTGATGTTCTTGCTCAAATTAATTTTGGAACATTTAAAAAAAAAATCTAATAGTTTTTTTTTTTTTTTTCCAAGCATGACAAAAATCTATAAATATATAACATGCCTCATAATTTAGGTTATTTAAAGGTACCATTGACCTTTTTCAGTCATTTTTTTATTGTTAATTTAAATATAAAATTAGGAATAAAGAAATTTCATTATGTTACTTGTGTGATTTTAACTGCTGTGTAAATGCATTTATGCAACATCTGGGCAGCATTAAACAATTTGCCCCTACCGATGCACTTTTAAGTATTTTGTTTTTATATAAAAGATGGGACAGATACATTATATGATGTTAGTAAAAACAAATCCCCTGGAAATAATTTTCATTGGGAAAATGAACAACACTCTCAAAAATGAACAAAAAGCTCAGAAAGGTAAGCTTAAGTGTTAGTTTTGATTTGATTAGTTTTGGATTCTGTTCTGTTATCATGTAAATTCCCATTTCGTTGAATACAACTCTGGTGTGCATGCTGGGATTGTTGAAAAATTTGTAAACAAATCAAGTTTAGAGTACAAATGCTTGAAACTAAATCTGATGTTAATAGTTTGCTTTTTATGCTTTCTAACAATGGTTTTTAATTAAAAGGTGTGCACAAATGCATTGAGAAGGATGAAGAGAAAGCACCAATTCAAAATTGGAGGGCGATCGAGACATCGTTTCGTTGTAATTGATGAGTCAAAATTCACTCATAAAAGAAAGGTAAAAAATAAAAAGTCAGCTCAAATCTAGTTAGTAATTAGTAATTACTAGTAATTTAGCATAGCAGAACTGCATTTGGTTAAGATTTTATGTGCAAACTATTAAGATGTATTGTGTATTTGTGTATACATAACTGAAATTATGTATTTGTGACCAGTCACGGAAACTAGGGACACAAGTCGGTTCTGGGGCATTTTGAGTTATTCATAGATTCTGAGAGTGTAATATCCAAGCTTTCCAACGATGTGTAACATGTGGAAATCTGATAATATTTGGAGAAGTTGTGGCCATTTTAAAGTAGGCACTTAAAAAAGCTCAAAGAGGAGAAAACGAGCTAAAGATTGTGCAGTTCTCACCTGTCTCTGCTGCTGGGGGTGACAATAGGGCTCATTTACATCTCATTTAGATAAGCCATACCCCCTGTAAAGCTCCTCCATGTGCTTTACAGCTTTTTTTACACTTCGAATGAGTGCACTTCTGCCGCACTAGGCGAAAAACAATTGTGCTGCCCCTCTATTTGCAACGTACCAGCAACAACACACAAAGACCAATAATGCCATATAGCCTGCATATAACGCGAAACCAGCAACAACACATAAAGACCAATATGCCATATACATATAACGCAAAACCAGCAACAACACACAAAGACCAATATGCCATATAGCCTGCATATAACGCAAAACCAGCAACAACACACAAAGGCCAATATGCCATATACATATAACGCAAAACCAACAACAACAAACAAAGACCAATAAGCCATAGGCCTACATATAGCACAAATAGTACGCAACGCTCGTGTGCCCAAAATGTCAACAATATTAAAGTTTATGTAGGAGGCAAATGCCTGCTGGCATTTTTCTTTAAGCAGTCATTTCTGCAATTTTCCAAATAATCACATTTCACCTCCTCAAATTACTGTTGCAAATCTCTTTACACCACTTTCTTATGTGCGTATACACACACAAATGAAATGTCCGCAAGCACATTATATCATCAGCAGGTTCAGCATCTTAAATAACGACTAAAGAGCAAATGAAGCTTAACTTACATTTCAGAAACACGCACGGCAGGCCTTCATCGCAGCAGCAAAGGTCATAACTGCATCCTCTATTTCGATTCTCGGTCACATATGAAACAGCCAGCCACCGCTGTCAGCGAGCCGAGCCGCCGTATTGAAGCACTGAGGGCGAGCGCGCTGCGCCCATACCTCCGGTTCAGTTTCCCGAGCCCACGAAGTGCGGCGAAAACATTTTCGGTGTAACTGCCAGACGGTTCATCTCGTCTGCGACAATCTTTGCGGCATCCATCTTCATTGTATTTTGATATCAGAGAGAGCTGGCCAGAGCACAGCATAATAAGTAGCCATGTGGTTGACTTGGAGGGCGGGGGCAAAAGCGCCGGGTTATTCAGTATGGAAATACACACAGACAATGACACGCCACGCCCCTACTGCATGCTAGAATCTCCGAAAACAAGCCGATTTCAACCTCAAAATGTAAGCTTTTAAATATACCAATACTGCTATCTCAAACATGGAGAGGCTTCTTCGTGATTTCAATTAACAGATTCTCCAAAAAATTGAAAATCACCAATTTTGAAAAAAAACTCTTCTTTCTCATTTTGCTCGAAAGTTGTGCTGCCGACTTGTGTCCCTGGTTTCTGTGACGGGTCACATTTCTTATAGTATAACCGTGGACGGTATGGTGGTACATGGGCAAGACATGGATGGGTGTTTGGTCTGTTAGAAGTACACCACAGTAGCCGAAGGCCTGTTCTTAAGCTGGTCCCTCCACGAGCACGCACAACTCTGAACCCAATCATTAAACGGCATGTTAGAAGCGGTTCAACAAACTACAGTGATTCCTGGCGGGCATATGTACAGTCCCTCACTACAGAAGGTTATCATCACTATCCGGTAAACCACAAGAATAACTTTGTGGATCCACAGACTGGCAGCCACACTCAACACATTGAGAGATACTGGCAAACAATTAAAGGACAAGTGTGGAGATTAAGGGGGAACTGTACTGAGAAAATGCTGAAGAGCCACTTGAAGTTTATTGAATGGACATATGTGACCCGTCACAGAAACCAGGGACACAAGTCGGCAGCACAACTTTCGAGCAAAATGAGAAAGAAGAGTTTTTTTTTCAAAATTGGTGATTTTCAATTTTTTGGAGAATCTGTTAATTGAAATCACGAAGAAGCCTCTCCATGTTTGAGATAGCAGTATTGGTATATTTAAAAGCTTACATTTTGAGGTTGAAATCGGCTTGTTTTCGGAGATTCTAGCATGCAGTAGGGGCGTGGCGTGTCATTGTCTGTGTGTATTTCCATACTGAATAACCCGGCGCTTTTGCCCCCGCCCTCCAAGTCAACCACATGGCTACTTATTATGCTGTGCTCTGGCCGGCTCTCTCTGATATCAAAATTCAATGAAGATGGATGCCGCAAAGATTGTCGCAGACGAGATGAACCGTCTGGCAGTTACACCGAAAATGTTTTCGCCGCACTTCGTGGGCTCGGGAAACTGAACCGGAGGTATGGGCGCAGCGCGCTCGCCCTCAGTGCTTCAATACGGCGGCTCGGCTCGCTGACAGCGGTGGCTGGCTGTTTCATATGTGACGGAGAATCGAAATAGAGGATGCAGTTAAGACCTTTGCTGCGATGAAGGCCTGCCGTGCGTGTTTCTGAAATGTAAGTTAAGCTTCATTTGCTCTTTAGTCGTTATTTAAGATGCTGAACCTGCTGATGATATAATGTGCTTGCGGACATTTCATTTGTGTGTGTATACGCACATAAGAAAGTGGTGTAAAGAGATTTGCAACAGTAATTTGAGGAGGTGAAATGTGATTATTTGGAAAATTGCAGAAATGACTGCTTAAAGAAAAATGCCAGCAGGCATTTGCCTCCTACATAAACTTTAATATTGTTGACATTTTGGGCACACGAGCGTTGCGCACTATTTGCGCTATATGTAGGCCTATGGCTTATTGGTCTTTGTTTGTTGTTGCTGGTTTTGCGTTATATGTATATGGCATATTGGTCTTTGTGTGTTGTTGCTGGTTTTGCGTTATACTGTATGTATATGGCATATTGGCCTTTGTGTGTTGTTGCTGGTTTTGCGTTATATGCAGTAGGGTTGGGCGGTATTTCGGTAATATCGTATACCGCGGGGTCTTAAAATAGCAACGGTATCAGTTTCAATACCGTCATTACCGGCACTTATATATAATAAATAAATATAATTTATTCAATGCCTAAAAATACTTATGTAGTTGTCATCAAGTGACAGTGTGGAGGAGAGAGAGAGAGAAGGGAGAGGCGGTAAATACTGACTAGGCAATTTGTAAATGTTGCAATAAAAAAGGTGACCGCGAGAGATGGAAACACCTCTAACCTAATGTCGCATCTCCGAAACAACCACCCACTCACTGCTGCCAGGATGCATTTTGCCCCGAGTTCATTAAATAAGCGCATTCGTTTATATTTGTTAAAATATTATAATGTTATTTTTTTTTTACGTTGATAATGAAAACTGAACAGCACGAGTAAGATGGGATGCATCGGGAGTCAGACATTGACCACTTAATTAAGTTTCATTTTGTAAAAGGCCTTTCTTTAAAGTGAATTTCGTTTTGTATAAATTGTATCCTATTTTTTTTTTTTTTTTACCAACCAATAATAAATAAGAATCAAATATAGCAGACAACATAATCATGACATGATCATTCGCTGGCGCGCCGCGGTCACTTGCATTGAAATCTCATCATAAATTAACCGAAACTCACATGTATGTCTCACAGACATGACAGATATCTAAATAAAGCTTGAAATTTCATTAAACGAAACAATTCAAAATGAAAAGAAATAGGCCACTCGCTGATTATTTAATCCATGATGTGCATTTCTCTCTATGCGCGTTCTATACGGAAATGGCGATCATCAAATTAAACGAAACTATTCCAAACGAAAAGAAATAGGCTAGCCTACTCTCTGATTATGTAATCCATGATGTGCATTTCTCTCTATCGTTCACTATGGAGATGGCGATTCGTCAATTTCTTTAAACGAAACAAATTCAAAAGGAAAAGAAATATAGGCAGCATACTCTCTGATTAATCCAGGATGTGCATTTCTCTCTATACGCGCGTTCACCACGGAGATATCAATCGTCAATTTCTTTAAACGAAACAATTCAAAACGAAAAGAAAAAGGCTAGCCTATACCTTCTGATTATGTAATCCATGATGTGCATTTCTCTATATATGCGCGTTCACTACGGAGATGGCGATCGTCAACTTAATCTTTGCAGCACTGACAGAAAAGTTATATTAATAAAAATCAATGGACGCGTGTCACCGGATTTACAAATGCACTTCTTGCTTGTTGCTTGTTAATTTAATTTAAATCAATTAATAAAATGAATACAATTGTCATAATTAAAATAATTAAATATTATTAATTTTTCCATTTTTGCTCATTTATAAATAGTATTTATATCTACCACCCCCTCAGCACCTGGGTTAAACAATTATTTGGCGCCACCATATTATAACTGCCCACGTATTAAAAATAGTCGAGTCTAAATAGGGCTACGGCTCATATTACATTTAATGCCGTCAACAGGGATCAGACACAACGTGCACGGGTTGGCCTTGATTTTTTTTTGTGTGTTTTTTTATGCCCGATCTGGTATTCAGTTTCTGAACGGTGTAGACACAAGCCAACAGTTTGGTGACGCTGTCTGAGCCTTATGTCATAATTTTTAAATAGTCACGGTAATACCGTATACCCCGGTAAAATAGGGAGGAGATTTGACGGTATCAAAATTTGGATACCGCCCAAGCCTAATATGCAGGCTATATGGCATTATTGGTCTTTGTGTGTTGTTGCTGGTACGTTGCAAATAGAGGGGCAGCACAATTGTTTTTCGCCTAGTGCGGCAGAAGTGCACTCATTCGAAGTGTAAAAAAAGCTGTAAAGCACATGGAGGAGCTTTACAGGGGGTATGGCTTATCTAAATGAGATGTAAATGAGCCCTATTGTCACCCCCAGCAGCAGAGACAGGTGAGAACTGCACAATCTTTAGCTCGTTTTCTCCTCTTTGAGCTTTTTTAAGTGCCTACTTTAAAATGGCCACAACTTCTCCAAATATTATCAGATTTCCACATGTTACACATCGTTGGAAAGCTTGGATATTACACTCTCAGAATCTATGAATAACTCAAAATGCCCCAGAACCGACTTGTGTCCCTAGTTTCCGTGACTGGTCACATATTGGCTAGGAAAGAAAAGCAAGAAAGGCATCTTTGGAAGGCTCATTCACGACATAAGTCAAAAATACAGAGTGTGAGTCCATTAGTTTTGACATATGTCCACTGACCTCAGTGGACTTTCAAGAATACACTTTAGAGTGTAGATTTCATTTATAAAATATGTATTCTCATTAATGTTTGTGAAACATTGTACATTTTAGCAGTTAATTATATGTTGTATTTGAAGGGTGAAAATAAATTTACAATTTGACTTGTAATTGTGTGCAGGCAGGTGGGTGGAAAGGGTAACACCACATCAATTCAACTCTACACTATTGAGCTAAAATACAGTATTCTGTAATTGTAATGTAGTTGGGAAGCTACTGCTTGTATTTATGCTGTAAACTAGTGAGTTTACCCAAACTAAGGTACATATGAATAAGGTAAGATAGAAATTAAGTCCACTTAAGTACAGTCTTGATACACTTTATTTTACGTAGCTTATACCTGTGTAATATTCTGTAGTTGCAATGTAATTAGGAAGCTATTGCATGTATTTAAGCTGTGAACTAGAGAGTTAATTCAAACTAAGGTACATATGGATAAGGTATGTAGATACACATGAAGTCCACTTAAGTACAGTCTTGATACACTTTACTTTACGTAGCTTATACCTGTGTAATATTCTGTAGTTGCAATGTAATTAGGAAGCTACTACATGTATTTAAGCTGTGAACTAGAGAGTTAATTCAAACTAAGGTACATATGGATAAGGTATGTAGATACACATGAAGTTCACTTAAGTACAGTCTTGATACACTTTATTTTACGTAGCTTATACCTGTGTAATATTCTGTAGTTGCAATGTAATTAGGAAGCTAATGCATGTATTTAAGCTGTGAACTAGAGAGTTAATTCAAACTAAGGTACATATGGATAAGGTATGTAGATACACATGAAGTCCACTTAAGTACAGTCATGATACACTTTATTTTACGTTGCTTATACCTGTGTAATATTCTGTAGTTGCAATGTAATTAGGAAGCTAATGCCTGCATTTAAGCTGTGAACTAGAGAGTTAATTCAAAATAAGGTACACATGGATAAGTTATGTAGATACACATGAAGTTCACTTAAGTACAGTCTTGATACACTTTATTTTACGTAGCTTATACCTGTGTAATATTCTGTAGTTGCAATGTAATTAGGAAGCTAATGCTTGTATTTAAGCTGTGAACTAGAGAGTTAATTCAAACTAAGGTACATATGGATAAGGTATGTAGATACACATGAAGTACACTTAAGTACAGTCTTGATACACTTTATTTTACGTAGCTTACACCTGTGCAATATTCTGTAGTTGCAATGTAATTAGGAAGCTAATGCATGTATTTAAGCTGTGAACTAGAGAGTTAATTCAAACTAAGGTACATATGGATAAGGTATGTAGATACACATGAAGTCCACTTAAGTACAGTCTTGATACACTTTATTTTACGTAGCTTATAGCTGTGTAATATTCTGTAGTTGAAATGTAATTAGGAAGCTAATGCTCGTATTTAAGCTGTGAACTAGAGAGTTAATTCAAACTAAGGTACATATGGATAAGGTATGTAGATACACATGAAGTCCACTTAAGTACATTCTTGATACACTTTATTTTACGTAGCTTATACCTGTGTAATATTCTGTAGTTGCAATGTAATTAAGAAGCTAATGCATGTATTTAAGCTGTGAACTAGAGAGTTAATTCAAACTAAGGTACATATGGATAAGGTATGTAGATACACATGAAGTCCACTTAAGTACAGTCATGATACACTTTATTTTACGTAGCTTATACCTGTGTAATATTCTGTAGTTGCAATATAATTAGGAAGCTAATGCATGTATTTAAGCTGTGAACTAGAGAGTTAATTCAAACTAAGGTACATATGGATAAGGTATGTAGATACACATGAAGTCCACTTAAGTACAGTCTTGATACACTTTATTTTACGTAACTTATACCTGTGTAATATTCTGTAGTTGCAATGTAATTAAGAAGCTAATGCATGTATTTAAGCTGTGAACTAGAGAGTTAATTCAAACTAAGGTACATATGGATAAGGTATGTAGATACACATAAAGTCCACTTAAGTACAGTCATGATACACTTTATTTTACGTAGCTTATACCTGTGTAATATTCTGTAGTTGCAATGTAATTAGGAAGCTAATGCATGTATTTTAGCGGTGAACTAGTGGTTTATTTAAAATGGATAAGGTATGTAGATACACATGAATTGCACTCAAGTACAATCTTGATACACTTTATTTTATGTTACATACATGCAATGCTACAAAACGTACACATTTACCATGTGTAACTGCAGACCTTAGTAGCCTAATATATTTAAGTACTTCTTGTTACATTGTGTGGTACTAAGTACTTTCTTACATAATTACAGTGTACCAAGTTTGTAACACATATGTAACAGACTCGGCTTGTTACATATGTGTAACAGTAGCTGCCTATTACATATGTGTAATTACAATCTGTAAGTACAGGCTGTACAATAACTTAATTACATGTTAATTACATTTTGGTACATGTAATTACAACGTTTATTACTAAGTAATTAACTAAGTAATTACTCTGTATCAAGGACACCGTAAAATAAAGTGTTACCATGGCTGCTTGCAGCTATATTTCTCCTTGTGTTTGCAGTCCTGTGCCAGATCGTCGTCAAATGATCCCCTTGTGTCCTGCCCTGCCAGATCCTTTTTGCCTAGCCAAGTCATGCCTTGTCCAGTTGCCTGCCCCGCTTCACACTGACAGTGTTTCTACTGCATGACTTGGCTAGGCAAATAGGATCTGGCAGGGCAGGACACAAGGGGATCATTTGACGACGATCTGGCACAGGACTGCAAACACAAGGAGAAATATAGCTGCAAGCAGCCATTACCGGGGCCAAGCGCAAAGAAGACGACAAGACATGCCAACATGCCTGAGAGTTTCAGACCAACTGCAGCAAAGAGCAATTAAAGACATTCAAATATGAATTCAGGCAAAATGGCTAAAAAATCATATACATTAACTAAAAATATGATTTAATGGATTATCACTTTCGATCAATAGTGGCGCAGTTATGAAGTGTATGTGGTGTGGTCAGAGTGAGTTGACAATGACACATACAAAGTGTGGTGTCAAAATGTCAAGGCATTGCAGAGATAAAGCCTGAATAGTCATTTTGGCAGCATGCCTACATTTTGATGCTGCAGTATACAAAAACGGTTTCGCCTATTGTTATGAAATCCATTACTTTTAGTCAGCACGGTCTGGAGATGATACGATTCAATTTTGGTGAAAATCGGACGAACGGTCTAGGAGAAGTTCGAAAAAGAAGGTTTTAAAAGAAAATCAAGATGGTGGACAGGAAGTTTGGCTGATTATGGCAAAATTGGTATCTATGTTTTCGGCATAACCCAAGGAATCTGTGTAGAGTGTCATAACAATAGGGAAAATTATTCAAAAGTTATTAGCATTTTTGGAAATTAATTATAACTTTTGACCAAAAGGTGGCGCTGTCTCAAAATCTTTTGAGTATCTTCAAGGCATGCTGCTGATGGCACATACTGAGTTTCGCAATTTTACACCAATGCATTCGTACACCAATGCAAAGTAAAGCATTTTAATCACAAAACTGTATTTAATTCAATGGCAATTTCACGTTTTGTTCTATTATAGCGCCAACTAGAGGCACAATCACATTGTTTTATTCATGTGTCAAATTTGGTGAACATATCTCATTTCACTTTGGAGTTATAGACATTTATATGTTTAAACACATAAAAAAATATTACCCACACCTGACTTTATTTGCATTTTTATGCCACTTACTATTGATATTTTGACACTTGGGCAGTAGCAAATAGCCAACGACCTATGTTTTCAAACTTCTGACGGTGGTTTTGTCTCGATCGGTCTAACGGTTTCGAAGATATTGGCAAATGTTTTTTTAAGCGCTAAATCACAACAGAGTTATACGCATTTGAAAATTTAATTTTACCACTAGGCGGCGCTTGTTCAAAACTTCTCAGGCTCTTTCAGGGCATTGTACTGATGACCCATACCGAGTTTGGTAACCGTATGTTCATACGTTCAGAAAATACAGCATTTTGGTACAAAATTAAAAATGGCCGACGGGTAAATTGGTCAATATGGGAAAACTGGATATCAGTCTACTTGGCATAAAGTCCTGAATCTAACGAGACCCCTTTTATGAATTTTGGACGATTTGTTCAGAAGTTATAAGCAAAAATAGCAATTTTTCATATCTCCGGACCAGTAGGTGTCGCTGTGCCGAAACGCAGCATGTAGCCTCAGGTCATGCTTGTGATGCACTCACAACAGAATACAAACACACGGAGCATGAATGTCCGAATCCCGGCACAGAACCGAAACCAAACTAGACATGAGTGCCAGAATCCGAACACCACGCTTCGAACATGAAACAAGGCACACAGACAAGAGGCCGTACGCTCACACAAAGACAAGACAATACAGGAGTGTCAGGGCTCTGGCACAAAACCAAGAATAAACTAGACCAAAGTGACAGAACCATGACAGATATGTGACAGCATTATAAACTGACATCTCTGTTATTGATTTGTGGTGTAGAAGCAGCTGAAGGAGACGCAGAGGTCGTTCCAGCAGAGGATCCAGCAGAGAGAGAAAGATCTTCAGCAGCTGAGAGAGGCTGTGGCGTCTCATAAGGTGAGTCTGGAGAAGAGAAGTTTGAGAAGTCTCAGTCAGGACTCACTGAAGCTCACTGTGTGATTGTGATGTGTGTCCTAACAGCGCTCTGCACAGACAATAGTGGAGGACAGTGAGAGGATCGCTGAGCTCATCCACTCCATTGAGAGAATCTGTACTGAGGCGACACAGCAGATCAGAGATCAGGAAAAGACTGCAGTGAGTCGAACTAAAGAACGACAGGAGCAACTGGAGCAGGAGATCAATGATCTGAGGAGGAGAGACGCTGAGCTGGAGCAGCTTTCACACACACAGGATCACATCCATTTCCTCCAGGTAACAGAGATCTAGAAGAACAGGATCGTAATGGTCTTAAGCAAGAGACTCAGAGAAGCATTTCATGAGAGAATGAGCAGTTGACTGCAATGTTGCCAGGAATTCTGTTTGTTTTGTTATCGTGTGATTTGTTGTGATCATCTTACTTTAAACTAGACTACACTTGTGAATGCATTTCAGCTTTGGAAATCTCTTAGGAAACATGTTTTGAGCTCTTTCTTCTGGGAGATAATATTTAGCTGCCAAACTACACTAGTGCAAAGAACAGTTCAAAACTTCCAGAACATATAAACTTTTTTAAACCAAATATGTCCTTCTGATTTCTTACGTCATGGTGGAATTTATAGTACCAATTTTGAGCAATGTTCACCAAAGTTGCTTCAGGTGATCTTCAAACCTGATGGATGTACAATTTCATAATTGTTTGACTGTTCCCTTGAGGATCACACCCATGAGAATCTCCATCTAGATCGTATTGTACACTACCCAGATGACTCCCTGTGTGCCTTATATCACGCCAGCCTCAAAAGATATTCTGTGATTAAGTGGAGTTGGTACTCTCCAGCTGTGGTTCCCCCTGCACAGTGGTTGAAGAGAAGGAGGATCCCTAATACAGTGGTCCCGGAGCTAGCACTCATTGACCTACAAATTCTGGAATGGAGTCTTACCCATGCTCCCACCCTTGAGTTCTTCTCCACTGGTCCCACCAGGCTTAATGGACTCTCTGGCTCCGAATAATTCCCTGGCCCTCCTTCCTCTGCTGGTCCCACCCAGCTTCCTGGCTCCTCCCTTTCTGCTGGCTTCATCCAGCTTCCATCCAGGATTCACCACAGACTTCCGGACCTCTGACTGCGCCTCAGCCCTCCACCCCTTTGGCTTGACGGGGCTCCCATTTTTGCTCCGTTTCCTCCATCCTTGCTCCCACCGGATCTGCCTTTGTCCTTTCTATAATTCTTTAATTTCAATTTACTCAATACAGCTAAGATGATGACTGATGCATTTGATTTAGATAATGGGTAAAACTTTATAATAACGTTCAATCAGAAGTTATTTTTACATTATTAGTTAATGATGAACTAATAATTTTCAAAACATGGCTATACATCTATAAATGATAAATAAAAGATAATTATGTTGTACATTATCTTAAAGAATAGTAAATCATGAAATAATCAAACAGATCATTAGTAGATGATTAATGTTATTAAGATGTAATTAGTTGATATATTAATCACTTACATATTTAAATATTCATGTTAAAATTGTTTTAGGATCATTATCTCAATAAATAATGGGTAATCACGAACAAATGATGAACAAACCATTAGTAAATGATCAGTATATTACGATTGTCACGGTTGTGGTGTGAGCAGAAGAATAAGATGAAGTCAAAAGTTTCAATTTCAAAAACTTTTACTTACAATAATATGTATAATATAACTTGCACGGATACAGACAGGCAGACGAGCAGAAGGTTCCCACACACACGCTAAATACAGCGTAGAACGGACGAAGACTGAATGAACTGAAGGGAACTAAATACAGACACTGATTAACATTGATGAGTGAAGACAGGTGAAACAGATGATTATTAACAAGACAGGTGCTGCAGATGAACTAATGAAGAAGACACGTGACATGAAGACAGCAGACAACTGTGACATTACACCTCCCTCCTGCTAGGTGCGACCTTGCACCGTAGAAGGACCAACTGTGGAGGGAGGGGACACAGAAGGAGGACGGAAGGCAGAAGTCAGGCGGCCATGGCAGAGAAGACTGATCAGGCGGCCAAGGCGGAGAAGACGGAGGGAGGAGCCATGAATGAGGCAGGGCTGACGACTCCAGGGGGGCGACTGACAGGGGCGAAGCAGGTAGGAGAGGAGACCAGGGTGGAGCCGGAGAGTCGATGAACTTAGGCGATGCTGAGGACTCTGGTGACTGAAGTGCAGGTGGGGACACAGAAGGGCACGGTGGAGAGAGAGGGAGTGAGGACCAAAGGGAAACTGTGGGGAGTGAGGAGTCCAACAGAGCCGGGGGGACGAAGGGATGAGGCGTAACCAAGAGAGAAGTCCAGAGTTGAGGGAAGGTCGACGAATGACCAAAAAGGATCCGGGGCGACGAGGGAGCCTGGTGGAACTAGGGAACTGAAGGGCCAAGGTGGAGCTGAGGGACGTAAGAGCCAGGGTGGAGCAGATAAAACAAAGGGCCGAGGTAGAGTCCTGGTTGCGGAGGTTGGAGGTGGAGACTGGGATCCATCGACCAGGCTGGAGCTGCAGGCCAGCAGACCCACGGCAACTCCACCTCACAGAAAGTGGTTAAAAGAGGAGCTGAGGGGCTGACAGGCAGTGGTGGAAGAATAGCGAGGTGGCAGATGGAAGGAGGCTGGAGAGGGAGGCTGGTTGGGAATTCAGGCTCAGGAGCAGAAGACTCAGGCTCAGGGACAGAATGCTCGGGGACATAAGGCTCAGCCTCGGGGACAGAATGCTCGGGGACAGAAGGCTCAGGCTCGGGGACAAAGGCTCAGGCTCAGGGACAGAAGGCACAGGTTCGGGGAACATGACATGAACAGTCTCTTATGCGGCAGGCACGACATGAACAGTCTCTTGTGCGGCAGGCACAACGTGAAAGCTCAGGGTCGGCCGGACTGACTTGAAGCTCATGCTCGGTAGGACTGACGTGAAGTTCATGCTCGGCAGGACTGACGTGAAGATTAGGCTGGTCAGGCGTGACGTGAAGTTCAGGTTTGGCAGGACTGACGTGAAGCTCAGGTTTGGCAGGACTGACGTGAAGCTCAGGCTGGTCAGGCATGACATTAAGATCAGGCTGGTCAGGCATGACGTGAATATCAGCCTGGTCAGGCATGACGTGATGATCAGGCGAATCACGCATGAGTTGAGGATTAGGCTTGTCTTGCTATGCTCCGAATCTGGACTCGACGCTCTCCAGACACCGGATGACGGTCTCTCTCCAGACCAGTCCGGTGGTGTCCGGGAGGTCGGAATGACGATTGAAAGTGGCCCTGATCCGGAACAAGGTCCTCAGGCTCACATCATCAAGCGTGCTTGTGACTTCAAGAAGATCAAAGTCCTTCACAAAAGCAAAAACGTTTTGGCTCTCCTGAGCCAGGACGATTATGCGGATCCTATTGTCCATTTTGCGGTCTGTTCTTCTGTCACGGGTGTGGTGCGGGCAGAAGAAGAAGATAGTCAAAAGTTCCAATTTCAAAAACTTATACTTACAATAAATATATATAATATAACTCGCATAACTCGCCTACAAGAAAACTTTTTATCCATCTCCCCATCTTAGATCCAACTTTCAATCCATTCACTACTCTTGTCTTTATATATATATATATATATATCAATTATTATTATTATTATTATTATGCCTATTAAACACATATACACAATGCTGCTTGAAAGTTTGTGGTCCTCTTATAGAATTTGTGAAAATGTGAATAATTTTGACAAAATAAGAGGGATCATACAAAATGCATGTTATTTTTTTATTTAGTACTGTCCTGAATAAGATACACTATATTGTCAAAAGTTTTGGCACGTCAGCCTTTACATGCACATGAACTTTAATGACATACCATTCTTAATCTGTAGGGTTTAATGTGGAGTTGGACCACTCTTTGCAGCTATAACAGCTTCAACTCTTCTGGGAAGGCTTTCCACAAGGTTTTGGAGTGTGTTTTATGGGGATTTTTGACCATTCTTCTAGAAGCTGTATTTGTTAGGTCAGGCACTGATGTTTAACGAGAAGGCTTGGCTCGCAGTCTCTGCTCTAATTCATCCCATCGGGTTGAGTTCAGGACTCTGTGCAGGCCAATCAAGTTCCTCCACACCAAACTCACTCATCCATGTCTTTATGGACCTCGCTTTGTGCACTGGTGCGCAGTCATGTTGGAACAGGAAGAATCCATCCCCAAACTGTTACCACAAAGTTGAGAGCATGGAATTGTCCAAAATGTCTTGGTATGCTTCCTTTCACTGGAACTAAGGGGCCAAGCCCTGAAACCCCTGAATAACAACCCCACACCATAATCCCCCTCCACCAAACTTTGCACTTGACGCAATGCAGTCAGGTAAGTACCGTTCTCCTGGCAACCTCCAAACCCAGACTCGTCCATCGGATTGCCAGATTCATTCATAGGTGCTTGATTTTACACAACTGTGGCCATGGAAGTTATTTGAACACCTGAATTCAATGATTTAGAGGGTGTCTCAATACTTTTTGGCAATATAGTGTATTTTACATAATACTTGTATTTTGTAAAACATAATACTGTGTGTTGTTACCTGGATGATCCACGACTGTTTTCTTTTGTTTTGTGATGGTTGTTCTTGAGTCCCTTGTTTGTCAGTTAAACTGCCCAACATTCTTCAGAAATATCTTGCACCTTCTTTGGTTTTCCAGCATATTTTACATATTTGAACCCTTACCAACAGTGACTGTATGATTTTGAGATCAATTTTTTCACACTGAGGACCATTTAGAGTTCAAGGTAAATTGTAATTAATTTGTATTCCAGGAAACATGTTAAGTATCTTCTTTTGCTTCTGAAGGGCAGTATTACATTAATTTTAGGAAACACTATATTTTACAGTGTCCTTGTTACATATGTTACATGTAATTACCATAGTAATAAAAGTAAATTATGCCTAATTACATGCAATTAACCCTCAACCAAATCCTAATCCTACCCCAACCCTATAGTAAGTACATGTAGTTAATTAATATTACACTGTACTTAAATATTTAATTACACTGTAACAATTACACCTTAAAATAAAGTGTTTCCTATTTTTCTATATATATATATTTAAACAAAATAGGAAAATTTGGCCATCTTCATCCTGTTCAAAAGTTTTCACCCCCACATATAAGGATAGCGTTACCTGGACAAAATGATATTGTGGCCACGACTTATTACCACATTCCCACAAGTTAATAGGACTTTCCTATAAATTAATAACTCATGGCCACGACAAAACTAAGTGAACCAAACATGTCCCCTCCCGGTCATTGTAGTTTATAATTTATTGATGTATCATGAAGTTGTAAGACAAACATGCAGGTCTGTTAAAGCACTATTTTTTAAGAAGCATATTTATTTATTTGATTTCAAGTGAAGAAACATTTATGAATGACTTAGGTTATTTCATGATTTACAAAATTTTATTTTTAAAGATAATTTACATCACATTTGTAAATCGTTAGCATACTACTTATTAATCGTTTATGAATTTATAGTCATGTTTTGTAAATGATTAGTTCATCCATAACTAATAACGTATAACTGAACATTATTGTAAAGTGTTAGCAGATAAAGTTAGGATTATTTTGGTATATTGCTGACCTTTACATTTTATTTCAACATGTGAATGGATCATTTTCATGGTTTTCTTTTTAAATGTGGTTATAACCAACCCAACATGGTATTTTGCTGTTGCTGTCATTACATTTTTTTATATATATAATTTCAATATACACTGAATATTTGGATACATGATCACAGTCTTTCTAATAACGTTTTTAAAAAATGATATCTTTCTTATGCTAATATGTATCTTATGCTTAAATGTTCTTAGCAGATGGTGATTTTCTGCTAAAATGCAGTGTCATTATGTACACGTGTTAACTTTTTCACCTGTGTCTAGAAACAGCCCTCAATGTGACACCACTGATGCGCTTGATCTGTTACATTTATTTAATTGGCAGTTATTGGTTGTTATTGCTTTATTATCCAAATGATTTCTTAGAAAGTTCACATATAGTGTAAATGCCTAACGCTAGAATTTGCTGCTCTAATGTCATACAATGAATTTGAGAAGGGCTGGATTGAGGAGAGTTACTAAAGATCAACAAGAGCCACACAAATCTGACAGTAGAGCAGGTTATTGATGAAGTGTGGAGGTGATGAGCTTTGATTTCTGTTTTCTGTAGAGTATCCAGTCTCTCTCAACTGCCCCTGAATCTACAGACGTAAATGACAATCCCTTCAGTTATCTCTCCTCTTTTGATGGCATGAGAGAATCTATCCGTCAGCTGAGAGACAAACTGGAGGATTTCTGCAAAGAAGAGCTCAAAAAGATCTCTGACAGAGGTAAAGTCCTGGAGATTCTGCTCTCAGAAATGATCCTCCATCATCTCATATCATGTAGAAGATCATTTTAGAAATGTCTTAGGAACGGATGCAGGGATCATTTTCTCTTGACATAATCATATAATCACACTATTTATGTCTGTTTCCACAGTCACTTTCACCAACGTTGTTCCCAAGACCAGGAACGACTTCCTACAATGTAAGTCACTAAGAAAACAAGCAGAAAACCTCACTAATGTTTAGAGTTGATCATGTAAATGATGATTGCACAGGATATCTGGTAAACTGTACTGAGACACTGCTGATATATTGAACATGAAGAGTTTAGCTACACTGAAAAAAATAACACTGAGTAACACTTTATTTTAAAGGTCCATAATTATGCAGTAGTGAAGCATTAACACACCAATAGTTAATGGTTAACTTTACATAAATTAAAGACATATTTGCCATTATTTATGCTGTAGTTAAGCTTTAACAAACCAGGTATGTAAATTCAGAGAAACTAGAAACTAATTACTAAGTATTTACCTGGTAAATAAATAGTCTATTAGTGTGTAATTAGTTTATTAGTGTGTAATTAGTTAAGGTGATTAGTATGCAATTACAGAGTGTTACGAACCCCACTATTGAAGTGCTCGTTAAAGGAGGGGGTAAGCAACATAAAGACACAAAATGCAAGATATAAACGTTTTAACAGTTTATTCTTAGAACACGACTCACGTGTCAGAAGACAACAGATAATATTGACAGAGATTAACAACCATAGACCCACAAAACACGGAAACCAACAACATAGAAACACAGTTTATCAGCGGCTGGTGGAAACATCCTGACGCGCACAGGGCTCTCCCGTTCGTCCACTCATGCCCTTCTCCTCCAGTGCACGCCAAGCTCTTAACAGAGCTAAAACAGTGATCGAGACGATCATGCCGCTATGGAAAGCAATCGTAGTTGGTCAACCTACACACACATTAACATAAGGCTCAGGCCGTAACACAGAGAAACTACCAGGGGAAAAACACCACTATTAAATTTCAACTCAACAAAGTACTGTGTACTTGTTACCTGTTTTGGTTGGTAATAACTCATTAATTCATTAAAATGAAGCATTGTTTATTTCCATGGTATTCCATGGTATTAACATATTTAAATGTTTTTGTTTATTTAAATTAAAAGTTAAATTCTGTATTATTATCATCTCTTACTGTTATATGAAATAATGAAATTACAAAGTGAAACTATTGCTTTTCACTGGACGTTTTTTTTTTATTTAAAAAAATCTTTCGGTTTTTATTTATTACATTTTTTTGGGGGGGGGGGGGGGGGCAGATTTCTTTTAAGGTTTAGGGGGGACACGACAAAAAAAGTTTGAGAACCACTGGTCTAGTGAGTGATTCAATAGCCATACAGCCTTTAACTACTGAATGAATCAGCGTTTCGAGCGAATCGATTGAATAAAATGACTCATTCATTGACACAGTGACTTGCTGCCACCTACTGGCGATATTTCATAATCGTTTCATCTTGTCATTTATTTATTATTTCTGTATTCAAAATGTTTAAAACATAAAAAATAATCTCATTGTATTATGCAATTGCAGTTGCTGTGTAAATGCATTTAATTACAACTCTGAGCAGCATTAAATTGTGTAAATACATCTAAAAGAAACTTCAGATGCTGCTTTAATGCCACCTCTTTTATTGACTACATTTAAGAATTTAAATTTAAAGATGTTATGGGCCTATATATTTAATAAAATTAGAACAAAAGCTAGGTATCTAGGCTTAATTTCTGACAGTAATAGCTGACAATAAATATAAAAAACACTCTGCATCTCTGGCTTTACTGTTTACAACTTTAAAACCAACACTAATTAAACATAATAATTCATATTGTTCAGTTTACTTCATAGATTGTTGTAGCGACAATGAGTCTTACATTAAATTAGCTCAAATTATATATAGGGAATTTAATAATTAATCATGAATGATTAATATATTGCACATTACAGTTAAATTATCAAAGCTGAAAATAGATCGATTGTATATATGAAAGATCACCATAATGGGTTATGGTTCGTCATTAATATATCAATAGTCTCATTACAGATCGATTATATGAGATAACCTTAAATGGAATTAATTTAGTTATCGAACAATCTGTTTGTCCAGCAAACGGCCGTAAGATTAACTTATCAATTTTCAACAAAAATTATCTCTTTCTTATAATTCCAAAAAAGCTATTTTCTGGCCATGAAAAATCACCTTCTTGTTATTATAAAATTTAGGTTACTGAAATAGTAACGAATTGTAAAGCTTTGTAGCTAAAGGGTCGAACATTTCATTGACTTTGTAAAAATGAGCACTTTAGACAATTAGCAATCAAGAATATAATAACCCGGGATACATGTATGTACAATAAACAGTAAAACTAACGAGACAAACCAATAACAACGGGAGTGAGAGAGAGAGAGATTGAGTGAGAGAGAGAGAGAGAGATTGAGTGAGAGAGAGAGAGAGTGAAATATATATATATATATAGAGAGAGAGATAGAGGATGGGAAAGTGAAACTAACGGTCAGGATGAGAGAGATCACCGGGGTGATCGCAGCATGGCAAAAAGCACAGACAATAACCCTTAGAGAGGCAACAAGAAATCACATCAATCAAATCAAATCAATAACCTATACTTGCGAATGCGTATGGTTCTCTTTGTGTGAGCTGAAGAACGCAGAGTCGTATGCGTGTTTGTCCTTCGGCGCTATAGGCTTGTTCTCTCGTGTCTTCCGGGGCGAGCAGACTCGCGGGAAGTTTTAAAGGTTCACCGAACGTGAAGTTACCATGGAAATAGTTCAGAGTTCATCTCCCACGGGAGGGAGAGGCGAACATGAAAATAAAACTTAGTAAAGAAAGAAAAAGAAAAGAAACGCAGTGTAAAGCTCCCTAAGGAGCCATGGGACCGGAAACCTCTCACAGGGAAAGTGCTCTTTGAGAAACTTCTGTGTCAGTCTCTTATAGAGAGGAGGGGTTCACGCCTGCTTTGCGTATGTGAACCAATCATCTTAGAGCATCTCGAGCGGGAAAAGTTCTTCTTTGTCTTGTCAGGATAATTGATGATGCTATAAAATTTTGTCATTTCTAGCCAGAAAGATTATACACACAGAACAATACATTTTACTGTAATATCCTATGTATGACTGGTTTAGTCAAAACAAGACGGTCAAACAGGTACCAAGAATGGCCGGAAAGAGTAGAATAAACATAAAGTTACATTCATATGCAGAATTACACACATTTAATGTTCACTCACACGACTATAAAGCCATAATACTGGCTACCATGACCTAGGAAAGATCAAATTCATGTTTATACATTTCTTAAGTGGTTATACTTATAGAAAATATAAGATTGCAGAGTCTATTCCTCTTTCTTTATCAGAATTTAAGTGGGAGCTGTGATTCCCTTGGAATTCCTTTTGGGGGTCATAAAGTTGTATGACCTAGCAAGAGGGAGAGTTACAGAAGATGATCCTTTTAGGTAATCTTTCTTTAGAAATACACTTAAGATTTGAAGTTACAGACCAGTCTCCAATTACATCTATAGAATAAGACAAAACTAATTAGATATGCATGTGTCACAAGGTGACAAATCCAGCGGAACCAATTTCCGCTGGGAGTGTGTTTCCCCCCGGGACAATTTCACTGACACACCGTGCGGGTTTGCTTGTTGTCAGTTGCCATGACAGTGACAGCTGATTTAGCTAAGCTGTACCAGGTGCGGGCGTTTGGTGTGGGGATTGGTGATTGGAAAACACAGCCTAGTGAAGCAGTTAAAAGGAAAAGGAAAAGGCATTCGCGTGTGGTACTTCCCCGGGAGAAATCGATTCTTTTGGCAGTGGCTTGGATTTGCTGGGATTTTTGGAGCGGCTGTGAGGATCTGACTGGAAAGGGGTGCAACAGTGGTTGTGGGAGTACAAGCTGGAACGTGAATTGGATGTGCAGTGAGTGTACTTTGGAGATTGAGTCAAGATTGGAGAATGTCATCACTCGAGAGAGAAAGATAAGTAATGAAACACCGGATCCGTGTGAATGCATGTTGTGTATTGAACTGAATAAGGAATTGTGAAGTGTATTGACCACAAATATAATTACCACAAAGAGTGTGAACTGATTCATCTGTGAAACCCTGATATCTTCTGATGAGTGTTGAAGAGTGTTGAAGATGCTGTGTTCCATGCGGTGTGAAGTCCTCTGCATCTCTTCAGCTTCTGAGTATTGATCCAGCGCAACAGTGGAGGGATTGAACAGTGGGTGAGTGCTGGCCTTATTGCACGAAGGTTTGAGAGTGGATTGCGGTGCCTGAAATGAAGTGTCACACAGTATTGGACTTGACGTGAAGTTGCAGTGTGTGGATGTACACATTTACTTAACTGCCAGTACTCTCCAGTCCACGTCCTCGCCCAGTGTTGCGGAGCAAAGCCCTCAGGTTGAATGTGTATGTTCCATGTCGGCCACCAGGTCCTGTGATATGAGAGAGGAGTGTGATTGTCCTGTTTAACTTGTCTTGTCTATTTAAATAGAACGTTCTTCTGCCGCCGCCTTCGTGTGTGCTGCCTGTTCGGAGGAGAAACACACCCCAGCCTTAGTGTTGCCGTGGGAACCACCTAGCCCAGCCGTAAGCCTGAGTCTCCATTATACGGAAGGATCATGTTTGCTCTTGTATCAAATGCTCCGTCTATTTAAGATTCTCCTGCCACCGCCTTCGTGGGTGCTGCCTGGTCGGAGGAGGGACACATCCCAGCCTTAGTGCCTGTGTGGAGCAACCCAGCCCAGCCATTCTCCTGCCACCACCTTCGTGGGTGCTGCCTGGTCGGAGGAGAGACACATCCCAGCCCTATTGCCTGTGTGGAGCAACCCAGCCCAGCCGTAAGCCGATTCTCCATTATACGAAAGGATCATGTTCGTTCTTGTATCAAAGGCTTTGTCTATTTAAATAGAAGATTCGTCTGCCTCTGCCTTCCTGTGTGCTGCCTGTTCAGAGGAGAGGTATATCCCTGCAGCAACGCTGCTTGTTCAGACCCACCCGCTCCAGCCGTAAGTCCTTACTTCACCGAAATAGAATTGAACCTATAAACTTGTCTCTATCTTGGGTTAGAGGGGACCCTTGTCTCTGGGTGGAGCCGTCAAGGGTGGAAAGGCATCCGGAGGACCTCACACCTGCTGCTCAGTGACGCCACGGAGGAGAGCACCCTACACGGAGAGGATCTGCCTACCCGACTACCTATCTGGCCGGCAGCGAGTCCCCCTCCTGGACTCCATCGCCCCCTGTGCCGGACATCTACCGAGTAGATGACGCTTGGGAAAAACTTACCTGCTACCCACCTGTCCTGTGGAGAGAGTCCCCTCCTGGCCCGTGGCCCCGGCCCTGGTTTGCGCGGGTCGCTGCCCGCCTGTATAACGCCGAAAAGAGTCCACTTACCACGGTACTTACCTGCACGCCGGACGGGCGTTTGACTCCTTCCTCCTCTGTGGCGGCCAGTAACCCGGGCCCTCGCAGTGAACCCCTCGGCCTCCTCCCTGGAAAGAGAGACGAAGCCCGCGTTAAGACTTTTAATTTTTGCTTTTATTCAATAAAGATTGTTACTTTTAGAAATTCTTCTTGTCTGCCTGGTCTCTGGTACGCTCCTCGAGGTGGTCCTGGGTTTGAGGGGTGGGCGCAGTCTGGCTTGGCCCCCCCGACCTGTGACGCATGCATACAGGAAGGTTAGATACAATTCTGTGTTATATACATTAAGGACATTCCTATCCTAAGTTGCACACAAAGGACGTTTGTGTGCGGGTATTTGTGGTGTGTGTGTATCCTTAGGGCATATTGTCCATCCGTGGTGTGCACCACGTGAGGGTTTCGAGAACAACGGGGACCTGTTTCTTGATTGCGCAATGCGTCATAAATGGAGTTAATCAATGACCTGCTGGCAGACATTGGGGCACCATTTCACATGGTTCAAAGTTTTGTGAATTAAACATATGTGTTCATATTTGTTCAGTAGTGAAAGGAAAACAGGATTTCGGTCAGTCGCTACATGGTAAATCACAGAAATATAACATTATGTAAATCAATTAGTATACACAGATGTCGATATAGTGGTACATTGGTAAGTTTAAGCAATGGGATATTTTAGTGATATAGATAGAGGCAATTTAAGACAATCATAGTAATAGTAATAGAGTTGTAGTAGAAGTAGTAATAAGTAGTAGTGGTAGCATTAGTAATAATAGTAATAGTAATAATAGTAATAGTAATAATACATTTAGACTGGTCAATACAATTTTTGTAGATATACACTATTCTCTAGGTCTGGGAGCTGCTCCACAACTGCCAGTGAGCACAACCAACAGACCCTCTCAACATAGACACCTCCCTTCGTAGATGTAGATACAATATTCTTGTTAGTGTATGTTATTTTTTCTTATGTAATGTATTCTGTAAGAAGATTGGTCCAGTGATTGATATGTATAACATTTCTTGATTTCCAGTTTAGCAAAATTAATTCTTGGCGATAGTTAGAGAAATGTGGAGTGGGTTTTTATATTTGACTGGGAGATTATCAACTTCTATGCTGTTACTGAGTAAACAGAGACGGAGATGGAAGGATTCTACAGCCTGTGATAATTGAGAGTTTTGTGGTCACTGATATCCAAAATGAGTAAACTGGTTGACAGGTCCATGTGGCATGAAAGTAGTCGTCTATGTCCCCTATGTACACTGTGAACAAATATCAGTGTCCCTCAAGCCCATTCTAAACTTCTTTCTTTCGGTGATTTGAGTCCTGTGAATAATCTTGAACTGTATGAGTTAGAGGTTTGTATTGTTAGTCATTGAAAATGTATTTGTGATGAAGTTCAGTGTGTGTGTGGAAGGAAGAAGACAGGGGTCGGCGTGACTGGGACTCGTGGTTTATTAAAACACAAAATAAACAAAATAAAAGAGAGGCGCACACTAGCGCATTCACCGAGTCACCTTGGCGACACAGCACAACATTAAACTAAAACACGACGAACAGTAGCTTGACGGTGATTTCCACTTGGCAGCAGCACGCGAGTTCCCAGTCCAACTCTCTCTCTCTCGTTCCCGCCGGCTTTTATGCGGTCTCTACACGCCAATTACTGCAATCAGACACAGGTGTTCATCCACTGCACTTGACCTACTTACGGCTCGGCTCCCTCCTCTCTCTCCCGCTACAGACTTCGCTAAACCACTTCGCCCACTTCGCCCCCCTCGCCACAGTATTGTTACAGATTTCCTTCCAGAGGTCGGTGTTGAGGGAGAAGGATAAATCTTTTTCCAATTTGGTCATGGGTATTAAAATTCTTGCATCATTATTTGATATAAGTTTATGTAGTTTGGATATTAATTTGTTGGAGTTAGTGATTTGCATTATGTCTTCAATTAACCGAGAGGGATGAAGTGGGTTATTGATTATGTTGATAATCAATAACCCAACTAGCCTCTCCCTATGGAGGATCCCTATACCACTCTACAGATAAAGCGTTGTGGAATTTTTCGGTTCGCGTACCTACCCAAAGTGATAAGATAAAATAAAAATTCTGAATCAAAATTTATAGACAAGTAGTTTGTTTAGGCATGGTGTGTAAGGAATTACAAACCTGCGCACATATATTCAAACGCACATAACTATAGAATCAATTCTTAATGCGCATGTGAACGCCATCAGCGTCTATCACAGGTTCACGTTTAAAGTCTGTTTAGAGAGAACGGTGTCGTCTTAGCGGCCCCTAATTTAATAACAAATTATCATTTAGATGGAAGTGAATCAATCAAAACTAACTTTAGCTGGAAAAAACATTTTTCAAGAGCCACTATAAAACCAAACCAATCTCTGTTACCTTAAATTATATCTTTATCTCTGTAAAGCTGCTTTGAAACAATCTACATTGTTAAAAGCGCTATATAAATGAGGATGACTTGACTTGACTTGACTTGATCTTGGATTTAACTATGGATTTAATTAGTTGATATTGGAGAAACTGTTCTCCCCCAAGACTGTACCTCTGGTCTAGTGTTTTAAATTATGAAAATTGGTTATTTTGAAATAAGTGATGGATGTGAGTAATTCCATTTTGTGGCCATGATGGAAAATTGACAGGTTTATTGCATAGTTGGAAATCAGGTGCTAGATGGAGGTATGTCTACATGGTGTTAGTGGTGAATTATTAATTTTGTTTACTTTCCAGCAGGTTGTCAGAGTTGATGCAATTGTAATATTCTTAAAATAGTGCATTTTCTTAATTGATTTTGGAAGGAAGGCGAGGTCTGAAACTAAAGTATTTTTGCATTGATTTTGTTCTAATTCTTTCAATAATTTATTATGATTGTTTTTGTGAATCCATTTATATAAATATTGTAGCTGGTTTGCTAAAAAGTAATATTGAAAATTTGGAGCTTCTAGGCCGCCTTGTGACTTTATCTTTTGTAATTTTTCCAGAGATATTTTAGGTGTTTTGTTATTCCAATTGAAGTGAGAGGTTAATGAATCAAGTGATTTAAACCATTTATCGGTGGGTGTTGTTGGAAGCATTGAGAACAGATAGTTGACTTGTGGTAAAGTTTTCATTTTAACTGTAGCAATGCGACCGATAAGTGATAGGTTTGTCCAGTGTTTTAAATCATCTCCATTCTTTTGGCATTTTATCTAGTGCTTTATGGTGCAACACCTCCTTTTTTTAAAGATGTTACTCTGAGGAGTTCAACAGATCTTTGACATGTACTGATAAATAAATGTTTTCACAAAAAAAAATCATATTTAACCTTAATACATGTGCCTAACAGACAATAAACAAACTGCAATGCACTCTCAAGGTCTTTGTCTCTTCAATAATGAGTCAATGAGATGAAGTAAACTTATCGTTTGAATGTCCTGTCTTTTGATAAGTTGAAGTGATGATGAAGATGAAATGAGTTTCTACTCCACAAGGCTATTTGAGTGCAATACAATGGTTGTAATCCTACAATCCACAATGTGAGAAAAGATCACAGTCAACAGTGTTCAGTGAAACGTTGTCCCCAGCACCACGTTGCTGGCCATGTGCTGTAGCCTCGTTGCCAGCGTGGATTGCACTTGGATTCACTGTCTCTAGTATTCAATCAGTGTTCACAAAAGAACATGTGGAAATTAAAAGTTCTTTCTAGAAAGAAAGCAAATAGCTAACATCAGTGATCTTATGAAACAAATGAAACGTCAAGTATATAAATCATCCATACTCACAGTTGAGCAGAAACTATTTTAACGATCTGAAACGCAAGTGTCAAAGCGCAAAGCGCAAGTAACTTCTGCGTGCGGATCTCGGCGCTGTTGCTATTTTAAAGGCGGGATAAATGCCTCTTGCGCCTGGCGCAAATCTAAAAGGGGTTGGTCTGAAGTAGCTTCATTATTCATAGGTGTGGTTTGGGCGTAACGGGAAACAAACCAATAAGAGCGTCATATCACATTCTCTTTAAGAGCATGATGAACGAGGTGCACTTGCTCCATGGCGCAATACTATTATAACGGCGCATTTACCAGGCGCGCTTCAGAATCGGTTCACAGCCGAGGAGATCGATGTTCTCGTCAGGGCCGTAAAAGAAAGAGAAGTGACATTGGGGATGGGACAAACCCACCCAAATTAGCTTCGGTTAAACATGCATATAATAATTTGGGTAAATGTGTAAGCTTTATGCCTATTTTCCCCATCGTCATGGACACAACAATGATTTCCCTCGTGTTTTAATATTTTTCCTTATAATAATGTATCATTTGCAAAAAGTTAAATGCATCTGTGATGAGAGAATCATCTACAGTGTATGCGCGTTGTTCACACTCTGTATTATGGCCAAGCATGCGCTTAAAATAGCATCTGAATGTACGCGCAACGCGCCATTGACTTTGGACTAGGTTTTTTTCTGGTCAGTGGCGCAATTGTTTTATAGAACAGCAAAATAGCATGAGGGAAAGTTTGCGCCAGAACACGCCTCCTCTTTGTGCTGAACCGCCCCGGGGAGCGCAAGTGTATTTCTTAGTTAACCGACGTGTGTCTGTGGAGGGAAAAGTCCGCTTTGCGCGGGTGCAAAATAGGAATTATACATGCGTCAGTGTACAAAGTCATTTGCGCCGGGTGCAAGATAGGGCCCAAAGAGTTCTCAACAAAGGACTTTAGAGAAGCAAGAAGGTAGTGTGAGTTCAACCATTTGATTTCCCTCTACCAAACGAACTGACTTACTCTATGGTAGGTGAGTTTATATGTCCGGTTACCTCCAGGCAATAGCGCCCTCAAGCTGCTCCTGTTGTTACTACATGTAGTAAAGAACGAAACTGTGTATTTACATGCATCACATTATTGTGTGGTGTGCCCCTTTAAGAGACTGATCACGTCATTCATGACGTGCGCTATGCGTGATGACGCTGTTGAGTTGAGTGTGATCCACCGTAGATGCTAAGTGTGCTCTACATCTTTATATACTTTTGTTTCACTTGTTTTATTTTGTGACGCTGAAAGAGTAATCTCTCATGTGTGAGAGGATCGCGTTGCCTGTGTTACCTGCCATTAAATGTGCGTGATACAGCCATTACGCCTCTAAACTCTTTCTTCTATTGACTTCGTGAGAGCTATCCTGGTCAAAGCGTTACAATGTGACCCAAATACATCACACTAGGGCATCAACAACAGTAAAATACAATAATACAGCAAGTAACGTTTTGTCCGTTACAACGGAGTTCATCATGAGTAAGGGGTGTATCTAATGCATTTGCCTGTCCTTTTGACATTGTTGGTAGTTTTAGTTCTTATAGAACTAAATCTATTAAAATTTATTTTAAGGTGTCATTGTTACAGTGTAGTTATACATTTAAGTACTGAGTGATATTAATTAATAATATGCACTTACTATAGAGTTAGGGTAGGATTGCATGGAATTATGCATAATTTACTGTTATTACAATGATAAGTACATGTAACATATGTAACAAGAACACTGTAAAATAAAGTGATACCAAAATGGCTAATATTCCGTTATTCCATTGCAATATTTTCAGTTAATCATTAACTACCTGTGTGTAAATCCTTAACTACCCACATGATTATGGACCCTTAAAATAAAGTGTTCCCTAACATTGATTCAGCCTGGTTAAACTTGTAATTTCTATGCCAAGTGAAATCATTTTCAAAAAATTGGAGCCAGCTATTTTTTTTTTCAGATCGAACAGACAAAACATTTTTGAGATATCATCAATTGAAATTATTCTGTACACTTAAAAAATGTTTGTTCAATGAACTTAAATTAAGAATAACCTTTCCACACAATTAGTTTAGGTCTGTACAACAAGACTAAAACAAGTTAATTTAAACAAATAATGTTCTGTTGAACCAACCAAATAGATTTATGTTCCTGATTTAGGTAATAACTATCAAATGTTAAAGACACTTATGTTTATTGTAACTGTGTGTAACATACGGGATGAGGAAGTAAGAAGAGACTTGTCTCAGTGCTGGCATGAGTGCAGTTTTTGCTGATTGAGTGAAGCATCACATGATGTTTGTCATGTCGCCTCTCACAGCCTGAACACAAACACTCTTCTGAACAAAACTGACATAACTGAAACACTTTTACATGTCAAACATAACTGAACATTAAACACTAACAGGCATTTCCCTCAAAAACATCTAAAATAGCACTTAATTTCAACATTTACTCTCCTGGTCAAAACCTACATGTAAGCAAAGAATGCTGGGAACGTCTAGGTTGCGACTGTAATCTCTGTTCTCTGAGAACAGGGAATGAGACACTGCATCAATGACGCTATGCATGCTGGGAACTAAAAGTCCACTGCCCAGTTTAAGTTAATTCAACACTAATTATTCAGATAGTTCAAATAGATTAAGTAAACTTCAGTTTCACATATTCAAGTGGATTTTACACAATAAAATTAGGTAAAGACAAAATGTTCAGTATATACTGAACATATACTAGAAATTGTGTGGTTTTAACTCATTTGAATTGTTTAACAAGCACCAAAAATAATTTTTACAGAGTACATTAAAAGATCAGATTCATAATTCCTGATTCTGATATGTTTTTATCTCCATCAGATTCCCATCAGCTCAATCTGGATCTGAACACAGCACATAAACGCCTCTGTCTGTCTGGGAATAACAGAGTGATTAAATTCACTGACACTCTCACAGTCCAGCCGTATCCTGATCATCCAGACAGATTTGATGCGTGTCCTCAGGTGTTGTGTAGAGAGAGTGTGTGTGAACGCCGTTACTGGGAGATTGAGTGGCGTGGAGAATATGTGTTAATATCAGTGTCATACAAGAGCATCAGCAGGAAGGGACGATATAATAAGTGTCGGTTTGGATTTAATGATCAGTCCTGGGGTTTGTTCTGCTCTTCCTCCAGATACTCAATCAGACACAATAACGTAGAGACTGAACTCCCTGTAAAACCCATTAGCCGTAGAATAGGAGTGTGTGTGTATCACAGTAAAATAGGAGTGTTTGTGGATCACAGTGCAGGAACTCTGTCCTTCTACAGCGTCAACAGAGACACAATGAGTCTCATCCACACAGTCCAGACCACATTCACTCAGCCGCTCTATCCTGGGTTTAGGGTTTATTCTAAATCATCAGTGAAACTGTGTTGATGAATCAGAATAGCCAGTAGAGAGATTCTACCCATAATGCTTTGAGCTGCATGATAAATCAGTGACTGTCACACGCTGGCTTGACTAGAGAATCTGAGATAAAAGGCTTGAAGCAGAAAGACGACGAACACTTATATTTAATAAACACCAGCAGGAAACATTAAAACAAGACAATGAATATATAATAGCTGAGGGTTTAACCCTCTGGGGTCGACAAACGCGCCGGCACGTTCTGCTGGATTTTCTTCACATAGTACCACAATAGACTCAATATGAAAAAATAATCTGTAAGATGTCTACTTTTGAATGTGTCCACTTACAATCAAAACAAAACATTGTGCTTTTGTAAAATAAAGAAAATAAACAGGGATGCTTTCTGCCTCTCTGAACTTTTTTTTCTTGAGCACGTCTATAAACTGAAACAAAACTCAGCGAATAATTGTCACACATACCTGAGCAATATATCTTTATAAACATTTAAGTGTGTACTTTTAAATTATCTAATTCAAAACGAAAACAAATATTCTCAGTTTAAGTAAATTTGTATGAAACCAACAGGATGTCCAGTTTCTCAAGCGTGTGCTCATTAGCCCTATTGTGACCGCAAAAAGAGATTCACATGCAAATCGTCCATGTGAAGGAACGCAAACCTGTAAACGCCCTCATTACCTCAAAACACAGCACCAAACTTAATCAGTCCTCTGCTTTTCCTCAAGTTTGGAAGACATGCTGTGAGCTTACATTGGATTTACCTCAGAAGAAGAAATGCGATTTAAAGATAAGAAAGATTTTAAGGTACAAAATGTATTCTGAATTATATTAGTTAAAGTGTTATTGTTGCATAAACTTCACATTGTAGTTGAACTGTTGCTAGACTAAAAAGTATGAAATCGACGGAAACGTTGAAATTTGAACTACAGACAGGTAGGCAACCTTTAAATGCTAAATAAATATACATGTATGGCACAAGAATGTTTTTATGCTCCTTAATATAAAACATATTGTGATATAAAAGTAGGCTAGTATGAGTGTTTACACTAACATGATAGATTTAATGTATAGGCCGGTGTTTACTATGAAATACTGTGTTCGTAGATATCTGCTCAAGCATAGATGTTTATTATAATGTGGTAACAATAGTGTTTTTATTGTTAAAACTTCATTTGAAATTCGACACCTCGTGTTGAGTTTGTTTCCGAAAAGTCATGAAGTAAGTGTGATGTGTAACTCATATATGTATGAATAGGTATAGAGCAATGTATTTTTAGATGTATATATGTATATGTATGTATTTATATATTTATATAATGAATATATATATATATATATATACGAGTATTGCAAATTGGAAACGAGTATTGCAAAACATCTGTGAAGGGTTCTAGGAACAAGAGGGCCTAAGCTGACGGTTGCTGTATAACTGTCTTGCCAAATGCTGTATTTCTTTTTATATATGATGCAAAAGCTTTGTGCTTAGGGGGAAACCCTGTGATTCTTAAGGGTATAAATTGTGAGGCCTTCAACACTTCAAGGCTGACCCTAGTGGTGAAGACTACTCGTTTTTTTTTTTTTTTTATGTGGATTTTTATTCTGTACTTTGTTAATAAAACGAAACCATTGATTGTGGTGATTCGTAAACTTCTCTATAAAAAGCAGAGTGATTTTCTTCTAAAACCTATTATCTGGACCTGGATGTCCCATCGAGCTTTGAGAGCGCCGGGATCCAGACTGAGTTTGGCTTGGACTCCCCTTGGGAATTTCTAACCAGCGGACAGCGCTCATAACCTGAAGGTAGTATCAAATATTTTGGTATGTAAAGGCTATGGAGATGTGTGATGGAAATCTTAGTAATTTAAGGGGAAAATAAATACAACATAGCACCCAACTAGCGGGGCTCGTTTTTAAGTAAGAACAACATAAGTATGTTTTCTTTAAATACACTAAAACTGCACTAAAATTATGCTATGTAACTAAGAATATATTCTTTACCAAAGTATTTGTAGTGTAGTTTTTAGAAATACAAATTACAATTATGCTTGTATTTAGCATATTTCTTAAACGTGTAACTAAGCATCTATTTATTACCACTTCTAGTATACTTTTTAGAAATATATTAAAATGCAATTCTATATATTTTAATGCACTTCAAATAAGCATGTTGGGAATACAGATGTATTATAAACATTCTACCTGAATTTCAAGTATATTTTTAATACATTTAATACTACGTCTATTTCACCTGGGGTCATAAACACAGAAACTCTAAGGTCATCATGTCATGACTGAAGACAGGAAGCAATAGCAAGTAAACTCTTTTATTTAAAGGCAATAAGGAAGTCCCGAATCAGATGAAGGCAGGTGGCGCAGGGACTTTGATGGTCAACACAGAACAGACGAGATGAAGTGCGAAGGTGAAAGGTAGTGACGGATCCAGACACAGAACGTAAACCACAGGAAACAACGACCAGGAACAAGAAGCACGAGACTGTGGAACGTCGAACAGGAACAGGACCAGACACACTGCACGAAGGACTTCAAACAACGATCTGTCAAAGGAGATGAGAAAACGGTGAGTATTTAAAGGTGAGGAGATTAACTGCAGCTGGCATCGTGAGTGAGATCAGCTGCATCGCTGATCAGGCAATCGTGACACTTCACGGCAACCCGTCAAAATGAAAGTTTGGTTTAACTTGATAGAAATATATTATAATTTAATAATTTCATATTTAGTTTTTGTTTGTCATGTTACATCCTTTGACCTAGACGGGGTGTAACACCAGTGATCTCCCTCCATTCACTGTGTGCAGTAATAGTCTCCTGTATACTTACCTTTATCCTCCAGTGGTGTGTGCTTATCCTCATCTCACATATGTGACCAGTCACGGAAACTAGGGACACAAGTCGGTTCTGGGGCATTTTGAGTTATTCATAGATTCTGAGAGTGTAATATCCAAGCTTTCCAACGATGTGTAACATGTGGAAATCTGATAATATTTGGAGAAGTTGTGGCCATTTTAAAGTAGGCACTTAAAAAAGCTCAAAGAGGAGAAAACGAGCTAAAGATTGTGCAGTTCTCACCTGTCTCTGCTGCTGGGGGTGACAATAGGGCTCATTTACATCTCATTTAGATAAGCCATACCCCCTGTAAAGCTCCTCCATGTGCTTTACAGCTTTTTTTACACTTCGAATGAGTGCACTTCTGCCGCACTAGGCGAAAAACAATTGTGCTGCCCCTCTATTTGCAACGTACCAGCAACAACACACAAAGACCAATAATGCCATATAGCCTGCATATAACGCGAAACCAGCAACAACACATAAAGACCAATATGCCATATACATATAACGCAAAACCAGCAACAACACACAAAGACCAATATGCCATATAGCCTGCATATAACGCAAAACCAGCAACAACACACAAAGGCCAATATGCCATATACATACAGTATAACGCAAAACCAGCAACAACACACAAAGACCAATATGCCATATACATATAACGCAAAACCAACAACAACAAACAAAGACCAATAAGCCATAGGCCTACATATCTATAGCGCAAATAGTACGCAACGCTCGTGTGCCCAAAATGTCAACAATATTAAAGTTTATGTAGGAGGCAAATGCCTGCTGGCATTTTTCTTTAAGCAGTCATTTCTGCAATTTTCCAAATAATCACATTTCACCTCCTCAAATTACTGTTGCAAATCTCTTTACACCACTTTCTTATGTGCGTATACACACACAAATGAAATGTCCGCAAGCACATTATATCATCAGCAGGTTCAGCATCTTAAATAACGACTAAAGAGCAAATGAAGCTTAACTTACATTTCAGAAACACGCACGGCAGGCCTTCATCGCAGCAGCAAAGGTCTTAACTGCATCCTCTATTTCGATTCTCCGTCACATATGAAACAGCCAGCCACCGCTGTCAGCGAGCCGAGCCGCCGTATTGAAGCACTGAGGGCGAGCGCGCTGCGCCCATACCTCCGGTTCAGTTTCCCGAGCCCACGAAGTGCGGCGAAAACATTTTCGGTGTAACTGCCAGACGGTTCATCTCGTCTGCGACAATCTTTGCGGCATCCATCTTCATTGAATTTTGATATCAGAGAGAGCTGGCCAGAGCACAGCATAATAAGTAGCCATGTGGTTGACTTGGAGGGCGGGGGCAAAAGCGCCGGGTTATTCAGTATGGAAATACACACAGACAATGACACGCCACGCCCCTACTGCATGCTAGAATCTCCGAAAACAAGCCGATTTCAACCTCAAAATGTTAGCTTTTAAATATACCAATACTGCTATCTCAAACACGGAGAGGCTTCTTCGTGATTTCAATTAACAGATTCTCCAAAAAATTGAAAATCACCAATTTTGAAAAAAAACTCTTCTTTCTCATTTTGCTCGAAAGTTGTGCTGCCGACTTGTGTCCCTGGTTTCTGTGACGGCTCACATATTGCCCTGTGTGTGAGGATTCTCTGTAGTGGAGGGACGGTTGATACCGGGGCTCAGATGATCCGACACAGTTTTCAAGTCTGACCACCAGATGTCGCTAATGCACATTGTGTTAAAAGCTTTGAGTCATGAACCGATTTTCAAGATAATTTGATGGAGGCCTTCAGAAAGCCTTGGTGTCCCACCACTAATTCTTTGTCACCCTAGCAAAAGAGGAAAAAATGAACTGTCTGACTAGGATTATTTACCTGTATTGATCCATTCTTTATATTTGTCAATAAATACCTGCATTTGGGTTCACTAACACTAAGTCTCCTAGTCTCCAAGTCTGTCTCCAATAGCTTCTTGTCATCTTATCTATTACTACTGCAAAAGCAACTAGAGAGACAGTAAGGGAGGATGACGTTCACTGACAAATATGTCATTGGAATGTGCGCTCGCGAGAGGCTATAAATAGACGTGAAACAGGTGCACCTTCAGGTATTACTTCGTCTAAAGAGACATCTTGACATGCCCCTAGTGCAGCGATGTAGCGCAGCATCTCATTCCCGCTTTTTCAGGGAACAGGGTTACAGTCAATTAATCCCAGACGTTTCCTTTCAAAAGCTACTCAATGCTGTGCTGAGTTTAGCATTATGGGAACGAGAATACCAAAGCTGCTGCACTGGAAGTGTCTGGACCCCTCAAGGTGTAGTGTGTGTGATCACAAACACAAGAAAGATCTCAGCCATGAGCTTGGGATGTCAAATTAACCCCCTGGGGTCGGCAAACGCACCAGCGCGTTTTGCTCGATTTTTTTCACATTGCAGCAAAATAGACTTAAAATACTCTGTCATTTTTGGTCATACAGACTTAAAAAATATGAAAAAATAAACTGTTAAATGTCTACTTTTTAATTTGTCCACTTACAATCAAAATAAAACATTGTGCTTTTGTAAAATAAAGAAAATAAACCTCTCCGTGAACTTTTTTTCTGGAGAATGTCTCTAAACTTAAACAAAACTCAGCGAATACTTCTCACCCAGGCATGAGCAATATATCTTTATAATCATTTAAGTGTGTATATTTAAATTATCTAATTCAAAATAGATATTCTCTGTTTATGTAATCTATATAAAGACAGAGAGAGGTCAGCCGTTCTCATTAACGTTCTCTCAGCTCATTATTCTGATAATGTGACGCCCACGGAGAGCGCGCGCTATTCAAACGCAAATGATCTGAGGTAACACATGCAAACGTGTCAACGCCCACATCAACTCGATAAAACACACCGAGTTTAATCAGATTAATGTACTATGTCGTCTTGCGAGGCTGTGAGGAATACCTCTGGGACATTTACCTCAGAACATGTGCTGGTTTATTTTCATTTGGAGGAGCGACGGATCTAGCCGAGAATTGTGAGTAAGTTTTTTATTCTTGTGCTTTGTTCTAATCACGATATGGAATAGTGTTTGTAAACGTTTAAATTTGAATCACGTTTCTGTGTTTGAATGAATTAGCGGCACAGATGGGCGCTTTTGTTTACTAGCTTGCAAAAAGACTGTTTAAATATTAATTGGGTTTCTGTGTGTGAATGAATGAACAGCACAGATGCGCACTGTTGTTTACTATGTTACAGATGAAATATGAAAGGCAACATTTCGTAGTTTTGGATAGATTATAGAGTTTTTACTCTAAAATAGACAAGTAATAAGCTTTTGTTAGCCAGTTTCTGCTCATGTGTTAAATATATTGTATGTTTTGTCAAAAATAAACTCATCAACTAAGATGTTATTATAGGTTTGTTCCAATGTAAGCTATATCAGACTAATGAATCCTTAACTTTAAAATATGTATGACAAAATATATTGGCCTACTTTAAAAAATAATATATATATATATTAGGGGTGGCACGATCCGCCTTTTTTGCCTCCGATACCTGGGATTCAGTATTGGCCGATACCGAGTACCGATCCAATACTAAAATAATAAAAATAAAAAAACAGTGCCGAATTACCTAATAAACTATACCTGTATGGCTCACTGTGGGGAAGAGACTGTTATTATTCTTTTGTGAAATACATCAAGCTTGACTTAAACATTATTTTCATAACTTTGTTAAACAATATACGGACAAAATATATACTATATAATTAAAAGACATTTATTTTTAATTTTTAAGCTTTTTAATGAATCAGCAACATATGATAGATAGGACAGAACAACTAAGGAAAGAACAAAAATTGGCAATATCAGAGCAATACCGATGCAGAGTATCAGATCAGTGCACCCTTAATATATATATATATATATATATATATATATATATATGTAAAGACTCTGGGGCGGATCTAATCCGTGGGGAATTTGCATATCATAATTAATAATTGGTAATTAATAATTATTCATACATGTTTGGATTAGATCAGTCTTACATGTTAATAAAACTCCCGATAAGGGATGATATGTCATTTTACCTGCATGCATGTCTGTGTATCATTGCACTTAACCACAAGTTGATTGCAATTAACTACACGGACCACGTCTTACAAAACAGGCTAAATTAATTAGCTCAATTGTCAGACTAATATTTGTGGGAATCCACAATATCATCTTACTTTATAGGATTTCAGGAAAAGCAATTCTGTGGCCACAAGAATTGGGTTTCCTGCCCTATAAACACATACTCTTTAAAGTATCTTTAATTTGTATCTTGTTGCTATAAGATCTTTTGACACTTAAGGGACTTGAAAATGAGCAAAAAGGCAGTACATCAATCAAATGAATATAATGAATTTAATAAGGCAGAACTACTTATGTATTTACTACGGTTACATGGGATATATGTATTTACAAACATAATAAACAACAAAACACGATACGGCATCGATGAACGAGAAATGCATAGAGTGTGGACAATGGAAACACGTGTGAGAGGGGAAGAGGGAGAGAGAGAGAGAGATAGAGAGAGCATTGGCAACATTCACCCTGACAGTCCCCTGTCTGTAACAACACGAAAACATCATCTTAATGCTTCTTAGAAGCTCTATAAAGAGATATACTTGAGTTTCTGGGTCTCTCTGTGTCGCGGCATTCCTGCGCGTGCGTGAGCGGAGTCCTTTAGGAAGCGTCACTGGGTGCTGCTTGGCGCGCGTGTTGAACGGAGTTTCCAAGTCTTTGGGGTAACATTATTAAAGGAAAATAGTTCGGCTAAGTTCGTTTCACTTTGTGGAAGTGAACAGAGTCGACTACGGAAAACAAAACTTTGACTAACAAAGAAAATAAATTAAGATCTCTACGGTGAAATCACGCGGAGTTAACGTCACATCTTTGCATGGCTGGTGAAGAAGCGTGTGTGCGTCTCTCGCCACGTGGTCACGTGCGCGTGTTTCTCCTTCAAAACGAGCGCGCGCTCGTTTAAAGGTCCCTTGTAGATGGATTTGCTGAAGAGACATGTCACGCGGTGTTCTTTTCACACGTCGATTGGAATTAAACACGGAGACTTACCTAAGACTGAAAAACACAAACTAAACTAGAAACAAATAAAAGAAAGGCGAAGAGCTCGCCCGGAGGCGAGACGTTACATTATGACACTAGGACAAGAGGGTAAGAGAGAAGTAAACTGGTATTCAGTCCTTTTGAAGACCTGACGTTTCCGCCTTCTTTTGGAAGAGGGTCCAATCAGGAGCTGTCCCTTTGGAGGGAGATTTTATGACCCTTTGTGTTATAACGAAGCATTTAAATCTCTAGTTTCATTGGGTGTTTAAGAGAAGAATCTTCACAATTCTTATAATACTAATGTGTCACAAAGTTTAGCAAAATGTAATGTCAATTAACAAATGGGGAATGAAGATTGGAGTTTATCGAGACCAAACTTGCCACAAATGGATTTGGTTAAACATTAGTTGGCAAAGTTTAAAACATTATCGCATTAGAGTTGTCGAGAAACATAGACCAAACCACAAAAAGGCAACTCATGAGATAGGGAACTTAGATACATTGTTCATAAAATTCTCAAGTGGATATATAATAGCATATATATATATGAATACAGGATTCATTTCTCCTCCTTGGTTAGAATTCAGAGAGAGCCACAGTTCTGTGAACATTCCTTTGGGTCGTAAACGCTGTTATCTAAGAACACCAGTGATGTTAGTTTTGGTCTCTTTTCACTCCAAAGATGGAAAACATAGTAAACTATATTTTACTGGATATTACTGTACATATTCTGATTGATCACACCGAAAGCATTCTGGAGGTGTCCAGAACTATGTGTACAAGTTATGGGAATAGACAGTTATATTTGAAATGCATAATGAAGGTATTTATAATTCACTTTAAGCTACGATAAAATCATAGTCATTCCAATGTGACATGGGCAAATGGACACACATAAAAACACATCGAATATATCTGGTTAAATGTTTAAAAAGAGAAGTTTCTTTCTCTTTAGAATCACCTTCTTTGGGACATTCCAGTCAGTCATAAAAATGTCTCGTAACTGGACACCACGCTCTGTCCTGAGCGGGCTTCACTTGTGGGGGATGCGTGTGTGGTTGTGTTTGTGTGTGTGTGTGTGTGTGTGTGTGTGTGTGTATGTTAATTTACATCCAGGCTTTTTGGGCCTGAAGGCAATGGGATTTTAGCTAGGATGTATTTAGTTATTCAGATTCACCCCTCGCCCAGTCCTTACAGTGAGGATATTGGAGAAAGGTTCTTGTGTGTGTGTGTTTGAATGTGCTCTGGTCTCCATCCTGGCTTGGCTCTGAGGAGATAACATCTTTGAGGCCTGACCTTCCCTGCTGTGTGTCGTACACAAGTTCCTTCTCGTTGGAAAGGGGAGGCTTGGATTTTACTCAGTTCGCCATGAAAGAGTCAATGAACGCCATTAGGGGCAGACTCTGTGGTGCCCAACCTGAGTTATGAACCAGAGTCAGAGAGGTTAAAAGCATTCTTACATGTATAAGTGCATGAGTCGTCCTGACACAGTCCAGATACCCTACATATATATATATATATATATATATATATATATATATATAGATATATATATATATATAGATATATATATATATATATATATATATGGATATATAGATATATATATATTGTCCTTGCATTCTTTCTTATGTGACACACCTGAATGAAAGGCTCATTATGCAGCTCATTATGCAGGTCATTGTCTTCTCAGGTGTGAACCACATAATTATTCATGATCGGGTTGGACCATTCACGCCCCCATGCATATTGCCTTTTCAAACAAAAAGTGTTTTACAAAATTTAAATCAATCTATTGTTTTATGGGAATGATTAGGCAGGATGATTTTCAGATCATTTTGAAGCAAAAACTCTAGGCGACAACATTGATTAGTCAAATGTCTTGTGGACACGTATTTAGTATGTGTTTTGTGACCTTATTTCAGAATATATTTTTTTTTAAATAAAAAATATATTTAGAAAAAAGCACACATGTCAGGTCATCTCAAAACATCTCAAGGACCCCAAAAACAACTTAGACCCCAGAGGGTTAACCCTTTAGGTTTTTTCCTAAAACGTTCGATTTTGACATTTTAATTTCAAAAGGCTATATCTTAAAAGTGATAAAAGATAGAGACTTTCTGTAAATAAGAGAAATATTAAGGATGACCCAGGGTTTATATAGGGATTACATTTTTCCATCTAACTTGCATATTATGACGTCATAGTGTGGCAGCCATCTTGGATTATAGGATTTTCATGAAAAGTCACATGTTTAAATGATAAAATGCAGAACTTCTTTCCCCCCAAAATGTCCCTCACCTTCTGTATGCTATATTGCACAATACTGAATGCTCAGGTAAATAGTAAGTAGTGAACAAACTGTGTAAATCATTACTAATAAATGGTAGAAACAAACCGAATGCATGTAGCGGTTGGCCTTTTGCTTTAGAGATTTTCAATTTACTACATACAGTAGGCACTCTGATTCCATTTATGGGGCACATATATATTATTCATATGCTTGCGATAGACTTGCATAATACCGCCTCTGCTCCTGCTACGAGCACCGCGGCCAGATCTGCCTCGCGCGCGCCAAGTGTGCACAGCTCGGGAAACATTGTTCCCACCACTGACATTTGGCAAAGGACCATCTACGTTGGGAAAAGGATTCACCGTTTGTGCTTTGTGTAGGGCTATACTTTCACTTTCAGAATCACTGTCATCTTCTGAAGGCAGATATTCCCCTTCAGAATCAGGGTCCGCGAATAGAAGACCCAACACTTCATTGCGGGTAAGCTTTATTGATGCCATTAGATAATAATAATAATAATAATAATCTAATGCAAATACTCGCTGACGTTGACAATATTGCTCTGATAAAATGGCTCACTTGCACACTAGCTCCACTTTTGTTCGTACTGATTCAATGCGCTCTAGCTAAAAGATTTTGTATAGAAGCATGACATTTTTTTGAGTCAGGGATGAAGTATGACATGTCTGCCATCTAGTTGAGGGGAGGTCGAACGAAATTTGACACCCTATTTGACAAAATCGGCCGTTTTATTCAGTGCCTCATCTTGTTGAGTAAACTCGACCGCCATAAGGGTTAAGGACATGTGAGCCCGGAGTAGCACGAACATCCAAACTAGATAAATGTGTGCGGAGAGGACAAGCCTGCCACATCACATACCTGCTGCGTACCATCTTTAGAAACAGACGCTTGTCAGGCACTGACTCCAGTGGTAGAAAAGGGGTCTTGACTAGCCCTTCAAGGACTATGGCCAAGTGCCATGAAGGGATCTTTGCTATAATGGGAGGCCTCGGCCACCTTGCTCCGCAGATGGAGCTGGCGTCAGAGTTTCCCGACAGAACCCCCTCATTTAGGGTGTGGCAAGCTGATATGGCAGCCACAAATACCCTGAGAGTAGCAGGGCATGTGCTTGTTGACAATTTTCCCTGCAGAAACTCCTCCACTGAAACAATCTGGCAGTGAACTGGGTTTGCATGAGGTGCAGTACACCACCTTTCAAAAACACCCTATTTAAGAGCATAGATTTTTTCTTGTAGAGAACATCCTAGCACTCAGAATAGTCTGTACAACATCAGCTGGAAGACCAGAATCCATCAGTTGGTCCCCCTCAGGGGCCAAACATGAAAGCTCGGGCCAGGGATGAAATATTGTCCCCTGTGCCTGAGACAGAAGGTCCCTCCTGTTCGGAATTACCCAGGGCGAGCCGTCAAGGAGGGATATTATTTCTGAGAACTAAATTCTGGTTGGCCAATGAAGCGCTATCAATAAGAGGCAAGACCCTTGTTGACGGACCTTGGCCAGGATTCCCAGGAGCAGAGCGGTCGGTGGAAACACATATAGACGTGGCCAGGGCAACGTGTGCGCCATTGCATTCACACACAGGGTGGCTAGGTGACTCAGAGAGAAGCAGAGGGGACATTGCAATGTCTCTTGAGAGACAAAGGGGTCCACTTTTGCTTTATAGAATCTTTCCCAAATCTGTTTGCATACTCGATTGCATACAGAGAGGCCTTAAAAGCTGCTAGATCTGCTTATTTTTCAACCCAATTAGAAGAAAATAAACAAAACCTTATAAACAAAATTAATTGAAACAGTTACTAAACTAATGAAAAATAAAGCTTCAAGCCCACAAGTTTCCAAGCAGCACAGCAGTAATGACTTTATGACCTCCTTCATTTATAAGATTATATGAAAATTATAATTATGCAACCGTCTACTACAGTATTGCATCGGGGAGTGCATTGTAGTCTCCCTAAGTAAAAATTCACCGTAATCCTAAGCAATAGAAATTCTGTATTATAAATTTTAAGGCCAGACAAGTAGTTTGTTGAGGGTTGGTTTTTAGGGAAGGACTACATGCCTGCGCACATATATTCAAACGTGCATGTCTATAGAGTGAACTCTTGATGCACATTTGCACGCCGGCAGCGTTCTCACAGGTTCGCATTCTCGAAGTTTGCGTAGAGGGAACTTAAGAGTTTTCTGTTAAAACGGTGTCGTGTTAGCGCCCCCTAAGTTAATAACTAGTGATCGTTGCGACGGAGGTGAATCAGTCGAGGCTGACTTTGGGGGGGGGGTGGCTTTGTTCTGGAGCTGCTGTAAAGCCAGAAGGTCACTGTAAAGCCACTTTGGAACAATCTACATTGTTAAAAGCGCTATATAAATGATGATGACTTGACTTGACTTGACTGTTTGACTATCTTGGGGTGGAACCTCCATATTTATTCCAAATTTATATAAAAATAAATAAATTTTAAATAAATAACCATTTACATGCTTAGGACGTTTGCTCATTGTGATCAGATGGCACGATGGCTTCACTTGTTATGATGTCATGAGCAATTCTTTATTAATAAAAAAGTTTAAATGACAGAACCGGACACGAGGACATCCCAGTCTGGAGAGAGAGTGAGCGAAAGGGACGGACCTGTCTCTCGGTCCTTAGTCAGTGTAAAATTGTTTGGATCAGCCTAAAGAAGGTTTTCCAGTCAGCGGGTGAAGTTCTCCGCGTTCCATCTTTCCGCGTGACAAAGTAATTTGATTAAATTAAATACATTTTCTCATATGTCTCCACAAATGAAAAAGGTTTTAATGATATCTGGGTGTAAGTGGACGTTACTTTGCTTGTGTCGTTAGTATGAGTTTGTCACGTCCGGGTAACAGTCGCGCCCCGGAACTGATATAAGCAAGCTCAGTGGCTCCGCTCGTTAGAGATACATCCACACCGGAGCAGGAAGCGTTTGGCGCGTGTAGTACGTTGTCTAAAGGAATGGTGAGGATTAAATGAAGTTTCCCAACCCTCTGTTAGATGTTTGTACCCTTGGTAAGCGGTACAAGGTAAGTGTATGATTTTATTTGTTGTTGATGTCGTGAAAAATTGATTGTGTAATGCTAATTCAATGGAAGATGTGTCTTTGATACGTGTATTGTAAGATTTATTGTGGCTTTGTTTGTTTTAGTTTCACGGTGCGTGATGACACAATAAAGATATTTGCACCAGTCGAACTCTACGCGGGTTTGTTAATGCCAGGGCTGCAACACCGGGCATCATTAAGTGTATGTGAATGTTTGATTATTCTTTTTTAACTCTTTACTAAAAATAATGTCTGAGTCGATTAGAATAAAATCAAATGTTTACAATTTATTATGTCAGGTAAATGTATCAGTTGAATAATCAATTCAAAGATAATAGATACAAACATCAAATGCTCTAGAATAAAGAGAGAAGTTGCAATACCTTGACATAACGCCCTGAGCACTAGTTGTATTTCATTATATAGACAGACCTCATTTCATATATAAACATGAGTTCACAGTGGGAATTCACCTTAATCACCATCCCAGACTTACTGGGGGCAGAAGTTGATTTACATGGAACCATTTGCTAACAGTGACAAATTTGAATTGGATTAACACCTGACCACATGAGGCCATATGCCTGGAAGACACACCCTCCTATGTATGTGAATTATTTCAAAACTCTTAAATACCTTATTACCTTCTGGTTTACTTGTTTGAGAATGAGAGATTTGTACCAGTCGCACTGAGACATTTCAAATTATATCAAACTGTGATACTGTATGATAATTATTCACATAAAACTATATAGATTCTTGTGTGAATTTCAGATGATCTCACCATGAGGGAGAAGGAGTCGGGGGAGAATGGGGGGTCAAGGGAAAAGATGTAGATTAGTATTGTTAGGTGAGACTTGCGTCTCGAATGATGCACAAGAGAGATGTTCAAATGTTGATTTGCTTTGTTCTCTCAGAGTGTTGTGCTATATTCCAGTTCTTCCAGATTTTCTAGTCTTACATCAGATCAACTCTCGAGCCCCACAATCTCAATGTGTGTGCTTGCCCTTGAAAATACGCGAGAATAGCACTAGGCACTTTAACAGTAAACAATTCACACGGCTCACTGTCCCAATGCTCAAACGCAAGGGCAGCATGCTCTTCCCTCAAATACTCAAAGCAAAACTCATGTGTATCATACTTTGGGATGGGCCCTGAACAGGGAGGCACACATCGCCTGATTGTTTGCAACATGATGTTCAACTTTTATTTTTCTTTCACACAAAGTTCCAGCTGTGAGTATGCAGAAATTTCTCAAACTCCTAACAAAAGCCAAGTTTCCACTACAGGAACTTTCCCCAGGAACTAGGGACTTTGAGGTGGTACTCCGTGTGTTTACACCGCAGGAACTAGGGTCTAAATGGAAGTGCCGGGTAAATTGTTCCCCGTCCGAAAGTCCCTGCTCACAAGGTAGTACTTTTTTTTTAAAGTTCATGAACTTTAAGGGGTGGGAATTGGGAGCTGAATATGCTGATTAGTTGACTCAACGCAGTATTTTATTTCAACCACCATCTGTTGCGTAGCATGCCGTAACAGTTGTCTGACCGACGATGAAGTTTAGATTCAGAGGTTGAAATCCAGCGACAACTGTAAAGGCGCGCGTAGTCCTACATCAACAGACTATTTGCCTTATCTTCTCGGTACTTTAGATCGCTGTGGAAATGCAGACAGCAACAGGTCTGGGGAAAAAAAAGTTCCTGCGCAAAAAAAATTCCTGCAACAAATTGTTATGGGTAATTTCAGTGGAAACGCGGCTTAAGTGGACAGATAAAGAGTTTAGGGCACGCACACACACACACACACACACACACACACACACACACACACACACACACACACACACACACACACACACACACACACACACACACACAATGCAGTCTCTGAAGACAAAGAAACCTGAAGGCGCACTTGTTTCACCTCTATTTATAGCCTCTCATGAACTTCCAATGACTGTAATGATCAGAGCTCATTCTGATCTTTTATTTAAAGCTACACTGTGTGATTTTTACCCCCATCTAGCGGTGAAAAGGTATATGACCATCCAGTGAATATTAGTTTCTGTTCCTCTCAATTCCGATTTCGTTTTAACTCCTACGGTGGCCAATGTAGTCCAAGATTAACATGGCTTCCAGTTCGACCTCGTCCATGAGTGAAAGGTGAAGCTTGAATTAACCGTATGTCCCTCTTTGGCTAATGTACTTTCAAGATGGAGGGGCAACATGGCGACCGACATTAGAACCCCCCACCCGTATGTATTTTCAATGGCATATTATACACTCACGAGAATACTTTATTACTTGAACGAAGTAAATATACATTAATGAGCACATATATTTTTGAAAGAACTTAGTGTTTTTAGCTAAGAATAAACTAAAAAAGTTACACAGTGTAGCTTTAAAGCCAAGTTCCTTGGTGTGTTTGCCACATATACTTCACAATCGATCAAACAAATACGTTTTTCCATAGTGCTATGAGCGAAGCATTGAGAAAAGCTTTTGAAAGGGACCAATAGCATAAACGTCTCTGGTTCTCTCTCTCTTTCTCTCTCTCTATCTATCAGTATCTCTCTCTCTCTCTCTATATATATATATATATGTATATATGTATATCTATGTATGTGTATATATATGGTGTCTCCTCTCCACCAGTAAACTGGTGTGTGGTGAGCGTTCTGGCGCAATCTGGCTGCTGTCGCATCATCCAGGTGGATGCTGCACATTGGCGGTGGTCGAGGAGGTTCCCCTTCAATGTAAAGCGCTTTGAGTGTTGAGAAAAGCGCTATATAAATGTAATGAATTATTATTATTATTATTATCTATTGTCTGTGGTTTCCTTTCTCACGCTCATCATTCTTCAAGTCCTGGCAAAACTCGAGAAATGCAGGTGTCGCTCGCTAGCACTCATTCCTCTGGCCTGAGAAAGCCAGTGAAGAGCAGAAAGCAGTAGACAATATAACGACAATAAAGAATGAGCAGGGTTTATGGAATAATCTCACTTCTATACGTTTCATTGATCAGGCTTCGTCTGACCATAGAGGTGTTAGATTCCAGGTTTTTTGGAGTCAACTCCCGTCTCCCACCGTAGGAATCGATGGAATCAACTACTTAACTTTATTTACTTTACACCAAAGCAGCATCAGGAATAATACAAGATTGCAGTACATATTACATACTATGATATTAAATCATTTATTTATTTTCCCCAACACAAACTTTAAAATACCCTTAACTGTCTGAATTAGTCTAATTGAGCGATGACATTACCTTGACTTGACGAGGAGTATCAACGTTGTTACCTAGCTGTTGCCGATACTTCATTTTACAGAAAAATTACAAGAAACAGCCATGGTTGAATATTATGTCAGAATTAAACAGGAAAGGAGGTATTCCTTCATGAATTTATCTTATTATATTGGGCGGGTGATGGCTCTAAACACACATGATTGTTGTCTTAAAAAACTGCTTGGATGGTCTAGTTAAAGATATTAAAAATTAATACAGTACATACAAAAATACACAATAATGTTAACTTGATGTGTTTATTCTTGATGTCAGTTTGTAATGATTTATGGTTAGTATTAATATAACATCATTTAAACTACAAAGCTGGCACGGAGGCATGTATAATTACAAACTGAAGTCACTATGACTGTTATCTATTTCTAAAGTAAGTTACATGCACAGAAACGGATTAAATTCCTGTGCTGGAGTGGAGCCTGACTCTACGGCTATTCCGAGACCCAGAATCGACTCTTTTGTAGTCGACTCCCCATCACTATATGAACAGCATAAATACAACAAGTGTGTTTATTTCAGACTGCTTAACAACACGTATAAAATGAAAGGATATAAAGCACGACACAGATGTATGGTTGAAGTGGCACACACACAAGTTTCTATTGAGATCCTTAGATATCCTTCATTTACACAGGAAATGTTCAACAAACTGTGCGATTGATTCATTCTCTTGAATATGTGTCTTAATTCCCTCGACTTTGACATTCTGTTCCTGTATTTCTTTTGTTATTGCTTCTAACTTTAACGTCTTTGTCTATTGAGATCATCTATGATTTGTTTGTATCATCCAGACATGTTTGCAGTGAGTCTCATTGTGTCTCTATTGACACAATTGTTAGTATTCTTGCCTGTTTTTTCTGGTTTTCTCTTTAAGTTCAGCTGTGTTATTGATGTAATGAAGAGAAAATAAGAGACTATAACATCTCACTGTTACTGATTTATCATGCAGCCCAAAGCATTATGGGTAGAATCTCTCTAATGTATATTTTGATTCATCAACACAGTTTCACTGATGATTTATAATAAACATAAAACCCAGGATAGAGTGTTTGTGTGAATGTGGTCTGGACTGTGTGGATGAGGCTCATTGTGTCAGAGACACTGTAGAAGGACAGAGTTCCTGCACTGTGATCCACATACACTCCTATTCTCCTGTTATCCACACACACTCCTATTCTCCTGCTGATGGGCTTTACAGTGAGTTTAGTCTCTATGCTATTGTGTATGAAGGAGTAACTGGAGGAAGAGCAGATCAAACTCCAGGACTGATCTTTACGTCCAAACATACAGTCAAAACCCCCTCCCTTCCTGCTGATGCTCTTGTATGACACTGATATTAACACACGCCCACTCCACTTAATTTCCCAGTAACAGCGTCCACACACACTCTCTCTACACAACACCTGAGGACACACATCATCAAATCTGTCTTGATGATCAGGATACGACTGCTCTGTAAGAGTGTTAGTAATCACTCTGTTCCTCTCAGACAAACGGAGGTATTTATTCACTGTGTTCAGATCCAGAGTGAACTGATGGGAATCTGATGGAGATAAAACACAACAGAATCAGGACTTGTGAATTTAATGTACACTGTAAAAAGATTTTTTTAATTAAAAACCACACAACTGCTGAACATTTTGTCTTAATTTAAAAAAAAAAGTGTGTTAAAAAATCCACTCAAAATATACTTCATCCAATTGTGTTGGAACTATCTGAATAATTTGTGTTGCATTAACTGAAACTGGGCTGTGGATTTTTAGTTCCAAGCATGCTTTGTATGATCAGGAGAGTAAATGCTGAAATTAATTGTAATTGTAGTGTTTTTGAAGGAAATGCCTGCTGATTATGTTATTATGTTCAGTTATGTTTGACATGTAAAAGAGTTTCTGTTATGTTAGGTTTTGCAGAATTTGTGTTCAGACTATGAGAGGCGACATGACAAACATCATGTGTGTTGCTTCACTCAATGAGCAAAAACTGCACTCATTACGTGTTCAGCACAGTGTTTCTTTACAAAATGACATCGCCATCTACTGGCCTGGCAGCAAATACAGCGATTTAAGTGGTTTTCGCAGGTCTGTTTGAACTGGGATTGTTTTGACAATGTTAGGGTTAGGGTTAGGTACAAAAGGTTAGGGTTAATCGTCCGCACAAAGAAAAATGTAAAGGAAAAACCTTTCGGTTTTTAGTACATCATTGCGTTAAGGACAACTTTTCCACACAATTAGATTATGTCTGTACAACAAGACTAAAACAACTTAATAGATTTACGTTCCTGTGTTATTATTATTAAATTTAACATACAGGATGAGCAATTAAGAAGAGACTGGTCTCAGGGTACGTTAATGCACCTGTTAGCCAGCAACCCCATTTTTGAAAAATCCCCAGAAATGGCATACCCAAACTAAACCACATACAGTTCATGAACCCTTTGTACTAAAAGCACAAGTATGATCTAATTTCAAAGCTGACACATGGCAGTCTTTTGTAAATTTAGAATTAATTATTGTCACAATGAACAAAATAGTTATAAATATTTTTTGTAAAGTTATTAGAAATTTATTTTTATGAAATATCTTCATGAAAATAAAATTGAAGTTGGCATTGTATCTAGAAATGCACTGCCGCTAAAGCCACATGTCTGACCATGTTATATTTAAAATGTGAAGATAAGTCTAAAACTCTGTATTTAATGTTTTTCAAGATAATGTCTATGACTTTATTTTGATTAGATTCTAAAATGCAAACTGATGTTTATTGTCATCTTCTAAGGATCCATTCAGTCTACTGTCTCTCATATACTCTCATATACATCATATATCGTTGCAATCATGTTAATTGTCTCCAAAACATCTTTAATCTGCATGTTACAGTGATCTCTGGAAGCTTTGTTTATGTCAGGGACTTCCTGGGATGTCACATGATATAGCTCTTCTTCATTTATTCCATATATGGACTAAATGTGCTCAGGCTGCCAGTATGGATTGACAACACAGTACATCAGAGTATCCAGCGCTCATAATGATTACATCGGCACATTTTGGGTATAAATTAAAAAAATATTATTACTCTCTATAGAAATCTGACTTAAACCTATGATAATCTATCAATATTGCTCCAAAAATGCAATTTTTTTAGCTGAAAGCCCTGAGGGAAGTTGTTTTGTCAAATGCTTTCAAGACGACCACACAGGAGTTTTTGGTAACGCTTCCTTTTACAGTACGTTAACTTGCGTGTACTTACAGTGTACTTACCTAAGAAAGTACTGGGTAATAATGCTTAATTTTACAGTGCGTTAACTTACGTGTACTTATAGTGTACTTACCTAAGAAAGTACTGGGTAATATAAGGTAAGTACATGGGTTAGGGGTAGGTTCAGGGTTAGTACCTAGTTATTACCCATTTATGGTAATCTTGTCTGTTCAATTGGGGGGAGGGGGGGGGGGAGCTTGCTCCAACTGTTTAAAAAAATGATTTACCCTTGGCAAGGAAAATTACAAGTTCAACCAAATTTACTGATTCATGGTGACTTAAGTTCAAAATACTTTGTGTGAATTATTAACTTACATTTTTCAGGTTGAATCTATGTTATATTTTTTTCAGTGTAACTGAATTCTTCATGTTCAACATCAGCAGTCTCACAGTACCGTTTATCAGATATCCTGTGCAAATCATCATTTTCACAATCAACTCTAAAACTCTTCTGTCATGTTTTCTTATACCTTCTATAGGAAGAACTTGAAACACTTTTTCTGCTTGTTTTCTTAGTGACTTACATTGTAGGAAGTCGTTCCTCATCCTGGGAACAATGTTGGTGAAAGTAACTGTGGAAATCAACAGATGTTAAGTGTATGATTATCATGTCAAGAGAAAATTATCCCTGCATCTGTTCCTAAGACATTTCTAATATTATCTTCTACATGATATGAGATGATGGATGATCATTTCTGAGAGCAGAATCTCCAGGACTTTACCTCTCTCAGAGATCTTCTTCAACTCCTCTTTGCAGAAATCCTCCAGTTTGTCTCTCAGCTGACGGACAGATTCTCTCACACCATCAAAAGAGGAGAGAGAACTGAAGGGATTGTCATTTATGTCTGTAGATTCAGGAGGAGCTAAGAGAGACTGGAAACTCTACCGAAAACAGAAAACATATTCATTAAATAACATTAGAACTACAATTTCTAGCATTTGCCATTTACACTATCCTCCAAATTATTTCATAGACAGATCCCATATAAAGCATCTGCTAATAACAAATATAACAGATAAAGCGCATCAGTGTGACACATTCAGGGCTGTTTCTACCAGAACCCTCGGGTCAGCCGTGGCACCGGCGGTGAAGGAGCCGACCATGGACGAGCTGTTGGAGGAAGAGCCCACAGTGGAGCTTCGGCGTTGGATCCGGGCTGAACCAAGGGACCAATCAATCGAGGCGGAGCTGAGAGATGTTCAGATCCATACAGAGTCGAAGTACGAAGACCCAGGGTAACACCACTGATCTGGAGGGCCAAGGCGGAGCCACAGGCTCACGGGACTGAGGTGTAACCGGGGGCTTGAAAGAGAGGTATTAGCTAACCCTGCATCCACTGACTAAAGTCAGAACTGACAAGATTGTGTCCGTGAGAAACACGATCCGGCCGACGTGATCTCTATGTGGCATTGGGTCCATAATGAATTAATAACTGAGAGCCTCATAAGTATGAGAGACTCAGAATAATCAACGATCTAAATTAAATCAAAATTAATCTTTTGATCAGCTGTTAAGATAGAAACTCAGTAAAAAATAAAGAGTCATTTAAATTTGGAGTCAGATTAAATTATTCATGGAGTCAGAATTAAAATTGGAAAATCACTTTAATTTATTAAACAGTTGATTTTCCAGAAGCGCCAGAAAAGACATACACGCTGAATACCTCCGACCACAACAGTGGATTCCGTTTTTGGGCCATTGGGTGGAGCTTACACCATCTCATCATTGGAGCAGTATTGAATTCCCTGTAATGGCGACTAAAGGAAGTGACAAATCGCACTTTAGTCACTACAACCGTATTAGGGATCTTTTCACCCACTGTGAAGGGGGAACCACAACTGGAGAATACCGACTCAGCGTACTCACAGAATATCCCTTGAGGGCCATCCACGGGCAGGCATGCCATCGTCTGATCTTTGAGCCCGGTGTGATATAAGGCGCACAGGGAGTCATCTGGGTGGAGCACCATGTGATCTAGATGGAGATACTGATGGGTGTGATCCTCAAGGGAACGGTCAAACAATTATGAAACTGCACATCCATTAGGTTTGAAAATCACCTGATGCAATTTGGTGAACATTACTCAAAATTTGTACCATCAATTTCACCATGATGTAAGAAATTAGAATGAAAATTTTGGTTAAAAAAAAAGTTTAAATGTGAGAAGTTTTGAACTGTTGGTGGCGCTAGTGGAGTTTGGCAGATATATCTTCTAGAAGAAAGAGCTTAGAACATGTTTACTTTCCAGGGGTGAAATGCATTTGTAAGTGTGTCTGACTGATGATTATATAATAACAAAACACACAGATCAACACTTCAGTCAGCAGCTCATTCTGCTCTCATGAATTCGAAAACACATAAGAACTACACTTCAGACTCTACAAGCCTCAGTTAACATGTTAAATGTTAAAGTTCATGACTGGACAATTAGAAAAAGACTGAAGAAGTATGGCATGTTTGGATGGGTTGCCAGAAGAAAGCCTCTCCTCTCTAAAAAGAACATGGCAGCATGGCTTAGGTTTGCAAAGTTGCATCTGAACAAACCACAAGACTTCTGGAACAATGTCCTTTGGACAGATGAGATCAAAGTGGAGATGTTTGTCATAATCCACAGTGCCACGTTTAGCAAAAAACAAAAACAGCATATCAGCAAAAAACACCTCATACCAAAAGTCAAGCAGTCTGAGGGAGGGGTGGTGATTTTTGGCTTGTTTTGCAGCCACAGGACCACAGACCTAGATTATTTCAGTCATAAGCCCTGTTCGGACTGGATTAGTTTAACATGGAGAGGTGGGGTAAAGTAATTATTACCAGAGTTTCTCAGTAATTTTAGTCCCGTCTCAGTAATCATTACATACAATGTCAGTAAAGATTACGGTGACTTTTACCTTGTGTAAGAAGGTTCAGAAAAATTATCTCAGGTAATACTAAGCCCATGCTTATTCAGAAAATTGTTTCCTGTGAGATTTCCTGAGCTGAAATTAACTTCTAAGTGTTTTCTTTTTTTTAAACAATACGATCAGATGAGAGTCTGACTGATGAATACATAATAACCAAACACACAGATCAACACTTCAGTCAACTGCTCATTCTGCTCTCATGAAATGTTTCCCTGTGAGTCTCTTGCTCAGGTTCACTATGATCCTGTTCTTCTAGATCTCTGTTACCTGCAGGAAATGGATGTGATCCTGTGTGTGTGAAAGCTGCTCGAGCTCAGCGTCTCTCCTCCTCAGATCATTGATCTCCTGCTCCAGTCGCTCCAGTCGTTCTTCAGCTCGACTCACTGCAGTCTTTTCCTGATCTCTGATCTTCTGTGTCGCCTCAGAGCGGCTTCTCTTAATGGAGCGGATGAGCTCAGCGATCCTCTCACTGTCCTCCACTGCTGTCTGTGCAGAGCGCTGTTAGGACACACATCACAATCACACAGTGAGCTTCAGTGAGTCCTGACCAGGGCCGGCGGAAGCGCTGGGCAAACTGGGCAATTGCCCAGGGCGCCAGACACTATTGTAAGATTTGATTTTCCTAAGACAAAACTGAGATAAAACTCATCCTGCAATAAAGCAATAAAATGCACCCTGAACAGAAGATCTCAAAGAAAGAGCACATGACATTGTCTTGTCCAAACTTTTCTCCTTCCTTATCTCTGCATCCCCCTCTCCCTCCTCCCTTCCTTTCCCCTGATTCAAGTCACTGAAAGTTCACTGAGAATGTCTATATGATGTATCTTGTGAATCTATTGTTATTTCCCTTTCATGTTTGGTATCATTTTAAATGTCTCAGTACGATTGGTACGATTGGTAAAATGGTCTTAATTTCATTGCAGTCATTGGTATTATGAGAAAGATTGAACACTTAGGAGAATCCTGTTCTCCTCTTTGGGTGGTGTCTCTTCAAGATATCTGATAATTCTCTCCCCCTGGGGTACATGGATAGACCCAAAACAACTCTAAAACATATTTGTACAAGCCTTTTGTTCTGGTCTGGGTATATAAGGGTAAGTGGCAGAGCAGTCTTTGGGAAACTGTAACCAGGAAAAACCCCATGCAGTGCTGTGTCTGTGGCTGTGGTTGTGGCAAATGTTATATTTGATTTATTCTGCATTATTGTAATCCTTTTTCTAGTATGGATTAATGTGTAGTCTGGTGTTTGCGCAAATCTCTGTCCAGGATAGATCACATTGAAGGCACTAATGAATGGAGCACGGAGCACATCATTAAGGAGACCTTACGATTTCTGACTATCCCTGACTTAGCAAGTTGCATCTTGTGACTATTAAAAAATTACACCTTTGTTATGAGTCAGCAGTGAGCGGCATCTTAAGGGTAAAATAGTTGCACTGCATCCTCTGACTATTTCAGAACTGGCTAGTTTGAGATCGTGAGCGCATATTCGCGACGTGAAGTCTCAAAGCGATACTGGGTCCTTTAATGAACGAATAATTGAAAGTATGGGATACCCAGAATAATCAAATATCTAAATTAAATCATAATCAATATTTATGATTATTTTCTAATAAGAAACACAATGTAAATTTGATTATCATTTGAAATTGGAGTCAGATTAAGCACAGAGCTAAAGTAATATTAAAACTAAATTCTAATAAATAAGGTGAACTTCACTGGAGCGCTGAAAAGACATACACACATTATACCTTCGCCCACACCGTTGGATTCCGTCGTTGGGCCAATGGGTGGCCCTTACACTAGAGGGCGCCGAACCATGACAAGCACAAGCATCTCAAACTTGTGAAGAACTATCTGCGACTTAAAACTCAACAATGCGTTTTATGCAACCAAATGACGCGGAACGAGCTGTCCTTCCTGTTGAATAAACTGTCATATAAATTAATGTCCAGTCATTCTAAAATTCTCCTTTCACTCCTCAGTGTCTGTGAAGTGAAGTAGGACAACGGCCCACCAATCTGAGTTTCAGATTCTCATCCCTCATCCACAGACGATGAGAAGCGAGTAGAGGCATTTTTACAGCGTTATAAATATAAGCAGCAAGGAACAACGGTTCATATGCTCATTGTCTCCAAATTATGAACAGAAATGGATAAATATTAAGTTTGCTGTTTAAAACAAATAAAGATCCAATGTAGGAGAATGGTTATTATGTGCAAAAAGCAGGAAACTCTGTATATTCTTGGAATGAGCGCATGTCAAAATTAAATTCCGATTTGAAGCTTGTGACATAAACACGCACACAAATCCGATCACTTCATTTTGTGTTCATGTAAACACTACGTTCGGATTCATCAATCAGAATGAATTCAGTCCGATTGAAACAAAAGTTGTGCATGTAAACGTTGTCACAAGATCATTTAAATGGATTAGGCAAAATTTCAATTGAGCTCCAAATCTGTCGCAAATTGGATTACTTCAAGAACAGTTTGCAGCAGCCAAAGCAAGATAGGTGCTCTTTTAAATGGTGAGTCAACTGTATTAATTCATTACACCTGTCTTAAGTCAACAGTAGGGTTCAATATGTGATAAGTTGGCATTTTTTTTCTCTTCAAAATTTGAACGTAGGGGGCGGCATATTCTTAATTTGCCGAGACTGCTGGATTGTCTTCCCTCGGGCCTGGTCCTGACTGAGACTCCTTAAATTTTCTTCTTCTCCAGACTCACCTTATGAGACGTCACATCCTCTCTCAGCTGCTGAAGATCTTTCTCTCTCTGCTGGATCCTCTGCTGGAACGACCTCTGCGTCTCCTTCAGCTGCTTCTACACCACAAATCAATAACAGATTTCAGTTTATAATGCTCTCACATATCTGTCAGGGTTCTGTCACTTTGGTCTAGTTTATTCTTGGTTTTTTGCCACTCATGTTTAGTTTGGTTTCGGTTCTGTGCCGGGATTCGGACATTCATGCTCTGTGTGTTTGTATTCTGCTGTGAGTTCACAGCATAAGTCAAGTCATCCTCATTTATATAGCACTTTTAACAATGTAGATTGTTTCAAAGCAGCTTTACAGAGATAAACATATAATTTAAGGTAACAGAGATTGGTTTGGTTTTATAGTGGCTCTTGAAAAATGTTTTTTCCAGCTAAAGTTAGTTTTGATTTATTCACTTCCGTCTAAATGATAATTTGTTATTAAATTAGGGGCCGCTAAGACATAAGCATTTGCTTGTTCTTGGTCTTGTTGTGTAAGCATAAGGTTTCGAGTTCGCTCTAGCAATACACTCTTCTGTCCGCGTGTTGTGTTCTGTGTAGCATGTGATTCATGTTTCCATCGGCCGTGTGCTTTCATGTTAAGTTTTGTCTTGTGCTGAGCATCATGCGGCTATTTGTTATCTGATCATTGGTTAATTTGCCCCACCTGTTTTCCCTAATCACCTGACTTGATTGGCCCTATATATTCTCCTTGTGTTTGCAGTCCTGTGGCAGATCGTTGTCATATGTTCCTCTTGTATCCTGTCCTGCCAGATCCTATTTGCACATCCAATTCATGCCTTGACCAGCCATGCCTGCCTCCACCTTAGGGTAGTTTTTGTTTTATTTTTATTTTATAACTAATAAAATCCCTTACCTTCTGCTTTACTGTTTACTCGCTTCATCCCCTCACCTCACCCTTGACAAAATCATCATGTTAAAAGTTAAATCCAGTAACAGTAGAATAAATAAGCAATGGCTGTTGGTTCAAACTTATTAAAGGTATGATAGATTAGTTTCCACCATCGTATATGAATTTACATTAAGCATGAGGCCTCTTTCACACTGCAAGCATAAGTATCATAAAAGTGAAACTGATTTGAACACATGTAAAGCTTCCCACTGACAGTCTTTCTGCTGCGTAACAGTATTTCTGTTAATAACTGCCATCAGTTATAAAATGTTGATCAGGAATCAGTCCTTCTAATTTACATGAATACAGGCATCACATTTCTATCAAAAACTAATTTTGAAAACAGAACAGAAGCCAAAGCTTGAAGTGAAGCAACGACGAGTTCATATGGACTGAGACAGATTTAGTGTTTTGTCTGTCGCTGCATTTAACTTGCGTTATTCTTGAGAGAGATATATTTTGTCAAACAATCTGTGAATATTTTCTATTATTTTATGTTGCTTCATCAAAGCCTGTTTTTCAAAAGTTTGTGTTGATAAATACAGTATGTTTACGGTTCATTTTCACCATATTTTCTGTTAAGTTCAGCTTTCTGAAAGTCCCCTTGCAGTTTCTGTTAATTTCTGCGGACGTCTGCAGTGTGAATGATGTTACCTGATCTTCAGGGTGCCAATGTAAATAGTGTCAATATTTTTTCATCAGTGTCTACTTTATAGTTCATACCTGTTTCTCTGTCCGCTGTGCTGCAGCTGATACAGTGTCGTGGTTTTTATGTTCATCCATACACAGCAAACATATAAACTTCTGATCAGTGCGGCAGAAAACCTCGAGGAGTTTATCATGTGTTTGGCAAATCATCTCCTGCAGTCGTCCAGTGGCATCAGTCAGATTGTGTCTCTTTTCTTTAAAGAAACTCTCATGTTGTTCAAGGTGACTGTGACAGAAAGACTCCAGACACCCCAGACAGGACTTGACGGCTTTGCGTTTTCTTCCATCACAGACGTCACACTGCACATCTCCAGCTCCAGCGTAACAGTCAGCAGGAAGTTTAGTCTTCTTCAGTTTCTCCACCACTTCAGCCAGCATGGTGTTTTTAGTTAAAGCAGGTCTTGGACTGAAGGTCTGTCTGCATTGAGGGCAGCTGTAGACCCTCATCTGATCCTCCTGATCCCAGCAGCATGTGATACAGCTCATACAGAAACTGTGTCCACAGGAAGTGGTCACTGGATCCTTCAGGAGATCCAGACACACTGAACACAGGAACTCATCCTGAGAAATTCTTGCTTCTGCCATTTTACTGCTTGAATACAGAGACACAAACACACAACGGCTCAACTGCACTTCAGTTTCAGTGTTTCTGAACTGAAGAGTTTCCTGTTTCCTGTTTCCTGGTTTTGTGTTTGAGTGATGTGTGAAAAACATGTGTCTGCAAATCTGTAAAGCAGGTTCCTCACTTCTAGTGTAGTGGGTTTCTGTCTGCGACCCCATCAGAAACTTCTAAGAGAATCTCTGGTCCATTACACAGATTAACACATTTATAAAAAGTGTAAAACAAAGAAAATAACATGGAAATACAAACACACATATAAATTAAAATAACATATTTTGCTTATGGTCACATGACCATAGATTACTCGATTGTAATTTCTTCCTAAACAAATTATTTCAAAATAAAATGCCCTTAAATATAAACCATTAGTTCCCAATTATTTCAATAATCTAGTGTAACAATATACACTCATCACATCCACCCCCAATGTTTTACACTAGATTATTGGACAGACCAACATCTTGACATATCAGTGATGTCATTTCATATTTACCTTAGGTATACAGATTTAAAGCCATCATGTTAAATATTCAGATAAATATTTACCCCCCAAATATACTGCATGGGGGACCGCTTCCCACGTACCGACATGGACATGTAAGGTTCAGTAAATTATTTGCTCTAAATGAATGGTTAATGTCATGGTGTAATGAACAGATACTGCTCTTTGTAAATAACTAGAATCTTTTCTCAGGGCGACCTAGGCTTTTCTGTGCTGATGGCCTGCACCTCAGCAGAATCGGAGCGGATCTTCTGTCTGATAAAATCTCCAAGACACTACGCACAGTATGACTAGAAAATCAAAACTCAAATTACAGTCTTTGTTCTACCCACTTAATTGATAGAAGTGTGAGTATAGTACAGTATATAGAAACGGTGTCTATTCCTCGATTAGTGAGGTCAAACAATAAATCTATTGTAGGATCTAGAAAAAATCTAATCATGATTAAACCAGAAAATCTTAAAATTAGTGAATAAAAACAATTTCTAAAGCTAGGTCTCCTAAACATTAGATCGCTCGCACTGCGCATCTTCAGGATGCGCATGAGATGGCTGAGGAGGTGTATGATCACATAGATCCTGAACCCCCTCAGCCACCCTGCCCCGTGTACGCAGAGCTGGTGGATGTTATGGAGCGCGCCGCCGGCAGGCTGCAGCTGCCTTGGCGATGCGCTAGAGGAGAGGCCGCACGTGGCAGACTTGACGATCGGTTTCTCCTCAGCCATAGACCACCAACTCAGGTGAGCCTTCCATTCCTTCCCGATCTTCATACTGAGGTCGAGAGGTCATGGAAGAACCCATACTCTGCCCATATCCACCGACATCAGCGGGCTAGTTTCGCGTCGACACTGAGAGCTCCAACCCTGCGATCCAAACCGCTGAAAACAACGGGGCGTTTGAATGGCAGAGCGTACACGGCAGCAGGTCAGGCCGGTGCTTCCATGCACACCATGGCAGTGCTGCAAGCATACCAGGCCGACCTGCTGGGGGATCTCGATCAGGGGGCAGGAATGTCCCCTGAATCGGTGGCTGAGCTGCGCCGTACCACGGATCTTGCTCTCTGGGCCACCAAGCAAACCGCTACCGCGATTGGTCGGTCGATGGCAGCGATGGTGGCCACGGAGAGACATCTGTGGCTAAATCTAGCCGACATCGGGGAGAAAGAGAAGGCCTTTCTCCTCGATTCACCAGTTTGGCCCTCTGAACTCTTCAGCACCTCCGTAGAGGCAGTGGTGGGGAAGTTCAGGGAGGCAAAGGTGCGCTCAGCTGCATTCAAGACGTGTATACCGCTGAGATCCGTATCCACGCCCAGGCAGGCGGGAGGACCTGGCCCTTCACGGTCCGAGGACCATAGGTAGGGCCAGCGAGCCAGCATCACCTCTCGTGCGCCCCCTCCATGGAGGAGCAGGCTGCAGAAAAGGCGTGACTCCCGCAACAGGAGGGATTTGAGGGAGGTTATCCAGCACAAATGCACACAGCGTCGCTGATGGATAACCTCCCCGGAGGGTTATGAAATTTGCCCTCTCCTCTCTCTGACTCCCCATTGTTCATCACATCAGGCCTGGGGATGGGCCTATGATGAGAACGATGTTCTGATGGCCCGCCTAGGCTTGGCTAGTGAGAACTCCTCTTTCAGGCATCTAAAGTGGTGGACCCCAGGTTCATAGAGAACTATCTGGCGAGTCTTCACTCCGCAGGTGAGCTGACTGGTCTTTATAAGAGTATTTTTTTTTTGTGAATTAAAATTCTGAAATGTATCTCTCTACAGACCTCGTTCCTTGTATAGAGCTATGAGGTCATATCAAGGTAATAAGGTAAGAGAAGTTTCCTGGATTATTAGGGCCCTGAAGTTCCCCGTTAGGTGGCCAGAACGATAACTATGTTAGCCTTAGGGCTGTTAGCCACCTCAGTGTAGAGGAGTTGGTCTCTCTCTCAAAGAATGTTTTACTTGGGGAGTTGACTGACGCTAGAGCTTCAGATAGATCTTATGTCTGGCCCACGGGACCATCTGACTTCTTCCTGAGTATTTTGCCTCTTGAGCTCTGTTTGGGGTTTCAGTAGGCTGAGCGATTCTGCAGCCCTTTGTATGGAATAACACAGACTATATTTTTTAGTAAGGCTGTGGCTCCTCCGAGCCCTCAGATAGATCTATGCTTGCAGGCTGGCCCTCACCAGGGCCGCCTCTGTTGCTGGCCTAGGCTTTGCCAGGGATAATGGAGGCGGCAGATATGTCTTTATTGAGCAGGGTTATTTCTTTCGCTTCACGAAGAAGACTGGGTCTGTCTGCCCGACCCTGCCGTGCAGAACTGGCATACGGATTAGGCTGCCAGTATAGGCTTCACTCACCTCGCTGAGTTACTGCTGGAGCGCTGGGTTGTAGACCCAGGGTGGGTGGCTTTCAATCAAGCCCCACTCCCCTAGGTTGGGCACAGATACATTTCTGTCACCCCTAGAGCCGCTGGCAGGCCCGCACCCTGGTAACCTCAGGGTGAGGTGTGAGTATTCCCCTGTGATACAGGGTAGGTCTGAACACTTCACTCCCAGTTCTGTATTATCCTACCTCGCACCACTGTGGCTCGGGTCGAGTAGGAAGTAAGCCTTCACTTCTTCTTTGGTCGAAGTACGCTCCCCTGAAGCCAGAGCATTGCCCTGAGCTGACACCCATGCGTAGATGGTAGGCCCCCGACTCTCGGGCCTCTGTTGAGGCAGAGTGGCGTATGTTGTACTCCCCTTGTTTTAAGGGTGCTGGCTTTCTTGGGTAGTACACTGCCATGGGCAATGTGATTAGGCATCAGGATGCTGTATACGCTGGGTAACAGCTTATCTACCAACGAAGGCTGCGCCATTAGGTAGTAGGCCTCAGCAGGCCTCATTGATTGGGCAGCCCCCAAGAGGGCGCTGTAGGCCAGCTTACTTTACGTGGTTGGCCTTGGTGGTTCGGGCAGTTGACTCACTGATGGGTAGTAGGCCTTAAACAGGCCTCCTCGGAGGTGAGTCCCAACATTGTGGGACATACTTTATAGCGATACTGGAAGCCCAATAGTAAAATATGGTTGTGTAGTATGGTTCCCAACAGTGTGTTATAGCAGAATATGACTTGCTATCAGCTAGTAGGCCCGACCAGGCCTCCCTGATAGGCGAGTCCCCAGCTGGCTGGCCTTAGCAGGCCACCTTGTACTATAACCCGGACTCAGGGCTCATAGCTACCAGTGATTATCAGGTAGTAGGCCACTCAGGCCTCCCTGAAGGTGAATTCCCACTTAACCCCCTGGAGCCCGCGCGATAGTCTTGCTTTTTTTCTTATCAGTGCAAAAGAAACTCAAAATACTCTGTTAATTTTGATCTTACATATTAAGTGTTGTACATCATTAGATCCTGATAAGTGTCTATTTTTTTGTGGATACTCACAATAAAAACAAAGTGTTGTGCTTTTCGCCAAATAAAGAAAAATAAACATGATGCTCGTTTTGCTTTTACTCTGTGAGTGAAGTCCATTCTGAAACGCGTCCGAAAATTAACTGTAACTTACAGGCACGAGTGTTTTTCCATAATAAAGCTTGAACTCTCTTCTTTTAAATGAATTAATTTATATAAAAAAACAAATATTCTCAGTTTATGTAATCTGTATGAAAAGAGAGAGATGTCAGTCTTTTTCTTTCCAGCTCATTATACCTAATCACGCGTTAATGTGCCACGCCCACGGAGAGCGCGCGGTATTCAAACGCAAATGATCTTAGGCAAGCCATTCAAACATGCCAACGCCCACCAGCTGGATTATAAAACACATCGTGTTTAGTAAGTATCTTACTACAGCTGTGTTCACAGCGTATCCTTTCGCTGTGAGGAATAGTACTATCTAATAACCCTGGAAAATGTACCAAAAGTGCTGGTAGTTTCATTTCGAGGAGCAACGGATCCAGCTGATGTAGTAAGTCATTTATTCTTAAGTGCTTTGTTCTAATCGCGATATAGAATAATGTCTGACTGTAAACCGCAAAAAGACTGTTTGAATATGAATTGCGTGTCTGTGTGTAGGCTAAATGATGAATGAACGGCACAGGCGCGCACGCTTTGTTTACTACAGTTATACAGTGCGTGTCTGTGCCGTTCATTCACTCTCGGACCTACATTAGTAAACGTTATGTTTACATGAACACATCCAAACTATATTGCTATAGCCTACTAAGATGAGTAAAAATAAACTGAAATATGTTGAAATAAAATGTCTGTAGAAGCAACAAACTGCAAATTCCCATGTATATGCTAATATATCATACACAATATATTACAGACTAAATATGAATGTTTAGACAAGATTTTGTGATTAGTTTTGGATAGATTATAAAGTTTTGACTGTAAAAAAAGATTACTGTCACATTAAATAGGTAAGCTTTTGTTCACCAATTTCTGCTCATAGTTAAATATACTATAGTATGATGTTTTGTCAAAAATAAAGTAGGTGTATTGAATTATCAACTAAGATGTTATTATAGTGTTTGTTCCAATATTCAAACTAATGAATCCTTACCTTTTTTAATACGTATGATAAAAATTATACTTTTTACAAAGAAATACACTTGAAATATTGTTAAAATTGTAATTGTTGTTGTAATTGTAACCTATTTGTAATTGGTTACAATTTCTAATTGTAAAATATGTATATATAGATAATTTATTTTGTCCTTGCATTCTTTGGGATCCTGTGACAAGCCTGTGTGAAAGGGTAATTAATATGCAGCTCATTATGTATGTGGCACATTATCTGGCGTTGTCTTCTCAGGTGTGAACACGCCTCCACGCATATTGCCTTTCCAAACAAAAGGTGTCTCATAAAATTTAAATCAATGTAGTTTTGTGTAAAGGATTAGGCAGGATAATTTTCAGATAATTTTGAAGCAAAAATTCTAGGCAACAACACTCATTAGTCAAAACTCTTGTGGACACATATTTAGTATGTGTTTTGTGGCCTTATTTCAGACACTTTAAGTTTTATTTTTTTCAATAACCACGCATAAACATTATTCTCTAAAAGATACAAACATGTACATACATGTTGCTCACATATTACGGTAGCCCCGTTTGCGCTATATAGAGTGAATTTACACCTTTGCCATTAACATGTTTATAAATAACTGAAAAAAGCACAAATGTCAGAGTATGTCAGAACACCTCAAGGACCCCAAAAACCCCTTAGACCTCAGAGGGTTAAGATGGTTATCAGGTAGTAAGCCTCACCCGGCCGCCCTTAAGGCGAATTCCCACTTACGTTGGCTATCAGGTAGTAGGCCTCTCTGGGCCTCCCTGAATGTGAGCTCCCAAATATTGTGGCTGCCAGGTAGTAGGCCTCGCCAGGCCTCCCTGAAGGTGAGTTCCCACATGCTGTGATTATCAGTTAGTAGCTAGCCTTAGTAGGCAGCCGCTGAAGGCCAGCTTGCGCCCTGGCTCGCTAAAGTGTTCATTCTCTGCTACTGGTACCCTCCCGGAACCTTTTTTCTGCCTACAGCCTGGTTTGCCTACCAGGCGGACCTTGTGCTCCCCTCACCGAGGGTCACTATGAGCACGCGGCCTCCTGAGTCTGGTCAGACGGTCGTAGGCCTCTCGTGGGGCCTCCAAGTTAGGTCAGCCCTTAGACCTTCACAGGCCTCCTCAGTGTTTTGAAACACAAACACTGGGTAGATCCGTGGATCGAGTAGAGAAACTCCCCTCAACTGGCAAGGGTTGGAAAGCACTATGCTGAGTCATACTCTCCTGGATATCCCCGGGCCGAGTGGTTTACTGCCAGCTTCGCAGTCCCTCGGGTTGGATGCCTTACCTAAGGCAAGTGTCCACAGGCTCTGTCTTCGGACAGACAGGAAGTTGCCAGACTAAGTGTCTTTGTACTGACGCCAGGTCAGGCCATCCTGGTGGCATTTCGGGGTGAGTACGTTCCCCTGAAGAGTGATTGGCTGGGGTTCCTTCGGGTTTCCTAGCCACATTCCCTAGAAGGGACCCCTTCTAATTGGAAGCTGTGGTTCCAGGCCTGGAGCAGGCCCAGGTAGGCCTTTCATTTAACCATGTATTATGAAGGTTTTCCTGCGAGGCTTATAGCTTGGGCTATGACTGTAGGGAATGCTGTCACTGACAGCCTAGTGTGACCTGAGGGTGAGTGGTTCTAGCGTTTCATTTGAACTTGCTGGTTCTGACAGTTGTCACTGCCACTTGGCATGCACTCCCCTTAGCATGGCGGTGTGGGTATATCGTTCCCCTAGCGCAAGGGTGGGCAAACTACGGCCCGCGGGCCACATACGGCCCGTTAGGCTGTTTAATCCGGCCCGTCGAGTATTTAAAAAAAATAAAAAAAAAAAATTAAAAAAAAAAAAAAAATATATATATATATATATATATATATATATATATATATATATATATATATCTAACAGATTTGTGAATATTTTGAATAAAGCAGATCATCATTCATTGATTCAGCGCTGTTGTGGCTGCGGTGTGTCACGCGACGAGCAATGACGCGTCACCATGGAAACCATAAAGTGACACATTGTAATTAACGGTCGCATTGATAAACTCACTCTGGGGAGTCAGCCAGAATTTTTTTAATGTACGTGTGACATTAACAATGAGTGGACCAAAGAAAAGAAAAGTGGACAGTGAGTGCCGAGTTTTTAACCTGTTAACCGTTGCCAGAGCGCTGGCGCACTGAAGCGTTTTTTTGTTTAAATAGTTCAAAGTTACTATCAGATTTAAAGTTATTACCTTGACAAACTATACATCATTAATAAGGAGTGGACAGCTAAATATTTTTTCACTGAAGTCCATCATCAAAGGCCGTATGTCTTATTTGCCAAGAAACCATTGCAGTTTTCAAAGAATACAATATCAGCTGCCACTTTTCCACCAAGCATGCTAACTATGTTAGCAACCAGTCAGAGCAAGAAAGGAAGGCTACTGCTCAGAGATTAGCAGCCAATTTACAGGCTCAGCAAAATATTTCTCTTCGACAAGCTATTATTCAGGAGTCAAGTACCAAGGCAAGTTATTTGCTGGCATTCAAATTAGCAAAGGCCAGCAAGCCTTTCTCCGAAGGGGAGTTTTTGAAAGAATGCGGGTTGAGACTGCGAGTCTCTTGTGTCCAGAGAGCAAAAACAAATTTGAACAAATTAGTTTGTCACGCAGAACAGTGACCCGCCGTATACAACTAATTGACGAAGATGTGACAAACGACAACAAAAAAGCAGAGTCATTTAAGTTCTATTCGTTAGCACTGGACGAAAGTAACGACATAAAAGACACCGCACAGCTCTTAATTTTTATCAGAGGGATTGATGATAATTTTGAGATCACATAGGAGTTTTTGGCCATGGAGTCCATAAAGGGGACAACACGAGGAGTGGACTTGTATGACAACTTGACTGGTGTCATCGAGAGGCTGAAGTTACCATGTCACCACCGATGGATCGCCAAATTTAACAGGGAAAAACGTTGGGCTGCTGAAAAGAATCCAGGATAAGGTGAAAGAGAAGATAAGGAGAAAGATCCAGGATAAGATGAAACCATGAGTTGGATATAATTTTCCTGCACTGCATAATCCATCATTAAGTCCTGTGCAAGTCTGTATTGCAGCTTGATCATGTAGTGAAGGTAGTCGTAAAGCTCGTAAACTTCATTCGAGCAAGAGGACTTAACCATCGTCAGTTCATTCAATTCCTCGAAGAAACTGATGCTGATCACCAGGACTTATTGTCCGTTATTTAAGTCTGGGGAAAGCATGTCAGCGAGTGTGGGAGCTCAAACGGGAGATATGCTCATTTTTGGAGTTAATGGGGAAGGCTGACGATTTTCCTGAGCTGAGCGACACAGATTGGCTTTGTGATTTGGTGTTCGCTGTGGACATATTGGCACACATAAACGTGCTGAACGAGAAGCTGCAAGGGAAAGATCAATTTGTGCATGACATGCAAACAAATGTGAAAGCCTTAAAAACCTAATTTACTTTATTCTCAAAGCAAATTTCAAACAACACATTCGCTCATTTCCCCAAACTACCGACGCTGAAAGAGGCCTCTTAACATGCGAAGAAATACAGCAAATCACTGGATGTCCTGCACAGAGAATTTTGCCCTCGATTCTCTGATTTTGAAAAAATTGAGGTCACTTCAGCTGGTGTCATGTCCCCTGTCACTGGACTCGGAAACAGCGCCGCAGGAGTTGCAATTGGAATTGATAGATCTGCAGTGTGACTCCGTCCTAAAGAAGAGGTTCGACTCCTTGAATGTGGATAGGTTTTATGCTTCACTCAATGAAACCAAGTTTCCAAACATCCGACAGTTGGCACAGAAGATGCTGGTGTTGTTTGGCTCTACTTACGTGTGTGAGCAGACGTTCAGTGTGATGAACATCAACAAAGCACGCCAAAGATCCCAGTTAACTGATGATCACCTGAGATCGATCCTGAGAATTGCCACAGCTAAACTGACACCAAACTTCGATGTGCTGGCAAAAAAGGGTGATCAACAACACTGTTCTCACTGAAACCGAATAAGGTAGGTAGGTTGGCTAATCTTTACTTTTTAGGTATTGAGTTTAATATGTAATTTATAACTAATATCCCAGCAAACACAGAACGTTGGCACGATTGAATAATTGACATTTCAGCACTCCTTGAACAGACAGCGACTTAAGCGCATAGGCTACTTGATGCACGTTAATGTTTTTTCCTTTTTTTGGAAACTCACAGAGAAAAAAAAATGTTTGTAACCACTTGCACACCTGTTAAGTTTTTCCTTTTATTTGTCTGCTATTTAGTTTCTTTGCTCCTCTGGATTTGTGGATGTCTCCTGGACTGATTCCGGTTACCGACCTTTATCGCCCGGCTTTCGACTACGCTCCCCTGTCTGCCATGTAACGTTAAAGAACCCGGTTTTGTTCATTAAATGTTCTGATATGCCTTTGCTTTTTATGTTTTACTTATTATACTTAAAATAAATTTGTATATTCGTTTATTTCGTTTTTTCTTTCACAAATGTATGACTTTTGGATGTGCAATTTGATTTATGTTTATTTATTTGATATGTTTTAATAAAATCATTTTTACTCTTCTAAGTATATACACTTGCAGGTGTTTTTTTTCTAATTTACTGTTAGGCCCAAGGCTCGCAAAATCGCTAGCCCGACAGTCGGGCTACCAAAATGCATAACCGGCCTGAAATAGTGTAATCAAATTGCTCCCTTTATTCACATTATTGACTAGTTATTTTAAGGAAAAATATGACCGCGCACGTTTTTGATGATGCTGATTTATCCACAGTGCAATTTCTCATGAATCTCCGTGCCTGTTTTAAGAGAAACACATGATCAGAGGCGTATTTTTTTTTAAAAGTGGGTGGGACAGGTGTATGTGTGTGTGTGTGTGTGTGTATTGGGGTGGTGTTATGATTGCATAATACAATGCAAAATCAGATATATGTACAATAACAATTTTAGAAAAAAATAACATTAGGATGTCTAGAAATCAATTTCAATAGTAACGTTAGATTGGGTTTAATTAATCTTTTAAATCAGTGATTTTTTTGTGTACCTTAGTGGTCTTGTGGTTCAATTTAAAACTTTTGGCAAGTGTGGCAGAGCGGGTTAGACCCCGCCCTGTTATTTGTGGCTGTCACATGAGTGATAGATGTGGCAGCCTATCGGCCGCTGTCCCTGGCCTATTTAAAGACTGTCTATAGGCTTGTTCGACTTGAACCGGCGCTGCACAGACCGATCGGTTGATGACATCAAAGTACCGCGAGAGCGATTAGAGAGCAGACGGCTCCTTATGCTTTTGAATCGCTCTCGCGGTACTTTGATGTCATCAACCGATCGGTCTGCGCAGCGCCGGTTCAAGTCGAACAAGCCTTATGCCACCTGGTGATGCGTCATTGTTAGCTCCGCCCCTTGTTGCAGGCGCGCCGCCATTCAATGCTGGCCGTGTTTGGTTGGCAGCGCCGCGCTGATGTGCAGGCTGTTCCGTTCCCCCAGGTAGGCTATAGGTAAATGTTTGTAATGTAGACTTTTGCAGCTTGCGATAATCTACGGGCTCTTCCTTTCAGTTGGTTTGCTTTTATGTGTACGCTGCTGTGAGCAACCGCACGTTTATACAATTCCGTGATGATCAACTGGTATGTAAAGTTATTCTTTTAAAGTTTCAACTAATATTTAACCGAGCTAATCAACGGATGTCTGATGTTTTTAGCAGGATATTGATTCTTTTGAAGATGCTCCGTCTTAATGTGGACGTTGGGCTGATCGTTTTCTGCATAAAATCCATTTAGACTGCGCTGCTGTCTTGCTGCTGTGCTGCTGTGTTTCTGTTTTTGTTGTATGTCTTCATCGCTACAACCATCGATCTGTTCACCGCTGCAGGTGCCGAAATTGTGTACGTGGGCTCGCCCTTCAGTCATCTTATTATTGGCTGCCTGTGTGTTAAGTTGTATGTTTCTTTACTTTGTTTTTGGTTAGTTTGGATGTTGAATATTGTGCAATGTGTTAAGTTGTAACTTTGTTGCCCTGTGATTTGTGAACTTCTTTTTTTTCTACAAGTTAGTGTTCCCTTGTGGTGAGTGTTTGGTATCACCAAACACTCTGAATTTTGTTATTAGTTGTGTCTAGTATCATTTGTTTAGTGTATTCATTAATCTTGTTTTTGTTTATTTTAGGCTGATGGACCCCGGGTTGGGAGGCTAGCTTTACTTGTCTTCTGGTGGTGATGGTACTTCAAGCACTTAGTGTGGTTTGCCGCTTGTAACCACTTATACCTCACTGGGCGTGCGTGTGTGTGTGCGTGTGGCTTTTGAATTAGGTACTTAGCTAGCCTACCCCACTGCGGGTGAGCCTCAGCCATCTTAACAGTTAATTATTTTATTGTATTTTCTCGTTTATCGTGTGTTTGTGGATGAACAGTGTGGTACGAGTCATGTGACATTCTGCCTTACAGTGACCAGAAGGTTTTACCTATTGATGTGAACTTAATAAATTTACTTTTGTACTGATATCCAGGTCTCTTTGCCCTCCATGGTAACGAACCTGTGTGCCCTATTTAGTTTGGGTAAGTTATTTCCCCTCTCTTTGAAGAGGGGTGGCGTAGTCAGCTTGTTATTTATTTACCACTATACAATTTGGTATTAGTCAACCGTTTATTCTCGCCGCCACGCTACACAAGCATGTCAAAGGTTCTGGGTTCTAATCCGCACACGTATAGATTTTTTTTTTCTCATCAAAACCTAACATGTTCATCAGTGGTTACAGTAGATATCAAGCAGGGACACGTTTGTGCACATTTTGTTTTGTGATTTCACCAGAATGAATTGTTCCCCCGCAACTGCGATAGATTGAAGAGCGTGTCCGAGTGAAGACTGCGCAAGCCACAAGAGAACACTGTATCAATGACACTGATAGCAGTGGCAACGAGCGCTCAGCTTGATTTCAAAAACAACACATTTTAGCGCTAGATTGTCTCTTATTTAATAAAGTACTAAATGAATGCTCTGCTAGTTAACTGGAGATGTTTTGTTTATTAGTATTAGGTTTACGTCCGTGCCTTGAAATGTTTCACAAAGTGGTGGGGGACAATATCGACCCTGAGACAAAGTGGTGGGGACATGTCCCACCCCTAAATTACGCACAATAATGGTTAAAGCTCCACTTTCACTTGAATGCTTTACTTTGCGTGTCAGAATGTTTGAATCCATGTGCTAACACACTATTACTGTAAAGCTGCTTTGAATAAAACAAATCTGTATGGTAAAAAGCGCTGCATAAATAAAGGGCGACTTTACCATCATATATTCTGCTATATACAGCATAAAATAATTAGAGCACCATTTACTTGCCTCAAAAAAGTATTGTTATTGTATTGTTGTTATTATTTATTGCTACACTTCAATATGTGAATTTTTCCATCAGAAAATTAACACTTTTAGTGTTGTCAGACTTTAAAACAAAGGAGCTGCGCACTTGTTGAAAGTTATGTTTTGAAAAAGTTTTTGTTTGATGTTTTGACTGCTAACCAATTTTCTACATTAAAATTTGTCTTTTTATTTGGGCTAGTAAAATTCATTTCGGGCTACCAAAATCTGAAGAGTGCCTGCCCGAAGGGCTACCTGCGATTTTGAAATTTTGCGAGCCCTGAGGATCATAAAATAATAATGATAAACAATATTTAAAAAGTATATAATTATCTAACATCTGACTAATTAAAAATTAACCTCAAAACATAACATGCTAAATGATATCTATAGCATAAAAAATTTAATAAATTTAAATAAATGTGTTTGCTGGGATAATCTGCTACTTGGCCGGCCCTCTTTCAAATTTTAAAACCCAGTGTGGCCCTTGAGCCAAAAAGTTTGCCCACCCCTGCCCTAGCGTCATTCGATGCAGTGCGAGTTCCCTTTCGAAAGGGAACGTCTCAGGTTACGACTGTAACCTATGTTCCCTGAGAACAGGGAACGAGACATTGCGTCTCCTTGCCATGCCTCGGGGTTTGCCTACCGAACAGTCCCTTCAGACGATAAGGTGATTTGTCATGTTTGCAAGGCACCCTTTTATACTTCCAGGTCGCATGTTAATCATTCACGCTAATGATTCACGCACTGTCGCCGGTCAATGTGATTGTCGTGATTTGATTGTGATTTCAGACACCTGTCACGCCTGAGGCGTTCCCCTAGCGTCATTCGACGCAGTGTCTCGTTCCCTGTTCTCAGGGAACATAGGTTACAGTCGTAACCTGAGACATACTCTGCCTCACCGAAACCGGGATTAAACCAAATAATTATTTCGGTCTTAATGAGTCTACTCGGGCAGGCTACTGTTATAAGCACGAGCCCCATCTGATTGGTTGTGGCAACGGTGTTGCAACAATCTATAGAGGTATTCTCAATGTTACTTATAAAACAGGACACAGGTTTAATTGACCTTTCGCTAAGCCACGCCCGAAAACCGCGACTGATCAATCGTGTCTTAGCAACCGTAACTAGGTGCGGGAGGTCTGGCAAGCTTTCGAGCGAGGGAAACATGCCGAAGCGTTGTGCGTATGGATTGTGCAAATCCGATACCTGGTATCCTTAAAGTTTGGACGGGGGAGTGGAATTTTTTTCCTTCCCGAAAATCTAAAAGCCAAGGGAAGAAATGATGGGCGTGGATCAAGCAGTGTGGGAGACCCCTGTGGTGGATTTTTCCCTAAACCTAACTGCGTACCTGGAACCTAATTATTTTAAATAAATTTGTTCAGGGTGCCCAGTCATCACCCATGCGTCTCTCGTCGACACTTAAACTATGGCGTCTCTAGTCGACACTCAATATATAGCGTCTCTTGTCGACACTTAACAACCTTTTTACTCTAGCTTCTGCGTCTCTAGTCGACACTGGCCGAGTTCCCTAAACTCTAACTTACTTACTTGGTTCCCTAGTCTAACCTGTTGCGCAACAGAAAATAACAGGCAGACCTCAGCAAATGTCCTTCAAATGCTTTAATCACAGCCAGGAGAGTTCTCAAGCAGTTCTCAGAGAATCTAACTAGAAGAAGCAAGGCCGGTGGATCTCTGACAAATTCTATTGAGAATCCCACCAGTCAACACGAATTCAACAGTTTTTATAATATGACATGATACATTATCACATGCTTTCAAACCCAGACATCTCAAAACAGAATCATCATGACTAACATATCACGCTCTCCATCATCACGATTGGTTACATTGTCAAAGCAAGTCCCCCCTTTCATTACCCTTTGTTAGTAACATAAGCAAAGATATCCTGTATCATCCAAAATATTGTGAGGGGTTAATATTTCAATCAATCATTTCACAATATAACGGTTTAGTGCAATTTCATAGTTCCTTTTGACCAAAGTTATATTAAGTCAAAACTTTAGGAGGTTAGAGTTTGTCTGATGGCTACATCCTAGAGAAAAAGGAAGTAAGCTCAATTTAGATTTATTGTTAGAATCAGGAATGGAATTTTAGTCATCTCAGACATAGGACCAAAGGAAGTGTTAGAACTTATCACGAGATGTTAGTATAATTCATATCTTTATGGTTTAGATGTTAAAAACATGGTTAATTTATTATTCAGTTTAAAATCTCCACCACACCCCATTCACAACTAAATGTCGACAGGATTAACAAAAACACCTATTGCTTGGAAATTGCTCGGTTCTTTGTTCATAATGCATATATTTTAACGTAAAATAAAACAATTAAAGACAAGACGGAGGCTCACTGACATACTTTAAAATATATTTCAGCATTTTGTTAATTGACGACCTTCTAGTAACGGCCCTGACTGAGTAACTTTAACCCAAGCTGATCGCGGCTCTCCCGGTGTTAGTGTTATTCCACAAGATTTATGGATAAGCTGTTTGATTTATAATTATTAGATTTTCACATTTCACTTACCCTGCTGTGCACGAACATAGTTGTTCCTCAATTTGTGTGTTTCCCATTTGAATGGTCAGCGTATGAGGCGCTGTTGCTTGCGCTGGGACTATAGGCTTCAGCTTCAATTTTTATTAAATTGTTCTCTAATCGGTTGCATATTATGTCGTGGATATATCCCTCGAATGCACACTCTAGTCCCTTTTGTCTTGCTCTCTCAGATATTTCACATGTTCGCCAAAAATAACTAATTATCTCATTGGGAATGTCTGACACCGGTGCATACACACTGTAATAGACGTGCCAAGCACGAAAGCTTGATAGGCGTAGCAACAGCAACTAGGGAGTGCGGGGCTTAGCAAAGGGTCAATTCATTTGAAGTGCTTGAGCTAAATGTTACACTCTCAGATATAAGAAATCCCTACTATCTCTTGCATTGGCTACCGTATACAGACTTCCAGGGCTCTATGCTGATTTCCTAAAAGAGTTTGCGGATTTTCTCTCAGACCTAGTGGTCAACGTCAATAAAGCATTGATTGTCTGAGATTTTAACATTCACGTAATGTTAAAATTATGCATTAGGGGCTGTGTTTACAGATTTATTAAACTCCTTTGGGGTCAAGCAAAATGTCACTAGACTCACCCATCGTTTTAATCATACACTAGATTTAATTATATCGCATAGAACCAATGCGACTGAAATAGATATTAAACCGCAAAGTGATGATATCACTGATCACTACATTGTAATGTGCATAATGCGTACTGCTGAAATTTGCCATGTCGTGCTGCATTATCAGCCAGCTAGAACAATTCTCCCAAATACTATCGATAGATTCACAAAAAACCTGCCTGATCTGTCTCAGTTTCTTAATGCACCCAAACACACAAATTAACTAGAGGAAATTACTAGCAGCACTTCCTGTTATAAAAAGGCTTTAATATCAGACAGGGCCAAGCATCTCCGCAAACTAATAGAAAAAAAAACTAAATAATCTGAGATTTTTATTTAGTACAGTGGCGAGATTAACAAATAAACAGATAATGTTTGGGGCTCAGACTCACTCTCCAAGTTTAAATCAAGATTAAAGAAGCCTAGCATTCATATAATGCATCTCCTTACCTTATACAGTTATATCAGATCAAATGCACATGATTATTTTTGCTTAATGTTATGAACAGCAGCTACGCTAATTATTTTTTATTTGCTACTCTGTTTTATCTTGGGATGCCCATATTGAGGTAGCTAGAGAGTATGTCAGCTCCAGTTTGGATCCAGCCTATTATGAATACTTCAGATGCCCAGCGCCTATGAAGAGACGTCGCCAACTCCTGCGAAGACTTCAGATGACACAAACTCTGAATCAACATTCCTCAATCCATTCCTCAATGTTAAACATTTTTTTAAATATCATAATAATTTGTTAACAAACAAGTATTCATTACTTCAATGAGCTCATTGTTTCTGCATTAAATTATTACATTATTAATAAATTAATAAATTTTTTGCTAATTGTGATTGTACATTTCTGAAATACATTACTTAGACAGTTACCTCTGATAACAGATCACTCTAAATTGTAATATGGACTCATGCACTTTCTGTAAAGCTGCTTTAAAATGAAAAGCGTAGTTGAAGTGTATTGTGAAAAGCTCTATACAAATAAACATGATTTGAATTGAAACATACATTTTGCTGGAAGTTTTCATAGCAGTTTCAGGTATTCCAGGCTGTGTCCCTTAATTTGAGTTTTACAACATAGGTGTGACCCTTAATTCCCTGAATTAAGCCCTTTATACTGACACAACAAGAAACATATGACAACACCATGTCCATGCTGTTGGGCAAGAGGATGACCGAAGAAAGCAGTGCTGTCGGGGCTGGCAAGACTACAAGGAAGGATTTAAGTGCAGTGAAAATCTAAGCATCACTGACTCTTACCGATCTCTGTTTATGAAGGCAACACTATTAAAGCTCAACACCATCTTTGGCAATTAGCGGTTGAAAAATGAGCTGCTTGTGATCTATGAAGATAACAATTTCCATAAAGAAACTTCAAATGATCATACATAATGATTTTCAATCCAGCCTGTCAGAACTGGTCAAACTGCTGAAGTTGAAGCTAACAATTCCTGTAAAAAAGTGTGCTCACTGAAAGGTGTTTGTCTGGCCTGAAGAGAGTAAAAAAAAAACACCTCGGTTATGATTAACCTCGGTTCCCTTTCAGTCGATAACGTCAGACGTAGTCGACGGTCGACTGAATGGGGATCTCGCTAGAGAGCCTATCCTCTTCGAGTACTATTGAACAAGCCAATGTAATTGGCGTGCGTGATTCACATCACAAACTCCGCCCCAGCGGCGCGGGTATAAATACGGAAGTGGATGCACGCACTAGTTGCCTTTCGCTTCGGAGCCGATCGTTTGATGTCTCTGAGAGTGCTGTTGTCTACAATGAGCGAGTGTGTCGGTGTTCTTCAGGAAGACTCTCCCAGTGCTGGTGTTCTACAGCGCGAGTGCAGCGGTGATCGCGAGCTTTGAGCTCTCAACTGCTGTTTTAACAGCAACAAATTTCTAAATGTTTGTGTGTGTTGATGGCTGGTTAGAGGGCGGAAAAGTGAGTGCTTCCCTGTTTCAGTTCTCTGTTCAGTGTTGCCGCGGTCATTCCCCTGTGTGCTCCGGCACTGGTGACAGTCCTATTTTCTGAAAGAGCAACACGTGTGCGTTTGCATCTTTTTCAAGATGTCATTCCGCCCGTGCGTTTCTCGGTGCGGTCGTTCCCTGTCTCTCTCTGATGGTCACAACTGTTGTGTCACGTGTTTGGGCTTACAGCACGCTAAGACATCTTTTGTGGACAGCTCATGTTTTCACTGTGGGAACATAACTGTCGCAGTGTTGAGGGCGAGACTAGCCTTCGTTCGCGGAGAGCGAGTCCCCATTACCATGCCCCACCCTCGGGTGCTGTGTGGGATGGGTGACCGGAGGATAGTGTTGGATGTCCCGCCCGGTAACCATTCCCTGTGGGCTCCTCACTCCTCCCTTCCACTGCAACCACTGGAGCCTCCTGTGTTGTCTGCTGGTCCATCTGTAATGGGTGGGCCAGCGGTTTCACTCGGGGCTCCCCTGGAGGACAGGACGCCGATTGCAGCATCGGAGGGTGAGCTGACTTCTAGAGATGATGACTCGGCTGCATTGTCTCCCTTTGGGAGTTCAATGTTGCCCGAGCCGGATCCAGAATTATCAGCTATGCTGAAACGGGCCGCCGAGGCTGCCGGGATCGAGTGGAACCTCCACCTTGTCCCGTTCAGTCTCGGTTGGAATCTGGAGTTTGGTATCTTGGGGCGGGCCGCGTTGGTTCTCAGCTCGCCGCCCCAGTGCCTTTCTTTCCCGAAATGCATGGAGAGCTTATCAGGTGGTGAACAGCATCTTTCTCTGCCAGAAACTGCCTGAATAGCTTTTCCCCCTCATTACCCTTGATGGAGGAACGGTGAAGGGTTGCGAGGTGTCCCTCCATTGGAGCGGTCTGTCGACACAGGTGCACCTGTGTCCGGCGGCCGCTGCCTTTTGGGGGGATCCTCGTCTCCCCCCTAAGGCCTGTGAGTTTTCGTCCGTTCCGACGGGCAGAGCTAACAAAGCCTGTGGGCAAGCCCCTTCCTCTTGCGTGCCATGGCGTTGCTGCAGGCTAGGGCACCCATGGCATGCACGAGGGTAATCCAGACCGTGCGCTCATAGATGAGCACCGCACTGCATCCGACCTCACCCTGCAGGGCATGAGTGTCGTAGCGTGCGTGATCGGTCTGGCGATGTCCACCTTGGTGGTCCAGTAGCGCCTTCGTTGGCTCAGCCTGGTTGGTATGGCGGATGCGGACAAGGTTCGGTTCCTGGTCTCCCCAATTTCCCAGGTTGGGCTGGTCGGCGAAGCGGTGGAGAACTGCATCCAGCAGTTATCTGGCCCTAAAGCGCAGACGGAGGTCATCCGGCACATCCTGCCCCGGTGGCCAGCTGCTGCCTCCACCCGCCGCCGGTGGCAGCTCCTCCACCTGCTCGTCGCCGTTGCCGTTCCCCGGCCACTGCTCCTGCTGGCCCTCCGCAGGAGCCTCCACTCAGGCCTCAGCATGGAGCCGGCCGCAGTGAAGACGCCCAGCCCGCTCCAGGCGCTGCCAAGCCAGGTGGCAAGCGACAGCGAAAGCATTATTGAGCGGGCCGCCCAGGAATGGATGAGATGCTCTTGGAGTGGCACGATCACTCCCTCCCCCCGGGTGAGGGCCGGGTGGAGCCTTTGTTTGTGTGTGTGTCTGTTCCGCCGCTGGCTCCCTAAAAAAAAAAAAAAAAAAAGCAGAGCAAGCGGTACCCACACTTCAAAGAGAGAGCAATTGCATCTGTTCCTGGGTCCCAAGAGAGCCTGTCTGGCGGGTGTGACCCTGTATAGCCTTACACCCCTCAGCTCCCCCTTGGTCGCCAGCAGGCAGCTTGGTGCGTTCGAGGACCCGGTCATCCGCCTTCTCACGCGCCCCCTGCCGCTAGTGGAGACAGGTAAGTGTTGCACAGCACACTAACACCACTCTCTCTACTTTGCTGCCCCACCTCAGGCTCGGCTACCCCGCTCAAGTCAGTGATAATCATCACATTAGGTGTTGAGCAGATGTGCTCCTGAAAATTCAGTGATATTCATCACACCGAGTGTTGAGCAGTGCTCCTGACTTGTGCGTGCTTATCTTATCCTGCTGGCGAAGGATTTGATATAGCCGCTCCTCCAGCCGGTACGAAGGCCAGTTGTAAACTCGTTCTTCGTGCTACTAGGTGGTGGGTCGTGACCATCTTGGCCCAAGATTGGTCTGCAGCTCCGACCTGAAAGACATGTGCTTAAAAACAGATCTCTACCTTCCGCACCGCAGGCCATCCTGTGGGTTGCGTGTAAGGGTGGAGTATCAGTACAGTGTCCTTCTCTTCGAGTGCTCCAGAGCCCATTGGGTCTTCAGGTCAACTGGAAGAGAGTAATCTTGCCCACGGGCTGAGTATCACTTTTTCAGTTTTGGAGATGGACTCGGTCTAACACGTCTCTCCAATGAGAATGTGTTCAGCTGGTGTTTGAAGTGAGAAAGGGTCCCACTGAAAGAACTTTCAGAGGCTCCTGGGGTATATGGTAGTTGCAGCCATTGGCTTCCTCCATATGTGACCGCTTCAGCGCTAGCTTCATGATCCAGTCCCGAGGTGACCGTGGCAGAGCAGCTCACCCTGTATGACTATAGTTCATCCCGGTCTGCTGCCAAACCCTCTTCAACAGAGGTGCCATGTACAAAGGGCGTGTTTTAACGGGGGCCTGGGCGACCCTCGACTACACGGGCATTCGTGCCTCGAGTTGTTAGACATTGCGACCGTTGCGACAAGCTTCCCTTGCATGTCACAACTCACCTGTCACCTCCTCCTTGGAGTCAGAAGCTTCTGAGGATGCTTTGTTCCACTCTTCCCGCTCTACTCAATCGTGCCGCCATCGAGCCTCACGACAGTTATAGCCAGGGCAAGTGGAGACTCCATCCCCTGGGTCCAGCTGGGTCATGACCATTCCGGGGCCGCTCAGTTGCCCCTCCGGTTTCGTCTTCCTGCCAGTGTTTGTACAAACTGAGCGGAATACCCTTGGACAAACACTGGCTCTCAGCTGCCCCAGGGGCCCGCAGAAATGCGTTTAACCCCAGTGAGCCTTCTAAAAGTGACTGCGACTCATGGTCGCCTTGCGCCTGCTCAAGTCAGTGAATTCATCACACTTCATATTTAGCAGAAATGCTCCTGAAACTCAGTGAAGTTCATCGCACTCAGGTGTTGAGCAGCAATGCTCCTGTAGCTCAGTGAGTTCATCACACTCAGGTGTTGAGCAGAATTGCTCCTGTAGCTCAGTGAATTCATCACACGCAGTGCTGAGCAGAAATGCTCCTGGTGCTCAGTGAAGTTCTTCGCACTCAAGTGTTGAGCAGAAATTCTCCTGAAGCTCAGTGAGTTTATCACACTCAGGTGTTGAGCAGGAATGCTCCTGAAGCTCAGTGAACTTATCACACTCAAGTGCTGAGCAGAAAATGCTCCTGAAGCCCAGTGATCTTCACATGTTGTGTTGAGCAATGCTCCTGTCTTTTTGCGCCCGTCGCTTGCACCTACGTGCCAAGTCAGGAGAGGAACAGGTCTTCATAGTTGCCCCTTATTGGCCCAACTAGACCTGGTTCCCATCGACAGCCTTGCTGACTTCCCCTGAAAACTCTTTCAGGGACGGGGCATGATGGCACCCGCGTTCTTCCCCCCGAGATTCCGGGCGGTCTTACATCTGAACGCGGAGGTTCAGGTGGCTATCACAGGGACATGTGATAGTTACCATCACTTCTGCGAGCACCCCCTAGAAATGGGTAGCGTGCTTACGCCTTTAGAAGTGGAACCTAGTCGTTGAGTGCGTCTTCTCTCCAGAGGAGATCCTGAAAGCTTTCGATCACTTCAGTGCTCTCTTTCCTGCAAAATGGATTGGAGTAGGCTGTTTTCCTTCACCCTCAAAATGATGTTGCCTCAGTGTTTAAACGACGCTTATCGTGTTGCAGAAGTGTGCAGAAGCACGTTCTGATCGTCAGGTTCCTGAGGAGCAAGGTCTTGTAAATCCTTGCGTCCCTCTTTATCCTCTTGGGCCTTGTCCCTGGTGCGACTGCACTGCAGAGACCGCCCCTGAGCCACTGCAGGCAGTGAGTTAAAAATTATGATATATCAGTTCTCCTGCTCGCGTGGTCTCTACTAGAGGGTAGGGACTTGCTCGCTTTCGGTCAACGTATTGTGCCGGGAGTCTGGGCCGGCTAACTCTCACAAGCTGAGACCCTGGCTCGGATTGTGCCCAAGGTTCCTACCTCTCCCGTAATAGGAGCAGGTGGTGAGCCTGCAAGCGCTGCCCTGGAGGAGGCAGATCCAGCCCTGGCTTCTCTGTCCGTTCGCTTGGACGTGTACAGAATGCAAGCCATAGACCTCAGACCAGCTCTACAAATATCTGTTGGAACTCAGCAGAGGCTGTTTCCATGCAAAGTTGCACTTAGTGCTTGCCTTCATTTCGGTAAAAATCCGAGCAACATGTCCACTTAGATGTTGAGCTCCTCTATGATGAGTGTAAAGTGCTCCGCCTGGGCGTTGACGATATGCTTTGCTAAACAGATTCTAGAGTTGGGGGCTGGACGACACCTAGTTGCACTGCTGCTTCCCGTGAGCTCCCTTCTCATGAAGCCAGTTTCACCGTGAGCCCGGTTCAAGTGTCGGCTTGCTGCGGCATTCCCCTCCTATGGACTGGATATGTGCGCCTTTCTACTCCAGTTGAGTTCCCTTAAAATTGAACCCTGTTGAGTTCCTCCACACCCCTCCGACGTCGGACGTGCGGAACCACTCGTAAGCAGTGTGGAACCTGTGTTAGGCTGGGTCCATATGTTGCGGTCCCTACGGCGACCCCATATGTGTTTTCTTCCACGATACGGCTCCCTGCGGCGAGCCCGTGTCTTCCCTCAGCAGAGTCTCTCTGCCGTCACTGTCCGGTGTGTCTCCCCCCGTCTTAGGCTGGAGCCACCCCAGTGACATTCCATATGTTAGTCTGCCCGGTTTCCGCCCAGTTCATATGTGTATTCTCCACGTTACCTCCCTCTGGGTTGGATGTGGCTACCGCAGCGTCCCTTCCTTCCAATGTACGGGGAACGCTTTCCTAGTGGTCCTGTAGGAACAGCAGTGACTTCCCTGGCCTAAGCCCTGTCCTTTCCCGCCTTAAATTTGCGGGGGCATCAGGAGGCTTTGGTTTAGGCACTGGAAGGTGGCAGCGTTAGTGGTGTTTTCAAAGGTTATCCCCATTCAGTTGACCGTCGACTACGTCTGACGTTATCGACTGAAAGGGAACATTCCCTGAAGGAGGGAACGGAGGACGTAGTCCCCTTGCCACTACCGCTGGACCACCGCTGACCCCGGGTTACTCTCGGCTCCTCAGCGAAAAGCAACTAGTGCGTGCATCCACTTCCGTATTTATACCCGCGCCGCGGGGGTGGAGTGTGTGATGTGAATCACGCACGACAATTACATTGGCTCATTCAATAGTACTCGAAGAGGATAGGCTCTCTAGCGAGATCCCCATTCAGTCGACCGTCGACTACGTCCTCCGTTCCCTCCTTCAGGGAACGGTGGGTTGCATACGCAACCAGGACGTTCTCTGAAGAGTGAACGAGATGTTGGGTCGAGATGACGCTGTGGGAACACTGCGTGATTGAGTCGTGAAGCACTTATGAAATCAGTCCAATGGCGTATAGGTGGATGACGTCATTGCAGGAAGCTATAAAGCACACCCAGACCAAACATTGTCAACTTCGGATAGGTCGAAGCAAGTCGATCACTGACACGCCGGAAGTATTGCCGGGTGACGCAATGTCTCCTTCCTTCTTCAGGGAACAGAGGTTACAGTCGTAACCGAGGCGTACCCTTTCAAGGGAACTTGCGTTGCGTCGAGATAACACTGTGAGAACGTCTATACCAATGCCACCAGTGCCTGTCTTGTGTGAAATCAGGCAAGCACAACAAAAACAGAATCACCTGGGACCCAGGAGTGAAGCCCAAAACTAGGTTGTAAACCCAACGAGTGTGTGCGGAAACGAACAGCCCGCCGCATCACACACCTCTGGTAGGGATAATACAAAGCTACAAAGCCCCCACAATCCTTCTGCTCCAACGCACCACGGAGGAAACCGGTTTGTTTCCTGTTCAAGGAGCTCTAGAGTGATCGTGGCCTCAACAACCTCAGTTGAGAGAACTGAGTCTATGAGTTGTGACCCCTCAGAGGCCAAACCCACACTTCCATAACTCTTTTCTCCAGAACTCCTGGAAGTAGAACAATCAGGGAAACCATGTACAGACACAGTACAGCCACGTCTGCAACTCCATATGAGCTCCACCACCTCGGGGTGGAGTCTCCCTTCCATGGGCCTCAGCCGCTGCCTCGACAGGATGTCTGCTCCCTTAATCTGGTGCCCAGGGATGTAGAGCCTGAGCCATCATCACCAGGTGATTAAGTGCCAGGTGAGATGGTGACCCGACCATCCATGATCGCTCCCCAGCCCATGAGGCAAGGATCCGTCGTAAGCGTTAAGCGACGACAATGATCTCCCATCACAGGACCCTGGGACAAGAACCATCATTCTTCCACATAACTAGGGCATGATCATGCGAAAGGGGTTGCCCCTCTGGGAAAACCCTTTGATCCTGAGCCACCACTGCAAGGGTCTCATGTACAACAGGCCAAAACGTATCATGTTGGATGCTGCTGCCATCAGACCCCACAGTCACTGAAACAGTTTCACAGTGAGTGACTGGCCTAGCTTTAATATTTTCACAGCCAACAGGATGGACTCTATGCGTGCCGGTGAGAGGTATGCCTGCATCAACATGGAGTCCAAAACCACGCCTAGAAAAGTGGTTCTCTGTAGTGGAGAAAGCATACTCTTTTTGGCATTGAACTATAACCCCAACTCTTTCATGTGGGCGAGAACCACATCTTGATGCCAAACCGCCAACTGATGCAACTGAGCCAGAATCAACCAATCGTTGATGTAGTTTATGATGTGAATACACTGCAGGCGCAGAGGCGTCAGCACTGCATCTACGCATTTCGTGAAAAAGTGCGGGGTGAGAGTGCTAGGCCGAATGGAAGAACTCGCTATTGGTATGCTTTGCCCCTGATATCAAACCTCAGGAACTTCCTGTGATATGGAAGGATGGATATATGGAAGTATGCTTCCTTGAGATTTATTGTGACAGACCAGTGCCTGGGATCTGATCTGTGGCATGATTTTTTTCAAGGTTAACATTTAGAATTTTAGCTACATTACTAGTCGCAGATACAAAATGGCACGCAACCCCCCATCCTTCTTTGGAACTATAAAATACAGACTGTAGAACCCGGTTTCCCAGTTAGAGTAGGGTACATGTTCTATGGCCCCTTTCTCCAGCAGGGTTTTCACTTCTTGTTCCATTACCAGAACCTGCTCGGGGGGCCATCACGGTGGATAGGAGCCCCATAAACATGGGCGGGCAAGAACCGAACTGTATTTGATAACCCTTTTCTATGGTCTGCAGGACCCAGCGAGAAACATTTGGCAATAGCTTCCACGCTGCCAAAAATTCTACTAGAGGTACCAGCCTATCGAGACTGGCTTCTGTTTTATTTTTTTAAATAAAAAAAAATAGGCGCCAATTTACGCTGGTCTATGTGTTACTCCAGCGACCAATTCAGTGCCCTGTACGGCGAACCAGCAGGAAACAACCGAACTGACTGCTCTGGGACCCTCCTCAGAGGGGGCAGGCATCCCAGGACCACTACGCTTCCGGGTGGACCCCTGAGATATGTGCATATGAGGTTGCGGGGTTAGCATAACGGTTCCCTGAGGGCACCGAAGGGAAATGGGCACCATATAGTGAGGTGGTAACCACTTCCCCCCCGGAAATTAAGAGAACCAGCCTCTCGAGACTGGTTTCTGGTATTACTCAAGCGACCAATTCGGTGCCCTGAAGCGGTGCACCGGCAGGGAACAGCCGAACTGATTGCTCTGAGACCCTCCTCGGAGGGGGCGGGCAGAACGGCCCCTGAGGGCATCAAAGGGAGATGGGCACTGTATATTGTGGTGTTATTAATTTCCCCTCAGGAATTTCACCATTTATTTCCTCAGGATTAAATGCAGCCAAAAAGCAACCAGACGAGTAAACACGGTCTGACTGAAAGGCTGAATAGTATATTAATACTACTTTTTACTATTTTATAATACTATAATACTAAAACTATTTTATAATTAGAATTAATAGTATTAATACTATTATTAAATAGAAGCTTCTGCTTCCTGCTCAGCTACTGTTCGGACGCTCTTGCTTACTGCTCCGCACTTTGCTCTATCGCTTTTAAATTTTATTCCTTTTATCACCTAATTTTAACTTCAGCAAATCAGCACAGTGCTCAAATGACAAAGCTTGGATTACTACAAAAAAAGCATAATTCTTTTATCCGACCAGCCTCCCACTGAGGGCCATCAGCTTACATTCCAGGGAAGGGAAAACACAACTGCCTACATTCAAAATGATAAGAGAGAAAATGCCTCTTCTGGTTCAAGAATCTACTTGCTGCTCTAACTGCCACAGACTTTTACAAACGATTGCAGTTCTTGAAACAAAGTTATTTGCGGGAACACCAAACCAGACGGAACACACAACAGAGCTTCGTCAAGGACTCCCTCAGCATACAGCCGGTGAGTCCCATGAATCTAGTGCTCCTCGACAGGCTATACCAGGGATGTCCAAACTCAGTCCTGGAGGGCCACTGTCCTGCAGAGTTTAGCTCCAACCCCAATTAAACACACCTGGACCACCAGCTAATCAAGGTCTTATAGGCTAGAAACTTCCAGGCAGGTGTGTTGAGTCTGGCTAGAGCTAAACTCTGAAGGACAGTGGCCCTCCAGGACTGAGTTTGGACACCCCTGGGCTATACTGAGTGTAGAGAAACAAGTAACTGATCGACATACAAATCGATGGCACAAACAGGGAGCGAGACCCAAAGGCACTTGAGACATCAGATTGTCACGAGCATCACATATTTCCACAGTAGCATCCTCTACCCCAGATACGGCTCTGACAAGGATTGCAAACACTGGTTTCCTACCATCGCCTATACCCCCTGAGAACAGATTTGAAGTATTAATGAATGTAGATGAGGAATCCCCAAACGTGATCAAACAAAGATCGAATCAGCCAGTAGCTAACACTGATGCTAACTGGTGCTCAAGGTCGAGCACACAGCGGCACTCAGCTCAGAGCGCAGCCGGGCCCAGGACTCTTTTTTCCTGAGAAATACCAAGAGTTCACTCTAAGCATGGCGAGTCCGCTTTTAGCTACTATGCTGGAACCAGCTTCCAGAAGAGATCAGATGTGCTCCTACAATAGTCACATTCAAATCCAGACTCAAAACACTTCTGTTTAGCTGTGCATTTACTGATTGAGCACTGTGCCACTGTTCGTCTGACTGTTTCTACTGTGTTTTACTTTTTTTTATTCTAAACTGTTTTAATTATTCTGATTTATTTTGATTATTTTAATTTCTTCTATGTAAAGCACTTTGAATTACTATTGTGTATGAAATGTGCTATATAAATAAACTTGCCTTGCCTAATACCGACATCTAACTCAAAGATCAGATGGGTACATATTATTTAATTTTCAATTAAATGCAGCCAAATATCAACCAGACAAGTAAACACGGTCTGGTTGAAAGGCTGAATACAATATTCAGAATCAGAATCAGAATCAGAATCAGAAAGAGCTTTATTGCCAAGTGTGCTTGCACACACAAGGAATTTGTTTTGGTACTGAGGCTTCCAGTGGACTATACAAATACAAATACAACATGAAACATGAAACATAATACTACAAATTATAAGAATTAAAAAAATAAAAATATAAATATATGAGAATAAAACTATCACAGTTTGGTTTAGTCAGAATAGACATTTTCAGATTTACAGATTATGAACCTATTTACAGTGTTTTGAATATTATAAATAAATAAATCTACATATAAGTATCACCTGAGTTGTAGGATATTGCACTAAACAGTGGGAGTATTGCACTTACAGGCATATGCCTTGGGAGGAGTGTTAACTGTTCAGGAGGGAAATGGCCTGTGGGAAGAAACTGTTCCTGTGCCGAGATGTTCTTGTGGCCAGTGATCTGAGTCTCCGTCTTGACGGTAACAGTTCAAACAGGTGGTGTCCAGGGTGAGTGGAGTCTGTGATGATTTTACCTGCTCTCTTCCTCACTCTGGAAGAGTACAGGTCCTGGAGGTTTGGCAGGGGGGCACCAATGATCCTATCCGCAGTCCGGACTGTCCGTTGTAGTCTCCTGATGTCTGATTTGGTAGCTGAACCAAACCAGACAGTGATGGAAGCGCACAAGACAGACTCAATGACGGCTGAGTAGAACTGAATCAGCAGATCCTGTGGCAGGTTGAACTTCCTCAGCTGGCGAAGGAAGTACAGTCTCTGCTGGGCCTTTTTCACAGTGGAGTCAATGTGATTGTCCCACTTCAGGTCCTGAGAGATGATAGTGCCCAGGAACCTGAATGACTCCACTGCTTCCACAGTGCTGTTCATGATGGTGAGTGGGGGGAGTGCTGGGCTGTTCCTCCTGAAGTCCACGATCATCTCCACTGTTTTGAGCGTGTTCAGCTCAAGGTTGTTATAACTGCACCAGGCAGCCAGCTGTTCAACCTCCAGTCTGTAAGCAGACTCGTCACCGTTTTGGATGAGACCGATGACAGTGGTGTCGTCGGCAAATTTCAGGAGCTTGACAGTGGGGTCTTTAGAAGTGCAGTCATTAGTGTACAGGGAGAAGAGCAGTGGGGAGAGAACGCACCCTTGGGGGGCTCCGGTGCTGATTGTGAGTGTCTTGGATGTGTGTTTCCCCAGTCTCACTCGCTGCTGCCGGTCCGTCAGGAAGCTGGTGATCCACTGACAGATCGAGGATGGTATGGAGAGCTGGGTCAGTTTGGCTGTGAGAAGACCAGGCATGATGGTATTGAAGGCCGAACTGAAGTCCACAAAGAGGATCCTTGCATAAGTCCCTGGTCTGTCGAGATGTTGCAGGATATAATGCAGTCCCATGTTGACTGCATCATCCACAGACCTATTTGCTCTGTAAGCAAACTGAAAGGGATCCAGCAAGGGTCCAGTGAGGTCCTTCAGGTGGGCCAGCACCAGTCTTTCAAACGACTTCATGACCACAGACGTGAGAGCGACAGGTCTGTAGCCATTAAGTCCAGTGATTTTGGGTTTTTTGGGGACAGGAATGATAGTGGAGCGTTTGAAGCAGCAGGGAACTTCACACTGCTCCAATGATCTGTTGAAGATCTGCGTGAAGACCGGGGCCAGTTGGTCAGCGCAGGCTTTTAAACAAGCAGATGAGATGCCGTCTGGGCCTGAGGCTTTCCTAGTCTTCTGTTTTTTGAAGACTCGGCTCACGTCCTCCACACAGACCTTAAGCTCAGGTTGGATGGCAGGAGGGGGGAGTGATAATTGGAGTGCAGGAGGTGATGGTGAAAGTGTGAAGTGCAGATCAGACCGGGTGTGTGGTGTTAATGAGGGCTTTTCAAACCGGCAGTAAAATGAATTTAAATCGTCAGCCAGGTGTTGATTGTCCACAGATCGAGGGGATGGTGACTTGTAGTTGGTGATGTTCCTCAGGCCATTCCAGACTGATGATGGGTCGTTGGATGAAAACTGGTTTTTCAGTTTATCAGAGTAGTTCCTTTTAGCAACTCTGATCTCCTTTGTCAACCTGTTTCTGGCCTGGTTATACAAGATTTTATCCCCACTTCTGTAAGCATCCTCTTTGGCATGACGAAGGTGTTTGAGTTTCCCAGTAAACCATGGTTTATCATTAGTGAATGATAAGAATGTCCTGGTAGGAATGCATGTATCCTCACAGAAACTGATGTTACAGTATCTGTGAGCTCATCCAGATCATTGGTTGCAGCTTCAAAAACAGTCCAATCAGTGCAATCAAAGCAGGCCTGTAGATTCTGCTCTGCTTCATTAGTCAATCTTTTTACAGTCCTTATTCCAGGTTTAGCTGATTTCAGTTTCTGCCTGTAGGTCGGTATGAGATGACCCAAACAGTGATCAGAGAGCCCCAAAGCTGCCCGTGGGACGGAGTGATACGCATTTCTTATTGTGGTGTAACAGTGGTCCAGTATATTACTGTCTCTGGTGGGACATGTAACGTGCTGTCTGTATTTTGGTAGTTCACGGGAAAGATTTGCTTTGTTAAAATCCCCAAGAATGATTAAAATAGAGTCTGGGTACCTTTGTTCCGTTTCAGATATTTGTTCAGCCAGCTGTTGTAGCGCGCGCTCACGCACGCGTCTGGAGGGATGTAAACATTCACGAGAATGAAAGAGGAAAATTCCCGAGGCGAGTAGAAGGGTTTACAGTTTATGAAATGTGCCTCTAAATTAGGAGAGCACATCTTCTTCAGTGTTGTTACATCTGAACACCAACTTTCGTTAATGTAGAAACACAATCCACCACCTCTCGTTTTCCCCGTTAGCTCCGCGATGCGATCCGCTCGGAACAGCTGGAAGCCCGGCAGATGTATTGCGTTGTCCGGTATGGCTTCACTCAGCCAGGTTTCAGTGAAGCACAAAGCAGCAGAGTTTAAAAAATCCTTGTTAGTGTGGGTGAGGAGAAGAAGTTCATCCGTTTTGTTAGGAAGGGATCGGAGATTCGCGAGATGAATACTGGGGAGTGCAGTGCGCAGGCCGCGCTCGCGGAGTTTAACCAGCGCGCCGGCTCGCTTCCCGCGTTTGTGTCTGAACGCGCGTTTGAACAACAACGCTGCACCTCCGACGAGAATGTAAAGCAAAACGTCTGAATAATCAAAAACTGTAGAAAAGGTCTCTGGTGTGTGTTTCCTAATGTCCAGTAGTTCGTCTTTGGTGAAACTGATAGGAAAAGAATGACTAAACGCAGAACAAACGAACAAAAACAACACAATAGCTGGAGAGCTCCACACCGAGGCAGCCGTCCGCGGCGCCATCTTGGATCATTTCATATTGATACAGACATCTAACTCCTCAGAGATCAGATAAGTACATATTTAATTTTCTCAAAAATTAAATGCAGCCAAATATCAACCAGACCTAGCCACTAGACTCTTATGCAGTTTCGTAATCTAACGCGCTGCCTTGGCACACGCGAGATCCAAGATCGAGTCACAGATTCTGTATTACAGTCCCATAATCTACGTGCTGCCTTGGCAAAGAATCTTTATTGACTTTCTTCCCTCGAGAAGAAAGCCAACAGGAGCAGAGCTAAATCTCTCGATAGTGCAATTGTAACACGTCGGGAATTTATGAATGAACACTGTCAGCCCCCTTTTACTACAGCTGACCGTGCATGCTCTACTCCCAAACAAACAACATATAAATCGTGTTTATCCCCACTCGTAATGAAGCGAGGGCAGGGAGGAACACACGATCCAAAATGCTGTTTGTTCGCAATTAAATTCCTGTCTAGATATATAAAATGCTTGTGGACAAACAAAAATAAATAGACAGAGACAGTTTCACACAGAGCGCTTGCTGAAGACACAGAAGCTGACAATTTTTGGTCTGGGTACTCTATATAGCTTCCTGCCATGACGTCACCCGCCTATACGCCATTGGACTGATTTCACAAGTGCTTCACGACGCTGTATAAAAAACCAGGCTCAGTCGGCGGGCCACTGTCTCACAAGTCTCAAACTTCTCAAATCTAGCCTTGAGGTCATGAATGCATTAACTAACTCTTCCGCATTTTGTAATTTAGATTTATTTCTAAGATGGAAGAATGTGGTTATACAGATGCTAGAAACGTGGCTTTTAAAATAGGTATTGGTATCAAAGATCACACTAGCTGACAATGAAGACTCGACAGAGCAGCCATCAATTGTTAAGACAGTATTTAAGGTTACTTAGTGTGGAGGTTTTTGGTCCAATAATTAGAAACTTTTTTTCAGAATTAAGTACTAGGAAAATTACCAGTAATACAATTTTTTATATCAGCTATGCATTCCGTTAATTTTGTGAATTGGTAAGTTTCGTCTGGGCACAACGAATTATAGAGCTCAGTATTATCAGCGTAACAATTACGATCACCAGCTGGAGCGCCCTTGAGAGCCACCAGAGGGCACACCACATCAGACTATTGTCATTCCCTCACAAACTACATTTCCCATAATTCTCAAAAAAAATAGTTTTTGCTTCAAAGTCGCTTAATCTCGCTCAGTCTAAGTATTCGCTCACAGGCTCAGATTATTGGCAATGAAATGGGCCATATGCGATTAATTCAGCCACTGGCTGAATATAGTATAGTATATTTTGACCAAACCGAAACTTGATGCCTGCGAGCAGAGATCGGTTGCGAAGTTGGTTCTTTTTGAATTTGTCATACAATTCATAACTGGCCAAAACAATGTGGTGGTTGATGTCTTGAGCCGGGAACTTTTTGCCACTTCCAAAATTTTGCACAGACTTACCAGATCACCATATGACATCTTGAAGCATGAAGCGGAGGCTGGGTTTGGTTCATTTGTCCTGTGAGCATAAAAAAGGGGAGGCTGTGGAGGAATTGTCTGGGTCATCTTGAGGTCACTAACCTGGTTCAGAGTTTTGTTGGGGGGCAAGTGTCCTGTGAGGAGAAGTCAGATGTACTCCGTTCTCACCATCACTGGTGTACAGCATTTGAGGGGTTTGGAGGATGCAGTGCAGTGTCCACTCAGTAAACACCCATGCAGATTTGCTCAACAAGCAATGTCATGATCCAGTGATAAGTTGGGTGAGGTTCTTTGTAGAGCCAGGTTGATAGCCTTCTAGTAGAGAAAAAGGTAATGAGTATTTCCTATAAAATAAAGGTATACTTAATGCGTCTAAGAATCCGGCGACCAAGAGAAGGTCTTTCCAGTATGTTGTGCCGGCAGCCTTAAGAGGCTTGGTAATGAAAGGGGTGCATGATGAGACAGGCCATCAGGGCCAGCAACACATTATTTGGCTAGCGAGACAAAGACTTTACTGGAATTCTGTGGAGATCGACAAAAAACTACACGTGACGCAATGTAAATGAGATGTGTGTTGAGTAATACATCTGAAGCCAGGGCACAACTTGTGTCTATAACCACAACAGCATCGCTAGAGTTGGTTTGTATCGATTTCTGGTCGGCTGAGGATGTCAATAATATGTCTGTTAATGTGTTGGTAATAACCGACCACTTCACAAAACTTCCATATGTGTATGTTAGACTGAATCAAACCGCAAAGTCTGTTGCCCGTGTTCTGTGGAACAATTTATTTTGTATATATGGGTTTCCAGGATGGATCCATTCAGACAAGGGTGCACATTTGGAAAGTTCTCTGATTGTTGAAATGTTGAAATTATCATGTGTTGCCAAATCTCATACCACACCCTATCACCCTATGAGTAACGTTCAGACTGAAAGGTTTAATCGTATTCTTGGTGACACGAGAAGTTCCTTGCCTCCGAGGTCGGTCTAAAGCTAATTGTCCTCAGATGCTGAACACACCGACTTTCTCATACAATTGCACTAGGCATGAGACAATTGGCTACCCACCATTCTTTTTGATATTTGGCCGTACCCCCAAATTGCCAGTGGATGTTTTGTTTGAGAGTGTAATTTGCATGGGGGACTGCTGATGTGAGTTAACATGAACATCTCATCTCATTCTCTGGGAAAGGATTTAAGGGAGGCAATGTTACTTGCATAACAAAATGCACTTCAGCAGCAGAACAAAAAGGCTGAATATTATACATCACAAGTGCAAGGGTCATTCATTGGAGTTGTGTGATATAGTCATCTTGGCAAACAAATGGGAGAAGGGGAAAAGGAAATTAGCAGATCGTTGGGAAAGCACAGTGTATATGGTGGTCAGAAAGAACTGTTCTTCCTGTTCATTCATTACCCTGTTAATGCCTGTGAACTTTTTAGAGTTCATCTCAGCATTCAGGAGATTCTTGTTATGTTGCAAAAATATCTTATCATGGGTAGAATGATCTTTTATGGTCTATAATGCATGAGTTTGCTTAAGAAAATAAGCATAGAGAGCGATTGTTATTGTATGGCATAATTGGGACTATGTATATGGCATGGTTTTTCAAATTGTAGATTGTGTCATGGGTCCGGGTTTGTCACCAGTTCTTCTCTGTTTGTTATGGTTCTGTTATTTTCTGCAGCTTGTGATTTGAGCAATCAACGCTGTCTTGTAGCACTGTGCGCACAATCTTATGTCTGTGTGTCCGCTGGTGTGTGTGCGGAGCGCACGGGAACCACCATAGAGAGAATCAACTAATTTGCACTGTCACATGAACTGTTTTTATTGTTCCCAAAGTTTTCTAATAAACTTTACTCATATTTGTCACCACATTTGAGTCCTCCATTTATCTGAGCTCCTTGACAGATTGTGGATTACCTACCCTTGATTTATCTGAATCTTTAACATGATGGCTTTAAAGCTGTATAACCTAAGGGGGGTTACATGAAATGACATCACTGATATGTCAAGATGTTGGTCTGTCCAATAATCTAGTGTAAAACAGTGAGGGTGGATGTGAAGAGTGTATGTTGTTACACTAGAGTATTGAAAGAATTGTGAACTTATGGTATTAATTTAAGGGCATTTTATTTCAAAATAATTTGTTTTGGAAGAAATTGCAATCGAGTAATCTATGGTCATGTGACCATAAGCAAAATATGTTGTTATTTTTGTATTTCCGAGTTATTGTCTTTGTTTTACCCTTTTTATAAATGTGTTAATCTGTATAAAATGTTAAGGAAGCACCATTACGTAAATTACGTCATGTAAGCATGAGGGTAAAGCTGATGTAATTTCCGGGTGCCCTCTCTCTTTCGCGAGATGTCATGGCGATGAGAGGCACGGCCTAGAGATTCTCCTTGTTAGAATTGTCTGATGGGGTCTGTTATATTTTGATACAGAAACTGAGAGAAGCCGGGATTAAATCACATCACAACTGCATCATCGTGAGGGATCTGTTTTTTTAAGAAGAAAACACAACACAGACGGAAACCCACTACACTAGGAGTGAGGAACCTGCTTTACAGATTTGCAGACACATGTTTTTCACACATCACTCAAACACAGAACCAGGAAACAGGAAACAGGAAACTCTTCAGTTCAGAGAAACTGAAACTGAAGTGCAGTTGAGCTGTTGTGAGTTTGTGTCTCTGTATTCAAGCAGTAAAATGGCAGAAGCCAGAATTTCTCAGGATGAGTTCCTGTGTTCAGTGTGTCTGGATCTCCTGATGGATCCAGTGACCACTTCCTGTGGACACAGTTTCTGTATGAGCTGTATTACAGGCTGCTGGGATCAGGAGGATCAGATGAGAGTCTACAGCTGCCCTCAGTGCAGACAGACCTTCAGTCCAAGACCTGCTTTAACTAAAAACACCATGCTGGCTGAAGTGGTGGAGAAACTTAAGAAGACTAAACTTCCTGCTGACTGTTACGCTGGAGCTGGAGATGTGCAGTGTAACGTCTGTGATGGAAGAAAACGTAAAGCCGTCAAGTCCTGTCTGGTGTGTCTGAACTCTTACTGTCAGAATCACCTTGAACAACATGAGAGTTTCTTTAAAAGAAAGAGACACAATCTGACTGATGCCACTGGACGACTGCAGGAGATGATTTGCCAAACACATGATAAACTCCTTGAGGTTTTCTGCCGCACTGACCAGAAGTTTATATGTTTGCTGTGTACGATGGATGAACATAAAAACCACGACACTGTATCAGCTGCAGCTCAGAGGACAAAGAAACAGGTATGAACTATAAAGTAGACACTGATGAAAAAAGATTGACACTATTTACACTGGCACCCATATGATCAGGCACGGGCGTAGCAAGCTTTTTAAAAGTGCGGGGGATGGATGTGGTTTGGCACAACATATATTTTACAAACCACATATTAAGGACAATATACTGTATAGGGGTTAAATTGGGATTTATTATGTGGGGGCCGGTGCTCTCCCTAGGGGGGTCCGGGGGTATGCCCCCCAGGATGTTTATTTTTTTTTCAAATAAACCATTAAATGGCACTTTCTGGAGAGTTTTGTGCAAAGAAATTGAGAAATTGAGTATTACATGATATGTGAAAAATTGCAAGGTTAAGAGCATATACTTTGCATTGTTGTAGTATCAACAGGTATTAGGACATTTAGTATTTACATTACTGTTAATCAGTCATCACTTGATTACCTTGTTATGATATAGTGACCCATACAATGTGCCAAACATAATGTGCCACATGAAGAGACAGTGCAGCATATGACAAAAATAAAAAAATTCTATCTATCCTTGTGGAAAGGTTGCTTGGTAGCTAAAAGTAGGTGTAGCAAGTCTTATATTTCTGTAATTCACACAGATCAAATACAAATATGCTGACTGAATAGATTGCTAGTTTATTTTGAGTAGCCAGCTAGCAGTTCTATTGGCAGTTGCTGATAATCCGGTGTCTGAAGTAAAATGCTCAAAACATCTCCTGAGAAAAATCACATGGTCAACCTAGTCTTGGTTATTTAATTTTGATTTAGTCTTATTTTCCTTACCTTGTCATTCAAGGCCAGGGCACTTTTTGTACATTTCTGGAACTTTTGCACGCTTTCACATCCCGCGCAACTACGGAGCTCCCAGGAACATTCATTATTGCTGCGTACATTTATCCGTGTCACCTAGATGCGCATGCGCGAGCGGTGCACGATCATAGTCGACTGACAACGAGATTAAGCAGCTGACAAAGAATACAGCCGTGTTCCGAGACAAAATAGACATGCCATTTCAAAAATCTTTCATTTATTGTCAGAAATATGTTTTCAAAAGCATCACTTTCAACACATTTTATGTGACATATTTTCCAGTATGCAATTGACTGCAAACAGACACATCAGGACACAAACGAGCAGGCTTATGTGCCTGGGCTGAGCCCCGGCCAAATTTAACCACTGTAGGCCTATATATACATACATATGCGGTATATATTACTATGTAGTATGTAACGTTACCAAATTACTAATGCTCAGACACACTCAGTCTCTCTCGCGCACTGTCGCGAGCGCAGACACAGTCGGTCTCTCGCGCGATCTCGGACACACAGAGTGGCCAGAGAAACGGAGGAGCGAAGGGAGTAAGGTGTTTGTGCAAAACTGCAGAAAAAGTGTGGGTGTTGAACCCTCTCTTCGGGAAAAGATTGGGTGTTAAAACACCCACATCCCCCATGGGTGCGACGCCCCTGTGATCAGGTAACATCATTCACACTGCAGACGTCAGCAGAAGTGAACAGAAGCTGCAAGTGGACTTTCACTGCTGAGTGTATTTGTGCTCCACACTGAACATAACAGAAAATATAGTAAAAATACACGTAAACATATTTATCGACACAACTTTTGTAAAACAGGCTTTGATGAAGCAACATAAAATAATAGAAAATATTCACAGATTGTTTGACAAAATATATCTCTGTCAAGACTAACACTAGTTAAATGCAGTGACGGACAAAAACACTTTTCAGACCAGCAACTGGACAAGGCATGACTTGGCTAGGCAAATAGGATCTGGCTGGGCAGGACACAAGGGGATCATTTGACGACGATCTGGCACAGGACTGCAAACACAGGGAATAAATATGGAGCAAACAAGGCAAGTGGGGCAAATGAACCAATGATCAGCAGGGGTGGTAAAAGTACTCAAAAGTTAAACTTGAGTAAAAGTATATATACCTAAATAAAAAATGACTCCAGTAAAAGTAGAAAGTTCTCCATTCAAACATCACTTGAGTAAAAGTACAAAAGTATCCGATTTAAAACGTACTTAAGTACCGAAAGTAAAAAGTAAATATTCAAACTGTAAATATCATTAATTAAGCAGATCAATTGTTTTGGGAGTGATATGCAATGTTTTAGTTGAACAAATGATAAGATTAGATACTGCTATTAAGAATTTGTTAGATTTGCAATCATAAGAGACAATGAAGCACCTTAACGCAGTATAGGGGTTGAACTTGCAATAGACATGTTCCATAACATTAGCTGCATCAACCAAGTTGCAACCAAGAAAAACCAAGTTTTTCATTGGTTTGGAAAGCCAGTGTAATAAATACTTGGGGCGGTCATGGGAAAATATATCGGAGTAAAAAGTAAACTTTGTCTTTAATATTGTAGTGGAGTAAGAGTGAAAGTAGATGCAAATAAAATATACTCAAGTAAAGTACAGGTCCCCGAAAACAATTCCTAAGTAAAGTAACAAATTATTTTTACTTTGTTACTTACCACCACTGATGATCAGTTAACAAAATGGGTGGGTAAAACACTATCCGCATGCTGTTCAGCACAAGACAAAACATGAAAGCACGCGGCCAATGATGCTACACCGAACACAACACCACACGCAGACAGAAGAGCGTACAGCCAAAGCAAACTCATAACTGCATGCTTACACAACAAGATAGAGCGCACGAGAACGAGCAAATGCTCATCTTGTGAACTCACAGCAGAATACAAACACACGGAGCATGAATGTCCGAATCCCGGGACAGAAACCGAAACCAAACTAGACATGAGTGCCGGAATCCGAACACCACGCTTCGAACATGAAACAAGGCACACAGACAAGAGGCCGTACACTCACACAAAGACAAGACAATACAGGAGTGTTAGGGCTCTGGCACAAAACCAAGAATAAATTAGACCAAAGTGACAGAACCATGACAGATATGTGACAGCATTATAAACTGACATCTGTTATTGATTTGTGGTGTAGAAGCAGCTGAAGGAGACGCAGAGGTCGTTCCAGCAGAGGATCCAGCAGAGAGAGAAAGATCTTCAGCAGCTGAGAGAGGATGTGGCGTCTCATAAGGTGAGTCTGGAGAAGAGAAGTTTGAGAAGTCTCAGTCAGGACTCACTGAAGCTCACTGTGTGATTGTGATGTGTGTGTAACAGCGCTCTGCACAGACAGCAGTGGAGGACAGTGAGAGGATCTTCACTGAGCTCATCCGCTCCATTAAGAGAAGCCGCTCTGAGGCGACACAGCAGATCAGAGATCAGGAAAAGACTGCAGTGAGTCGAGCTGAAGAACGACTGGAGCGACTGGAGCAGGAGATCAATGATCTGAGGAGGAGAGACGCTGAGCTGGAGCAGCTTTCACACACACAGGATCACATACATTTCCTGCAGGTAAAAGAGATCAAGAAGAACAGGATCATAGTGAACTTGAGCAAGAGACTCACAGAGAAACATTTCATGAGAGCAAAATGAGCAGTTGACTGACTGTTGGGGTAGATTCTAATCTGATCATCTTGCTTCAAAATAGACGACACATATGAATGCATTTCAGCGCTGGAAATCTCTTAGGAAACATGTTCTGAGCTCTTTCTTCAGGGAGATATATTTTTCTGCCAAGCTCCACTAGTGCAAATAACAGTTCAAAACTTCCAGAAAATATAAACTTTTTGGTAACACTTTATTTTGATACTCCACTTTAGACATTCTAATAACTATAAGTAACTTTGCAACTACATACTAACTGTCATTAGAGTATTAGTAGACTCTATGCTTAATATCTGCTAACACTTTATTTTGATGGTCCCCCAACAGATATTTTACTGACTATAAATAACTTGGCCACTACAAATCATCTTATTCTACTAACCCGAACCCCAACACCTATAACCTAAGAATTATACAAAGTTATATGCCACCTACCAGCCAATCAGAAATTAGAATTTGTTGTTTCCGGGTAAACTGTGTGTTCTCGCTGCAAGCACGTTTGTTACTAGGCAACATGCGCACACACAGAGTGGAAGTTGGAAGAGCAAGATCTGATGAATGCGATTTGCGGTAGGTAACATTAACCCCTTCAAATTTTTTTTTTTGCACCTTGATTTTTCGATTCCTGGACAAAATCTCTTGCCTGTGATCAAAGACAGTGAGAGCTGATGTTGAGGAATATAGCCAAATTTGTGCTAAATTATTTTTGATGCAGTCAAAAACTCCCCAACTTCTTTTATAGGGGTCATCGGATGCAAGATTCACTTTTATATTGTGTTTGCATATAAATGTGTCTGCCGTGTGTGGACACAACCACCATACAATGAAAAAAAATCCATTCATTCCTTCTTTTTTTATTTCTCAAAAAACATAAGCACTCTCAATAATCAAGCCGTTTGGATTTTCTGAGCAATATGATGTCGTATTGTTCATGGCACGTATTAGCATATTTACATCCTCAGCTTTTTCTATAGACCTTATGCGCCAGAGAAACAAGTGCGCAGCCATCTTAAGAATATTGTCTTTGAACTTCCGTTTAGCTCTGTATATTTCTATGGCATCGCTGTTGAGGAGTAATTAGCTGGTGAAGTGGATTTACTTATTGTAGAGTTAACAAAAGTTATCATGAACATTTTAATGTTTTAAGCAGATGACTTAACAAATGTCAGTAGACCGGGAAGATTTTAAAACGAGCCGTTCATTCATAAATACGCAAGCTCGCTGTGAAAATACAGACCAGAAGTCAAAAGACAACAAGCGCAGCGCTGAAAAGGGCCGGAGGTACATAAGGTCTTCATTCTCCACCAAGGCAGGTTGCCAAGGCAGCACTTCACGTGTCTTATGTTGACATGACCCATGGCAGTTGCTCATTATCTTTAAAGAGACATGGTCGAAACGGGTCACTGTAAACAGAGCTGTTTTTGAGAAAGTGTTGTTTTACACAAGCATTGAGGAATTTTAACCAAAGTATGTTACAAACTTTACATGAAGACCCTAAAGAATCATACCAACTTGTGGAAAAGGGGCATCTGATGACCCCTTTAATGCAGATGCAGAGAGTGTTCTCCATGGTGGGTTAGAACAAAACCAAAACTAAGAACAGTTTGGCTCTGGATGGAACGCTATCATCCATCATGACTGTGAAAATGGCTGGTCCTGAGCCACAGTGCTTTAAGTGGGAGCCCCGTAACCTTGTCATCAAGGCATCAAAATTTGCAACAAACACTTACAACACAAAACACCATTCATAAGCTAAATGAGTACACGCACACAAACAAACACACAGACACACAACTTAACATACATGCTCAGGGCAAGTTGTTATGACTGAGTATGAACATGGCGAACTGCTGTTCAGTTTGCTCGTTTGGGGCCAACTATCTTTTTATTTTTTGATAAATTTGTATTTTTTAAATATATGAACTGCTAGCAAATTTGGTGGGGCCGAGGGTGCTGCTCTGTTATTTATACTGTAGTTAGTAGAATATTTAAAGTGGACTATCAAAATAAAGTGAACCAACTTTTTAAACCAAATTTTCCCTTATGATTTTTTTACATCATGGGAAAATTGATGGTACCAATTTTGAGTAATGTTCGCCAAAGTTTCTTCAGGTGATCTTCAAACCTGATGGATGTGCAGTTTCATAATTGTTTGACCGTTCCCTTGAGGATCACACCCATGAGAATCTAGATCACATGGTGCACTACCCAGATGACTCCCTGTGAGCCTTATATCACGCCGGGCTCAAAGAGCGGACAGAGCAGACACCTGCCTGTGGTTCCCCCTTCACAGTGGGTGAAATAGGAGGAGAATCCCTAATATGGTGGTCCTGGAGCTAGCACTACCTGACCTACATATTCTGGAGTTGACTCCTACCCATGCTCCCACCCTTGAGGTCTCTTCTTCTCCACTGGTCCCACCAGGCCTAATGGACTTTCTGGTTCCGAATAATTCTCTGGCCCTCCTTCCTCTGCTGGTCCCACCCAGCCCCCTGGCTCCTTTTTTGTCCGCTGGTCCAGCCTCCAAACTCCTGCGTTCCAACCATGGAGGTCATCCAAAATCCTGCCGTCCTCACAAGTTCCGTCCAACTCCTCGCCTTCTCCCTTTCTCCTCCCTTTATCCAGCTTCCAGGATTCACCACGGACTTCCGGACCTCTGGCTGCGCCTCAGCCCTCCACCCCTTTGGCTCCACAGGGCTCCCATTTTCACTCCGGTTCTTACTCCTTTGTCCTTGCTCCCACCGGATCTGCCATTGTCTATAATTTCTATAATTCTATCATTTCAATTTATGCAATACAGCTAAGATGATGACAGATGCACTTGATTTAGATAATGGGTAACACTTTATAATAACGTTCAATTATAAGCTGGGACTACAATGGGCAAAGGATGAAGGAATCCAAGGCAGAGGTCCAGAGTTATTACCACATTCCTACAAATATGAATTTCCCACGAATTAATAACTCGTTGCCACGACAAAACTAGGTGAACCAAACATGTCCCCGTAGTTTATAATTTATTGAAGTATCATGAAGTTGTAAGAAAAACATGCAGGTCTGCTAAAGCACTTGATTCAAAAAGCATTTGATTTCTAGTGAATAACCATTTATGAATGACTTACAGTAAGGAGATTATTTTACGATTTACACATTTTTTAAGATAATTTACATCACATCTGTAAGGGTGATTTCCTGCAGGGGTTCAGGCTGCAAGACTGCCGAATGACTAAAGAAACATTGTCAGCAAGATGGTAGAAAACTGTACATTTCTTGTCTATTACCACCCACTTCTACTTATACCAACGACGGAAAAAAGCGCAGTTACAATAGCTTAATATTTTCGGAGAGCGTTGCAAAGTCAAAGTCAATCCCAAAGTCAATACCAAATCAAAACTAGTTAGCACATTATTTGTATTGAAAAGGTTTAATGACAAAATATGGTTATGGTTACACTTAAAATAGTTACAAAATAGATGTATGAGATGATAATACTTATATCAATAATTCTACCCAGCATATATGTAAAATTTTACCTAAGAGATAGATAAAGAGAGAGCGAGAGAGAGAGAAAGAGCAGAGCATAAAAAGAGCAGAGCATAAAAAGAGCCAGAGCAACAGTTTCAATGTTCTTTTATCCTTTCCCTTAACCATGTGACTTTTAGGGCTGTCGCGATAACCGCAATATTGCATTACCGCGCTACTGACAGGCCAACCACAGAGGAATGCAAGTAACCGCAGCAACCGCGAACCGCGTTTTTTTTTTTCATAAGGCCACCCTTCATGGTTCGTACCATGTGTATTGAATGTTAAATAAGTTAATAATGATAACAAGACTGTTTATCATGGTGATTTGTCGTGGATTTGGACTTAAGCCTAACAGACAGTGAATGTGATCGACTGAGCGCGTGCGATTACCTGCGTCTGTCTTTGAAGTCAAGTCATGTATATTCGTGAAAAGATTGCCGTTTCCAAGGAAAGCGAAATATTTGTCGTAGGCTATTATCCTTTTAACGTGTAAGGGTATTTACCATGAATGGTGTCAGCGCTGGTCAACATTAGGCTACACAGCGCGAGGAAGCCGTGGGGGGAAAGCACCGAGTCACGCATTGAATCAATGCCATTCGTCTCTATTAAGTGAAGCATTGCTCAGCTTTGCCCAAAAGTGAAGCATTGCTGGCCAGCTGAGCCTTGAAAAGTGGAGCACAAAGTTAAACAATAATTAACACCTTGTTTCATTACATCTATCATTTAAGGAATCAGCTTTTTTGAACGTTTTCGTTGAATGAACGGTTTAATGACTCACTCAAAGACAGTCCGTTGCGTAACAACTGCGCGCTGAGTGACAGTCTCTCAATGCGCAGAGACGCTGTTTAGTTTCGGTTACATTGGTTACATTGTTTTTGTGTATGCTGACCACATCATAACACGTATTTATATAGCAACAAATAAATATAAATAAATAAATGGCGGTAAAACCGCATATCGCGCTATTGAGCCACTCAAAATTACCGCAAGGGAAATTCCTTCACCGCGACAGCCCTAGTGACTTTAACCCAAATGTGAGACATTCACACTGACCAATCAGACAGTTAAAACCTCCCCCATTGTACTAAAGGTGTGACAATGCATAGACCCCCGGAGTGCACACATCTCAGCCTACAGGCCTTGATCACTTTCAGGACCTCTGAGCCTTTAGGAACTCCAAATGGTTCTTGTGGTAGAAAGAGGGGGTGGAAAACAGTAAAACAAATGTCTTTCAAAGCAAATGTTCATTTCAAATTTCTTGGATTCAATCCTACACATTTGTAAATCGTTAGCATACCACTTATTAATAATTTATGAATGTATAGTCATGTTTTGTAAAGGATTAGTTCATCATTGACTAAAAACTTATAACTGAACATTATTGTAAGGTGTTAGCAGATAAGGTTATGATTATTGAAAATATTTTAAGATAGATGTTAGTGTATTACTGACCTTTAGATTTAGGAATGGATCACTTTCATGGTTTCTGGACAAATGTTTTTTTTTTAAATGTCATTATATCCAACCCAACATGGTATTTTGCTGTTGCTGTCATTAATTTTTAAATATATAATTTCAATATACACTAAACATTTGGATTCATGATCGCAGTGTTTCCAATAACGTTTAAAATATCTTTCTTATGCTAATATGTGTCTTATGCTTAAATGTTTTTAGCACATGCTGATTTTCTGCTAAAATGCAGTGTCATTATGTTCACGTGTTAACTATTTCACCTGTGTCTAGAAACAGCCCTCAATCTGACACCACTGATGCGCTTGATCTGTTACATTTATGTTATTGGTAGATGCTTTATCATCCGAATGATTTCCTAGAAAGTTCACATATAGTGTAAATGGCAAACGCTAGAATTTGTAGCTCTAATGTCATACAGTGAATATGAGAAGGGCTGGATTGAGGAGAGTTACTAAATATCAACAAGAGCCGCACAAATCTGAAAGTAGTGCAGGTTATTGATGAAGTGTGGAGGTGATGAGCTTTGATTTCTGTTTTCTGTAGAGTTTCCAGTCTCTCTCAGCTCCTCCTGAATCTACAGACGTAAATGACAATCCCTTCAGTTCTCTCTCCTCTTTTGATGGTGTGAGAGAATCTATCCGTCAGCTGAGAGACAAACTGGAGGATTTCTGCAAAGAGGAGCTGAAGAAGATCTCTCAGAGAGGTAAAGTCCTGTCTGCTCTCAGAAATGATCATCCATCATCTCATATCATGTAGAAGATAATATTAGAAATGTCTTAGGAACGGATACAGGGATCATTTTCTCTTGACATGATAATCACACTCTTCATGTCTGTTTCCACAGTCACTTTCACCAACATTGTCCCCAAGACCAGGAACGACTTCCTACAATGTAAGTCACTAAGAAAACAAGCAGAAAAACTCAATGAATGTGTTCATGTTGGTGAAAGAAAACATGACAGAGTTGATCATGTAAATGATGATTTACACAGGATATCTGGTAAACTGTACTGAGACACTGTTGATATTGAACATGAAGAGTTCACTGAATGGACAGTAAATGCCTTCTAGGTCTGTTTACTTTTGCGTCCAGGTTTTCTAAGGCCAAATTAGAACCCGGCAATTATATTTTTCTCGTAGTGCTGAATGAGTAGAGCCATGTCTCTGGAACCATACAGAGAGCTGATTATGATTTTAAAACACAAACCACACACGGACATTGCATAGCACCTGTCTCATGGTGTCGGGCGAGGAGTGTGAGATGATTTTGTGCCAGTCATTGCCTGAGACGGGAAGTGTCTGACTCTCAGCTGGAGATACCTGTATCGACAGCAGTACAAGAAGTAACTACAGCAATGCAATTTTAACGTAATATGTATAAAATAGAGGCTATGTGACTTGTGGTGTTATCTCGACAAAGCTGTATGCATCACGGTAGTATTCATTGTCATTTTCGGGTGACATGTTCCTACCAAATCTAACTCTTAATGAATTAAATTAATTACATAAAATCATTATCCAGAAATTAAAAATATATAGCTTACTATATATATCAGCAGTTGATGCTGTGCTTTTGCGACATCTTTTTCTCATGATATTTCCATGGGTATGCATTTTAATGTTTCTGCTTTGAGTCTTATAAATTGCAAAAATAAAATTTTTAGTGCGGAAAAAAAATTCTACGTGAATAATGATAATTGATGTGTATTTGACTCCAAAGATGGGTGAACAAAATACACTGCCGGATGGCAGGTTTAAACAAATCCTCATTTGTATAACCAAATGAATACTATAGTTTGAATTTTTTTTTTAGCAAAAGTATGGTTAATTTGTGGTTATCATGGTTTAACTACAATATCCATGTTTTATTTTGTATTTGTAGTATAACCATGGTAAATTTTAGGGAGAAAGACAGGGCCAGTGTGTGTGGATTACCACAACGTTTATCTAAGTTCACTAAATTCCCGCCGTCTCCATGAGAGAATATTGTTTATGCATGATTATTGAAAAAACTAAAACTTAAACGTTTTTTCAAATAAGGCCACAAAACACATACTAAATATGTGTCCACAAGACTTTTGACTAATGGGTGCTATACAGAGTGCTATCTTTTTCAAAGCACTGTGGAGACTTGATACATTGGGTCCCTAATGAGAGAAGTACCCTTTCAGCACTTCTAGGGATGACCGTCTCGAACGAGGGAATACTACCAGGGAGGTCTCATGACAGTCCTTCGACCTTCTTACCAGAATCTGGGAGCGAAGTCCTCTAAAGAAAGACCCTATCAAATGAGGGAAGTACTACCAAGCTCAACCGAGTAGAGCATCGACCAAGCTCTAAGTAATAACAGAGAGGCTCCAGAGGAGCCTGCAACATGATGTAATTCTAGGGCCAACTACTTGATAGCAAGTCAATTTCTAGCAGAGCTAGCCACCAGAGGTCTGCTGGGCTTGGAATACTCACTCACATCGCCAACAAAAGCGATGTACTCAGCTTAGCGCATTTTACCCTTTAAGCAAGGGGAGCATAGATCTCATGCAACCAGACTGTTGAGGAGGCCCCTAATATAGGGCCTACTACTCCAGAATAACACGGGCATGTGCTTGGGGCTAGTGTTCAAGCTCTAAGGGAGCATACTTAACACCTTCCTGGATAGGAGGGAGTACTTAATCGGCTCAACATGAGCATCATTGGTGCAGGACACAAGGGGCTTTAGAGCTCTTGGAGCGAAGTGTTCACGGAAAGCCCTCACTTTTATTTAAACTGGGGTGATATCAGCCTGACCCGGGAAAAAAAACTCAAGGGTAGAGACCTGAACAATTACTCGACTCTAGCTCCAAGACAGGTTGCTGTCTGAGCTAAGCTCTGGAGGAGTAGAGTCATCGGGAAGAAGAGATTCCATGGAAGAGGCCTAACCACTCAACCCTGCGACTTGATGGTCAAAATCAAGGAGCTTTCACAGGAGAGTCTGTTCTTAAGGCCACAGGCTAGATAATGCTACTACCAAAGCTATAGAGATCGGCGGCTTCAGCATAACGCTTGACACACTCTAAGCAAGTGGAAGCCTGACAATGCCCAGGTGACAAACACAGGGGAGGCCTTCTGAAGAAATAGCCTGCAACACCTGGCTATTTGTCTGTGCCAAACACCGCAAGGGAACTGTTGCTCAGCATATCACTTCTAGTTTAGGCCTTGTGCATAAATTAAAAAAAGTTACACATAGGTCCATAGTGGACAAAAATGTCAGTGCCAAAAAACTGTCATAAAGGTTTGAAACTTAGGAGCACAGACATAAGTTTGGTTTCATTTTAAAGAAGACCCTTGGCAGATTATTACTAAAGTAGAAAGGTTGTAAAAAGTAAAACCAAAAAAAAAAGTTATTTAGGTTTAAGTTTATGAAATTTTTCAAAACACAACTCTGACATCCATACCAACACACCCACACAATTACCGTTGCATAATTTATCCAATTGGCTCTATAATATGCCGAAGCAGAAAACAGGAATAAAGTGAGTATTTGCATTGTAGGCCAAACCCTGAGAAAATGGCACCATCTGGTAAAAAATAGTAAAAATTAAAATTGAAGCCTTGCCAACAGAATGAAAGCTTCTTAACAAAGATTGCTTCATTTTGTTAAATGGCCCTGGGATTAAAAATGGAAGTTTTAATGGGTTTTAATGCGGACATTTTTATCCAAAAGGCGCTGAGTTTAACTATTTTGTGTACCTAGTGCAGGAAAAGGGGTTGAAATAGTAAAATTCCAATAAAAATAAACTTTTTTTGCAGTTAGCATAAAAACAGGAAAAGTTGTTAAAAAAAAACTGAAACAGGCAAAAATGTCCATAAGGATGCACAAGGTCTAGTATCAAAAGGAGTCAGCCCAGCTCAACCTAGGCAGTTAGAGGAGGCCACAGGGTCTGCAACTCGCATTATTAGCCTAATGCAGAGGGTGGGCCCTGGCTGGGTGAGTCCCATAGTGAGAGGAAGCGTACCAGGCTCACTAGCTGCCGGTTTTGGGCTGGAGAGGCTCCAGAATAACTCTATAACAAGAAGAAGTCCACTTACTCAAACAGAATGAAATTAATGCATTCCTCTCCTAAGAGGGCCAAACGCTTGCCATATAAATTATCTAGAGCTCAGATGAGCGACGGCTTTAGAAAAATAAACTCAAATTGAGAGGAAGTCGAGCTACTCACTACAGGTGAATGTAGCAATGTTTACGATTCAGGGAAGAAGGAGGCGGAAACCGGCAAACAATCAACAACTTTTAATTATCAAATAAAACAAATACAAAAACAAAAGTATCTGCCAGCAGCCCCTCGCGGACGACTGCTGGCTACACAAAAGGGAAACAAAACAACATAAAATCAGTGTAATTATACATTTAAGTACTTGGTAATATTAATTACTAACATGTACATACTATAGGGTTAGGGTAGGATCAGGATTTGGTTGAGGGTTAGTTGCATGTAATTATGCATAATTTAATGTTATTACTATGGTAAGTACATGTAACATATTTAACAAGGACACTGTAAAATAAAGTGCCACCAAAATGGCTAATATTCTGTTACTATATGTTCAGTTAATCATTAACTACTGGTGTGTAAAAGGTGACATATTATGCCCCTTTTCATAAGAATTTCCCCAGAATGTGGCTGTGAAATTTCAGCTCAAAATACCACCCAGGCAATTAATTATAACTCGTCAAATTTGTCACTTTTTTGATGCGAGCAAAAATGCGCCGTTTTTGTGTGTGTCCATTTAAATGCAAATTAGCTGCTGCTCCCCGCCCCCGTTCAGATCCTTTACACAAGCTTCAGATACTTTGGCAATAACAAAACACACAAATTTCACCCATCCAGAATCTCAGAAATAACCAGTAGCGAGTGCAGCTTTACCGACTCAGGAAGAGCTTCAACTTTTAGACTCACCTGGACGTTTCTGAATGGTTAGTGAAGACATGTATGTAATTGTTGTGGAGTTACATTGATTCATCTCATTGACTTGCCTGTACCGTCATATTTAAGTTTTACACAAGTTGACACAGTTCCCTGAGGTCTTTATAAGACAGCTGTGATATTTTTTGGTCAAATAGTGTTCTGTGCCGTCTGTGCAGCAACAACAGAACAGTTTGCATGCTTTGCTCAAACCTTTGCCATTGCGTTAGAACTAGTTACTGTTGTCGCTTGAAAAAACCACATGGTGGCGCTGTGGGTGGAAACGTGAAGATAAAGGGGCGGTAATATTATAATAAGATACCCTTCCTACGTCAGAAGGGGTGCGAAATCTGATCGACTTATTTTTTTACATGCTTGCCTTGCAGAGAAAGGCTTAACAAATCATGATTTGTCCCCATTATTGCTTTAACTACCCACATGATTATGTACCCTTAATAAAGTGTTACCTAACATTGCTTTAACCTGGTTGAACTTGTAATTTCTTTGCCAAGGAAAATCATTTTCAAAAATCTGGAGCCACACTTTTTTTTCCGGATCGAACAGACAAAATATTTTTGAGATGTTATCATTTGAAATTATTCTGTACACTAAAAAATGTTTGTTCAATTAACTTAATTAAATTAAGAACAACTTTACCACACAATAAGTTTAGGTCCGTACAACAAGACTAAAAAAGGAGTTTTTTTAAAGGTGGGGTATGTGATTTGCAAAACGGCCGGCAGATTTTGAAAATGCACAACTCAAAAGGTCCTACCTTCTTCCCTCCAACGCTGGCCACGACTCCACCCATTCGAAGAACATGGACGCGCAATCCTGCACAAGCTCTAGTCTCCATACATAAATACAATCGCTCACATCAGCTTCCTCCCCAAGCAGGTTAGTTAGCTAGCTAGTTCTACGTAGGGCTGGGCTATACCGTTAAATCGGCTACAATTCTCATGCGCATCTCGTCAGTAAAGACGGTTCTGTGATTAGTAGTGAATACTACTAGTTCATCGGCTTCTCACCTGTCCAGCAGAAAAAATGCCACAGCCGCATCTGTTGGTAGTCCTTCCTGGTCCTTCAGTTGCTGCCATCGTTGGAAAGCATCGCCTAGAATGACCCTTGTTTTTGCCTTATCTCTTTCGGCCTTATTGTTCTCAATTGCTCTCTCAAAAATAGATTTCCTTTTCTGTGCTGGTGTCTTGTCTGCCATTCTCCAAATAGAAGCAACTAGCACTTACTTACACTCTCTCTCTCTCTCTCTCTCTCTCTGTACCGGGGCGACTTGAACTTCCTGTGAATGGATCACGAGCTTTGAGTATGCGCACGAAGGGGAGGGGGGTATGGTACAACCGTTTGATTGACGCATTTTCTGTCCAATGATTCTAGGTGGTCTTGGAAATGATTGGCTGGAGTTTTTTGAGTCCTGCCCGTTTCACAGATGATTAAATTACTTAATTTTCATTTCAGTGCTTCTAACTCCGTGGCTGTAAGTGGGTTAGGAATAGGATTTCAAGTGGTCAAAAAAGAAAATCACATACCCCACCTTTAATTTGAAATTTTTTAAATTGTCACGGTCACCAACTCCTTCACTAAATTTCCCATTATCCTCCCTGGTCCTCACCTGCATGCACTTCCCAATCACAGATTGTTGTCACCTGCACCTGCACATCATCTCCTCATCACAGGCAGCATAAAACCACTCACCCTGTGTTCCCCTTATTGTCTAGTCTCGTTTTACCCATGTGTTGTGAAACCAGTAGGACCTTTGAGATAAAGGCGATCATCTCCTACGTTCTTTTCCAGCGATCATCACCTACGTTCTTCTCCAGCGATCATCTCCTACATTCATTTCCAGCGATCATCTCCTGCGTTCATTTCCAGCGATCATCTCCTACGTTCTTCTCCAGCGATCATCTCCTACGTTCTTTTCCAGCGATCAACTCCTACTTTCTTCTCCAGCGATCATCTCCTACGTTCTCCAGCGATCATCTCCTACATTCTTCGCCAGCAATCATCTCCTACGTTCTTCTCCAGCGATCATCTCCTACGTTCTTTTCCAGCGATCATCTCCTACTTTCTTCTCCAGCGATCATCTCCTACGTTCTCCAGCGATCATCTCCTACGTTCTTCGCCAGCAATCATCTCCTACGTTCTTCGCCAGCAATCATCTCCTACCTTCTTCTCCAGCGATCATCTCCTACTTTCTTCTCCAGCGATCAACTCCTACGTTCTTCGCCAGCGATCATCTCCTACGTTCTTCGCCAGCAATCATCTACTAAGTTCTTCTCCATTCGATCACCTCCTAAGTTCTTCTCCAGCGATCCTCGCCAGATGTCTGTGTCCTGTGTTGTCCTCTCCCATGTGTTGGCCTTTTACCTGTTTGTCTGGCCATTGTTGCACAATAAACTCCATCACTTGTTCTTCTGTCTCCAGGTCCTCTGTTCCGTAATAGCAGACTAGACCCTAAAAGAAAGGCAACAATTTGGGCATTCTACTCAGTCACCTAGACCCTGTCGATCAGCTTATGGCCATCTCCCAAGACCACCGCCCCATTGAGACCTACATAGAGGAATTCCTCCACCTCATCGACCTGGTGTCCTGGAAAGAACCAGCCCTCAAATCCATCTTTTGATTGGGTCTGGACGATCCACTCTTTGGACAATTCTCAGCTGTTGCCACTACGTGTTCCTTGAGGGAATACATTGGCTACATCCAGTGGGTGAGTGGATCGTCCTACACTATAGAAGAAGTCTCTGATTCTCTTTCCATCCCCGCTGTCCTTCTAGAACCTTGTCCCGCCGAGACCACCTGTCCAGAGCCTCGTCCCGCCGAGACTACCTGTCCAGAGTCTTGTCCTGCCGAGACTGCCCTTCCAGATTCCCCTGTTCTTGGCCTCGTCCAGATTCCTGAGAAAGTAGATTTAATAGACTCTGACACCGATATATCCTGTTTTCCTCCATATGTTTTATTTGTCTTCCCGGAACTATCCGTCAGTCCAGCCAAGCCAGAGTTTCTTCACGTCAGTCCTGCTTCACTGAGTTTCTTCACTGAGTTTCACTGAGTTTCTTCACGTCAGTCCAGCCGAGCCTGAGTTTCTTCACGTCAGTCCTGCCGAGCCTGAGTTTCTTTACGCCAGTCCAGCCGAGCCTAAGTTTCTTCACGTCAGTCCTGCCGAGCCTGAGTTTCTTCACATCAGTCCTGACTAGGGGTGGCATGATCCGCCTTTTTTGCCTCCAACACCGATTCCGATACCTGGGACTCAGTATTGGCCGATACCGATCCGATCCAATACTAAAATAATAATTAAAAAAACAGTGCCTAATTACCTAATAAACTGTATCTGTATGCCTCACTGTGGGGAAGAGACTGTGATTATTCTTTTGTTAAAGGCATCAAAGCTTGACTTAAACATTATTTTCCTTACTTTGTGAAACAATACAGACAAAATATATACTATATAATTAAAATACATTTATTTTAAAATTTTAAGCGCAACTTTTTAATGAAGCAGCAACATATGATACATAGATTGGACAGAACAACTAAGGCTATCAATAAACTTATGCGCATCCCGTGCGCAGAATGATGCGCTCGAAGCAACATGGAGTCACGGCGCGCAGCGCGTCGCATTGAAAAGTTCAAAGCACAAAAGTAAGATATACATATATTTCTTTATTTATTCATTAGTTTGAGCCTTTTAACAGTTTTAAATTTCAGTTAATGTGCGCGTGAAGAGCAATTATATCGTCTCTACTCCAGTGTTGTGATCACTGAGGAGTTGTGTTGTGATCTAACAGACACCCAGTTGAAAGTAACATGTGAAACTCCAGCACGTTAAAGTCCTTTTATGCAAACCATAGACCTTTATCTACATATCTACAGTATAATAATAGGAACATTGACTCATCTTGGAGAGAGTTTCATCGTGTTGACTGTTTTACCCGAGCGCCACACTGTTTGAGTGCTGAGAATGACTGACAGCCGCCGCGGAGGGAAGCACTTAGGTGAAGATTAATTTAACGATTTAAATCTGTACCTCACATTAAACTATATGTAATGGCTTCAGAAATCTTGGAATACAGTACACGACAACATTATAGAGCTTTATAATGTTTTTGTGCCTTTTGTGTTGTATAACAATAACATACGTAGGCTATACAATATCGGATCGGATTTGGATGGTCTCGTCTGGCGATACCCGATCCGGCAAATATTGGTAGAATCGGAGCAATACCGATACTGAGTATCGGATCGGCGCACCCCTAGTCCTGACGAGCCTGAGTTTCTTCACGTCAGTCCTGCCGAGCCTGAGTTTGTTCATGTCAGGATGGCCGCTGCCTCGCTGCCAGAGCCATCGGCTAAGATGGTCGCGCCTCACTGCCCGAGCCCTCAACCATGAAGGCTGCCGCCACGTCTGTCCCTGAGTCTGTCACTCAGCCGCCCAAAGGGTCATCTCCGCCATGGCCGCCCGAAGGGTTGTCTCCGTCATGGCCGCCCAAAGGGTCGTCTCTGCCATGGCCGCCCGAAGGGTCGTCTCCACCATGGCCGGCCGAAGGGCCGGCTCCGCCCTGGCCGTCTGCTGCTCCGCCCTGGCCGTCTGCTGCTCCGCCCTAGTCGCCTGCTCCTCTGCCCTGGTCGCCTGCTCCTCCCTGGTCGCCTTCTCCGCCCTGGTCTCCCGAGCTGCCGGCACCGCCCTAGAGTCTGCATACCCTGCTCATCCTCCGGATTTAATCTCCAGGACGCCCGCACCCCATCGCCGCAGCACCATCTACAGCGAGGATGTGCCTACCGGGAAGGGGGAGTGCTGACCGTTATCCTCCCTGGCCCTCACCTGCATGCAATTCCCAATCACAGATTGTTGTCACCTGCACATCATCTCCTCATCACAGGCAGCATAAAACCACCCACCTTGTGTTCCCTCATTGTCTAGTATAGTTTTGGCGCCGGTGTATGTGGCATTCCGTCTGACGTCTCTGCTTCTCTGTGCTATATGTGTGTTTTTATCTGTATCAAACTGCTACTCGCTTCTGGTTTATGATCGCCAGTTACTTCTGGATATTCGAGACTCTTTTGTGGCCACATTTAACCCAGAGTCAAAAAGCTCTGTGGCTGGATCACAATCCTGCTCTCCAAACTCTACCTGGGATATTCCAGAATATCTGCACAGTTGGCCTTATGGGGTTCCCCGCAGAAAGCGCCGCAGGAGACGCGGCAAGCGCGGAGGGGTTGCTGTCAAACTGAAACTGACGCTACTCGCCTGCCGCGCGTCCAGCTTCGTCTCCATGACGACGTGGAATCTAGGCGTTGGCCGATGTGCTGGTTGGCGTTTGATCGATCCACCTGTTCGCTGGCTTCGGACCATTCTCCCGGATTCTACTTCGACGATCCCCTGCTACCCTCCTATCCGTGTTCGTCGTGGTGGAGCTACTCTAGAGAATCATCGTTTTTTGAATAGAGTCCTCTCTCCCGCGATCTCTGACTCGGTATCACCTTCCAGGATGGCTCTGATTAATGCTCGGTCGCTAGTCAACAAGACGTTCATTTTAAATGACTTTTTCACTACCCACGCACTGGATTTTATGTGCATCACAGAAACTTGGATGAAGGTTGGTGATTTAAGTCCTTTTGCTGAGTTGATTCCGGAAGGCTGCACATTCTTTAACTCTCCCCGCTCTTCTGGACGCGGAGGTGGTCTAGCGGTAATTTAAAAAAAACGTTTTAGTAGCTACTGTCACTCTGTCCCGTCTACATTCTACAGTAGCTTTGAAGTACAGCTGTTGCGACTGGAATTTGACGATCCTATTTTGTTAGCGCTGGTGTATCGCCCCCCTCACTTAGTGAAAGATTTTATAAGTGAATTTACTGCTTTTATGGGCGAATGTGTAACTAATTACAGCAATATTCTTTTATTAGGGGATTTTAATATTCATGTGTGCTGTCAGTCAAAGCCTCTAACAATGGAGTTTTTAAATCTCATTGACTCATTTAACATGGTTCAGTGGGTGAAAGATCCCACACATATTCATGGACATACTCTGGACCTGGTACTCTCTCATGGCGTTTGCATTACTGATGTTCAGGTTTTTAACACTCTGATCTCTGATCACATGCCTGTACTGTTTTCTATGTCCCTTCCTCCTACAAGATCGCACATTTCATCTATTGCACAATGGACTCGTTCCTTTTCTCCCTGTTTCCAAGAGGAATTCACTAACTCTTTTAATGAGGTGTGTCTGTCTCTGTCCCTGGAGTCACCCTTACCCGACTTGGATGCTGAAGAACATCTTAGTCTGTTTAATACTGTATGCTCTGAGGTTTTAAATACCACTGCTCCTTTAAAAGCTAAGAAGTCAAAACCTAAGACTGAACCATGGCTCAATGATACCATCCGTTCTCTGAGACGAACGTGTAGAAGAGCAGAACGTAAATGGAAAAGTGATAAGCTACAAATCTCTTATGAAATGCTGAAAAACTCCCTCAGTGCTTTTCAGAAAGCTATGATATCTGCTAAGTCTAAGTATTTTTCCAATTTAATTTTAAAAAATCATCATAGTTCAAAAGCCTTGTTTTCTGTGTTAAAGTCTGCTCTCAATCCTCCTATAGTTGTGATTTCAAATCCTTCAGTATCATTATGTGAAGGTTTCTCAAGGTTTTTCTGTGAGAAGATCACCTCTCTAAGATCTCAGTTGCAATCATCTGCTAATGTCTCGCATGAACTGAGTTGTTCTTCACCCATATGGAGTGTGTTTGACCCTGTTTCTCTTCTATCTCTCAGAGAAATTGTTGATCATTTGAAACCTTCCTTCTGCTCTCTTGATGTTCTCTCTCCGCGTATCTTGAAACAAACTTTGGATTCGGTTGGAACATGTTTGGTGTCTCTAATGAATAAATTCTTGAGCACAGGGACTATCCCTGATACACTAAAACAAGCTACTGTTACACCTTTGCTCAAGAAACCTTCACTTGATGTTAGGGATTTTAATAACTTTCGACCTATTTCTACCCTTCCTTTTATTACAAAAGCATTGGAGAAAACGGTTCTGAATCAACTCCAATCTCATCTTAGCGCAAAACAAATTCTTGAAACTTTCCAGTCTGGTTTTAAGCCTCTGCACAGCACAGAGTCTGCTCTTTTAAGGGTTTCTAATGATATACTGTTAGCAACCGATGCTGGTGACTCTGTGATCCTAATACTGTTAGACTTAACCTCGGCCTTTGATACAGTTGATCATAAAACTCTATTATCCCGACTAGAATGCTCTGTGGGCATCCAGGGAACTGTCCTCAGCTGGTTTAGATCTTATCTAACAAATAGAAGTTTCTCTGTTAAACTGGGTAATTTTTCTTCCTTGCCAGCTCAACTCTCCTGTGGAGTGCCGCAGGGGTCTATTCTCGCACCCATTCTTTTTTCCATATATTTACTTCCTCTGGGCTCCATTTTCAGAAAGCATGGCGTATCATTTCACTGCTATGCAGATGATACAAAAATTTATTTCCCTCTGAAACGCAACAAAGATACTGCACTAAAATGTCTTTTTGCATGCATAGAGGAAGTAAAAATGTGGTTTTCTCAAAACTTCTTATTTATGAATGAATCCAAGACCAAGGTTATAGTCTTTGGCCCCCATGACAACTATAATAGCAGCAACATTGATCTGGACTATCTTGATCCAAAGTCATCTTGCATTAAGAACCTAGGTGTTCTCTGGGATCAAAACCTGAAATTTGAAAAACAAATCAATGCGGTGATTAGTTCTTGCTTTTTTCAGTTACGTCTTCTCTCTAAAATTAAATCCTCCCTTTCTGAGAAAACACTAGAGATTGCAATCCATGCGCTCATTACATCGCGGTTGGACTATTGCAACTCTCTCTACTTCGGCATACCCAAACAGTCTATTGCGCGTCTCCAATTAGTACAGAAATTAGTCCTCAAAAGAAAACGCAAATTTGATCATGTTTCACCTATCTTAAAATCTCTGCATTGGCTACCTGTGCATTTTAGAATCGAGTTTAAAATAATTTTATTTGTTTTTAAATCCGTAAATAATCTGGCACCGAGCTATTTGTCTGAGCTACTCTGTCCACACAACCCCACACGAAACCTGAGGTCTGGTGATCAGAGACTTCTGTCTGTCCCCAGATCTAGGTTAAATAATAGAGGGGACAGAGCCTTTGCTGTTGCTGGCCCTAGGCTGTGGAACAGCCTTCCGGTTTACATCAGAGCTGCTCAATCTGTAACTGTTTTTAAATCCTCTCTTAAAACCTATTTTTTTTCTTTAGCTTTTAATTCATTGTGAGCTTCTGTCATGATTGTGTGGTTTGTCTTTGTTCTTTATCTTGTGTATTGTTCAGAACTTTGGTCAGCCCTGTTTGCTGTTTTTAAATGTGCTATATAAATAAATACAAACTTGAAACTTGAACTTGATAGTTTTACCCATATGTTGTGAAACAGTAGGACCTTTATCTCCAGTGATCATCTCCAGCGTCTGTGTCCTATGCTCTTCTCTCCCTTGTGTTGGCCTTTTACCAGTTTGTCTGCCCATTGCTGCACAATAAACTCCATCACTTGTTCTTGGCTCCGGGTCCTCTGTTCCGTTTCACAAATAATGTTTTGTTGAACCAACCTAATAGATTTAAGTTCCTGCTGTATACAATAACTACCAAATGCTTAAGTTTATTGTAATTGTGTGTAACATATGGGATGAGTAAGTAAGAAGAGACTTGTCTCAGTGCTGGTATGAGTGCAGTTTTTGCTCATTGAGTGAAGCGACACATGATGTTGCCTCCCATAGCCTGAGCAAAAACATTCTTCTGAACAAACTGACATTACTGAAATGCCTTTACATGTCAAACATAACTCAACATTAAATACTAACAGGCATTTCCCTCAAAAACATCTAAAATAGCACTTAATTTCAACATTTACTCTCCTGGTCAAGACCTATGCAAAGCATGTTGGGAACTAAAAATCCACTGCCACATGTTAATTCAACACTAATTATTCAGATAGTTCAAATAGATTAAGTAAACTTCAGATTTACATATTCATGTGGATTTTACACAATACAATTAGGTAAAGATAAAATGTTCAGTAATTGTGTGGTTTTAACTCATTTTAATTGTTTAACAAGACCTAACATTATTTTTTTTACACTGTACATTAAAATATCAGATTCATAATTGATTCTGATTCTGATATGTTTTCTCTCCATCAGATTCCTATCAGTTCACTCTGGATCTGAACACAGCACATAAAAACCTTTTTCTGTCTGAGGAGAACAGAGTGATTAAATTCACTGACACTCTCACAGTCCAGCCGTATCCTGATCATCCAGACAGATTTGATGATGTGCGTCAGGTGTTGTGTAGGGAGAGTGTGTGTGGACGCTGTTACTGGGAGATTGAGTGGCGTGGGAGAGGTGTGTTTATATCAGTGTCATATAAGAGCATCAGCAGGAAGGGACGTAGTAAGTGTCGGTTTGGGTATAATGATCAGTCCTGGAGTTTGTTCTGCTCTCCCTCCAATTACTCATTCAGACACAATGACATATGGACTGATCTCCCTGGAAAGACCCTCAGTAGTAGAATAGGAGTGTATGTGGATCACAGTGCAGGAACTCTGTCCTTCTACAGCGTCTCTGACACAAGTCTCATCCACACAGTCCAGACCACATTCACTCAACCACTCTATCCTGGGTTTTGGTTTAATTCTAGATCATCAGTGAAACTTGTTGATGAATCAGAATATGCTTTGAGTTTGTAATAAATATTGGAAATTGAGAACAAATGATTATGATTTTTTTCTGTTAAACTGTTTATTCATCTTCTTCTGATAAACCCCCAGAAATTGTATATATTATATATGTATATAAAGACTATCTGCATGCTTTGAATGTAACTGATGGAGATGACCCAGAAATAAGAATTGTTAATGTAACAGACAAGGTTGAGATTTTTATGGACGATCTTATAGTTGAACATCTCCAGAGAGATAACACGAAGAGAGCTCGCTAGACGGAGAAGAAGGAGAGAAAGGCGCTGGCGAAGATCTTCCACTAAGGCTCAACTCCTTTGGAACGGACTGATTCATCGTGCACAGCAGTAAAAAAAAAGATATCAGACGAGTTGAACGATTAAATAGGAAAATAATACACATTGTAAACAGTTTTATGATTGAAAATGAAATAGACTGCTCAAATGAAGATGTGTTGAATTTGCAGGACAAGCTCAAATTACTTAAAGCATAATTTGAACTTGACCTGTGGACTTAAGGGTCATTGTTAGAGGTGTTATATGTGTGGGTGTGTTGTGGTTTTCAATCTTTCTGAAAAATAACTTCGCAGAGATCTTTGATGCCAGAAATAATTAGACTTTATTTTCGAATGCCGTTCCGTTCCATAGAAAGACACTCTAACGCTCTGGGCCTGCAGCCCACTGGCCCCCTGGCCTTCCAGTGCGCTCCCGAGTACATTTTGGTTCAGAGTTATATACATACATCTTCTCCCATAGAAGGTAACACACCCTATAGATAGTTTTGGGTAAAGGTCTTTTACCATGTGACTTCTCAGAATAGAATTTTCTGCAGCAAACAACATTCCATTCAAGGTCTTTCACATACACAGAGGAAATCCAAAGTCACAGACAGAAGAAATAATTGTGTCCAAATATATAGCAAAATTACTTGTTTTCTAAATAATAAAATCTTCTACAGGTGCAGGGTACGATTTGCCGGGGGGGTGCGTGGGATTTCCCCCTTTCTGATCAATGCATCCCTGCCTCTGCTTAATTATTTTTATCCCCCCCATCACCCCCCTCAAAGTGATCAGTGCTACTACACTAGTGCCGCAGCCTCCCTGTAATCACCACTCTCAATCACCAGACCTGATCAATGTCCCGATCTGATTGGTTACACCTCACGTCACGAGTAATAGCTTATCAACACATGCGAGATGGTTGCAGGTCCGCTGGGGAGTGGAGCTGTGTGCCGAAAGCAGGGCTCTCAAGTGTCACTCATTTGGGTCTTTTGTCACGCACTCCCGCCACACATTGTATTTCTCACGTGGAAAAACTATTTATTATATATTTAATATGCCACAGCGCCCAAAATTTCTCTGGCCGCGCCGCTCTCACTATGGAACCGGCAGGAATCAAGCGCGTCTCCCCTGGAGTTCTTAGTCGAGCCTGCCACTTATCAGCCAATCAAAAAAAAAGAAAGGGGCTGCACAATAGCCAATCAGAAAATAGCACTATTGTATCTGGGTAAGATTTAACGCAACAACCAATGAAAAAAAGGAGGGGATGTCACTCTTGCCTGTCTTCAAAACTTGAGAGCCATGCGAAAGGAAGGCAGCATATTCAGCATATTACTGAAGCGGGAATAAACATCACAATCTGATTATCTGTTTTTATGATGACAAGCAGAGTGTCCCAGTCACACCACTGAGAATGGCTGAAGTTACACATACGGTGTTTCACTCAATTGAGGCTAAAGCAAAGGTTTTTTGATTACTCACTCACGTCTGGCGCGAGTGATTTCAATGTTAAGTTAATGTAAAGACCTACAGTCTATGGTAAAGACGCGTTTACGCGTGTCTAGAGGTCTTGCGGCGCCTATGAGGCATTTAGCGCGGCGTGGTAGATGCGAATTCGCCTCATTAATTTTTCCATTCATAAATAAGTGTTTTGACATGTCTATCCATGGTACTGGGAGGAGGATTTAATCCTTGCATGTTTATTCGTTGTGCATGATCACAGTTCATATGTGTGGGGAAAGATAAGCTATTAGAGTAAAAATATTGCGTTAGGCTACTTCATGAGTTAATAAGAAAAAAGATTTTACAATTCCTGCAAATCCAGTGATGTTCATGTTCTCATGATTTATTTTTATGAATAAAAATGTTTCAAAATATCCCCCCCCCCGTGATAGTAAAACTTACCAAATAAAGTTTTTGTGCATGTGCTGCATTAAATAGGTGTGAAAAGTAAATAGATATTTTGAATATGTGCTTCTGCAAAGCTTATGTTAATAAAGGACTAGAATTAGTCCCAAGTTTTACCTTATAAGGGAATTAGCTGTACTATAATGACAGCCCACAGTTAGAAGGCAGCCTAGAACAGGGTTAGTATAAAAAGCCTTGGAGAGGTTTTTTCGGGGCCGCAATTCGGGTGAAAGTTTTATGTGATGGATATTTTACAGTTTGATGCTTTATAAGAAGTTGCAAAAAGAAACCAACGTTATTTTCTATTTCTTGTTTTGTTTGGGTGCTTCGGGGGAAAAAAGGTGTTTTAATCCCCAAAGAATTATACAAGCACCTCAATAATTATATATAGCCTAGTAGAAATATGTGTAGTATATGTTCGATAAGAAACCATTCTTTGCTGAACTGAAAGTAACATAAGAGAACGATTGAATTACTTTTTTACGTGCATTTTTAGTGTAGGCTATTATGTAGCCTACATTATGTGATATGACATTAATTTAATTTACATTATATAATGCTGTTATATTTATCATATTAACTAATTACTTTATGATATTATCTATTATATAATGCTTTTCTCACTTTTGATTTGTTTTGATTTTGTAGCTCTTTTCACTTCTTCGTGGTGTGGTGTCACGCGCAAGTAAATAGCTGTTTATTAGGTGTTCAGCTGTTTATTAGATGGGCATTGCCTAATGGTAACAGAGTTGGACTGGTGACCCAAATGTTGCTGGTTCGATTCCAGTACCGGCAGGAATATGACTGAGGTGTCTTTGAGCAAGGCACCTAACCCCAAATCGCTCCCCGGGCGCCACTCAAGGCCGCCCGCTGCTCCGGGTGTGTGTATCCACGTTTGCAGTGTGTGTGTGTACACTACTCACTACTCTGCTCCTAATGTATGTGCACTTACTTGGATGGGTTAAATGCAGAGGTCAAATTCCAAGTATGGGTTACCATACTTGGCCATCCCATGTCACTTTCACTTCGATTTAACTTTCAAGCACGAAGTGCTGAAAACCTATTGTAATTGTTAGGATTTGTTTGAAAAAAAAATTCCCCTAAAATGCATCGTGCAGAGCAAACCGTTAGTGCTAGAGACTTGAAACCTGGCCAGATGGTAGGCCTCAATTTGGGGAGAACCTATCAGAGTATGACCCCGATTGGCCCATCGGTGGCGCTACAGCAACCAAAAGTACTAAATCGCTCATAACTCCTAGACCGTTTGACTCAGCTTCAAGCTTTTTACACCACTGTGATCCTTGGCTCAAGCCGGACAAAATGTATATATTTTATATAAATGTATATAAAATTTCAATTTAGGCAAGAAAAATGTTCTGCTATGTCGAATTTTGTCCAAAACCTACTTTTGCGAACTAGTCCCTGGTTTTTCGCCCGATCGGAACCAAACCAGTCTAGGCCTATTCTCTAGACTCTCTAGATCAATAATTATCGGGGAAAAAAAGTTAAAAAAAAGTCATTTAGAAAATGGTCCGTTGCAAAATACGGTCAAAAGCCTATAAATCCTAAACGAAAAGTCAGAACTTCACGACAATTGATGAGCATATGTGTCATAACATGCTGAAAAAGCATGCAAAGTTTCATGGAGATCGGACCATAGTTGGCGCTATAACTGTCAAAAAGGTCTCATTCTTATTAGGTGTTCAAGCACTTTAGTGCTGAAGACCTATTGTAATTGTTAGGATTTGTTTGAAAAAAAAATCCCCTAAAACGCATTGTGCAGAGCAAACCGTAAGTGCTAGAGACTTGAAACCTGGCCAGATGGTAGGCCTCAATTTGGGGAGAACCTATCAGAGTATGACCCCGATTGGCCCATAGGTGGTGCTACAGCAACCAAAAGTACTAAATCGTTTATAACTCCTAGACAGTTTGACTCAGCCTCAAGCTTTTTACACCACTGTGATCCTTGGCTCAAGACGGACAAAATGTATCCAACAAAAATTGATGAGCATATGTGACTCTAAATAAGCATGAAAGTTTTCAGACAGATTGGACCAAATATGCCTCTATAACAGTTAAAAAGGTGAAAATGATTTGAACATAATAGCATATTAAGCCAATGAGTGGTATTATACTGCCCCCTGCTGCTTAAAATAGTCATTGTGGCATGCTACTAACTCATATAATTCTATAATTCTTATTTAGACTTTATAAAATCACTAATTTAACATTTACACTCACATTTAGTCACATTTCATCTATTTAAGTATTGCTACTGACTATTGTAGCACTTAGACAAATGTGAATCCTGAAGGAGACTTGCAGTAAACATTTTTTTTTCCATCACATAGTTCAAAGTTCCCAGTAGACCATTAAAGTATATTTTCATAATGACACATCCCAATAGCATTGAAAACAACAACAACAACAACAACAACATTTGTCTTTGTGTGTGTGTGTGTGTGTGTGTGTGTGTGTGTGTGTGTGTGTGTGTGTGTGTGTGTGTGTGTGTGTGAGCATATATCTAAATATAAGTGCAAAAGCACCTGTGAAAAACACTTTATTAATAAGTATAATGGCAGTTTTTATTGACAGACTTGATTTTCACCAGTATTCTGCAGTAAAGCAAACTTGTTTTTCCATGTTAACTATTATAACACAATAACATTTTTTGTCAGAGTTTATCACTTCATTGCTATTGACACTTTACATCAATGCTAGCAATGTGGTAAATCATGGTAAATCACGATAGAAACATGGTAAATCATAGTAAATAATACTATTAGATGGTGTATCATGGCAAATCATGCTAGCAATGTGATGAATCATGGTAAATCATGCTACAAGCCTGGTAAATTATCATATAACATGTTATATCATGCTAGAATCATATTAAATCATACTAGAATGTGTTCAATTGTGGTAAACCATGCTAGAACAGGATATATCCTGGTAAACTATGGTCAATCATGCTAGATTCATGGTAAATCATACTGGAACATGGTAAATCATGAAAAATCACACTAAAATTTGGTATATCATGGTAAATCATGCTAAAACAAGGTCTATTCCATCAATGATGTCAGTGGTTTAATGCTTGCTACATGAAACTTAATGTATTTTGATGCTTTTGAGCTTAACTGCCTTAACTGCTTGAACACCGATAAATACTGCTAGGAGCTTTAATTATATTTGATTTTGTTTGTGTTTTTACTGGCCTAATAAGCATTAGTATTTCATTTAAACTGCATGCATATGTCAAATACATTTAGTTTAAATTTGATACTTTGATAATTGTAGGCTATAGTAAGCAAGGTTATAGCCTATGTCAACCTTCAAAATCGATCAAAAGTTTTAATAACTATAGCCTGTGTTCTTGGTGGGGCACATCAGATAATCTAGTTTACATGTCTAATGATTTTTAGCATCGATTACTTTATTGTAACTCATTTGAAATCATTCAAACATTTGAAGTTTGCTGAGGCCCTCTAGTGGGCCTCGGGCCCTAGCTGGAATAGATGAGCCAAAATCAAATCTAACTCTGTTGAGTCGGATAGCAACTCGATCTCATTAAAGTGTGTATCTAGTAGGCCTACGAATTGTATCTATCGTGCAATATATAGGCGAATTTTTTTTTTTTATGATACGCACTGTAAACCCCTTGGGGAGAATTAGTGGTGTGGAGTATTACACGCCATAGAGTGCGTATCATATGCATCCGAAAACTGCGGATCATATGCACGTCTTTTTTGCGTATAAATTGCACGATATATAGCCTACATAAGATCGGACTGCAGAGTTAGATCAGTGCTCTTGCTGGCATTTTCAAAAAGGAAACATGTTTGCTATTCCAGCAAAAGAGAGAGAGAGATCATATATGTGATCTTGTTTTACCATTGCACCGGAAAGGGGGAGAAGAATCACCCATCTCCTAATTTTAAGCAGTATGTGAGGGAACAGGGCTCGCTGACGGACCAGTTGAGCCGGTGTAACACCAGATTCTGTGACCATCATTATCTGTGACCGTAGAGGGCGTGGTTATCGCTGTGCTGCGTGATCTACGGAAACAGCGTAACTTCTAACTAGCAGAGCCTAAAATGACATTGTGAAATGTTTGTTTAGAAATGCACACCATAAATTAATATTTGCATGCCCAGATTAAGCACATTGTGGTTGTTTTCTGACTGAGTAGCCTACTATGTGGGTTGTTCATTAAATATTTGCGCGAGAACGACCCTGGCGACCGTGCACGTTTAACGAGAGCGCACTTTTAGGAAAGTTTTTTTTCTCAAGTTTGTTTTGCAATTCAGAGTAATATTATCGAATAATTAACATAAGGCTAATACAATGACAGTATATTGTTTTTTGTACATTATTACGCAATAATTACAATAATTCCACTCAGAATGGCTGTAAAGAAACTGTTTTAAAAGTGAATGAATTATTTTACCCACCTCTATTTCACCCAGAATGTGTAAATGAGCTTTTTTTGTGATGTTTAGTTGTTGCAAAACGGAGGTATTAACGACTACGCCACCTGGGAATTCTCCACCCAGGAATCAACCTAATCAAGATAGACTGCACAGATTCTTATCCCCCAATAGGACAAGAGACGTGGAGGAATAGATACTTACTTGTTTTTATTAAAGGACACAAAAGATAAGAAATTGTTCATTAACAAAGACACAAAAAATAATAAATTATTCAATGACAAATACACAAGGGAGATGTTCAAAATAATACTACAACACTGACCACTATAACTTCACAAATCCTACATACAAAAAAAAAGAAATACACTTAGTCACAAGGACCACACCCCAATATAACCAAAAAGAACAGGGCTGAGTGTGGCCCAGTGGCGGAGCCAGAGGGGGGTCCGGGGTGGCACTGGACACCCCTGACATGCGATTGGCCACCCCGGGTGCCACCCCAAAATTGTATTTGCTACTGGCAGTTGCTGATGCTGATTTTTATTTTATTTAAATTACGTTCGCCGGCAGCGCGGCACGCGCAGTTTTCAAACGGACGAGCAGAGGACGAGAGATGGTTGCAAGATACCGAACTTCACCGAATAAGAAAACATCATATTTGAAGTAAGCTTTTAAGGTTTAGCATCAGGGTGGTTTGCTCCCAATAGCCTACATTAGGCCTAATACAAGCATATACAGTACCTTGCCGTGTGTACGTTACAGTATACAAATGTTCCAGCTAATGTGAGGATAGGAGATCAAAACGCAGGCAAAGAAGAGCAGCAACAAGCGATATCATAATGCGATCACTATAGGACTATGAAGCTTTATGGGTGTATGTTGTTGATGGACTCGATCTACTGTGTTTTGATCATCATTATGAATCTTATCTAGATGTAGTCTTTGATAAAAATGCGATTTTCTCAGCTTTTTGCTCATGTTGCTTTTTATGAAACTTGCCAACATTCAAGTGTTCATTAAAAAAAGACGCACGAAGCTAGAATAACATTATTTTTTTGTTTTTGTTTTAAAAGCACAGGGTTTGTTCTTTCTTTTGGTATGTTCAGATATTCATACAACAAAATATTCTGGGGTGCCATGAAATTGTGAAAATTACCAAAACCACTTTTTTTTTTTATACTGGCGAGAAAGAGTTAAATGTTGGTAATTGGATGATTATTAGAATATGAATATGATTGGAATCATATTTTAAATTTGTCATATTTTCGAACAGGGTCAATTAAACATGAAAAGAAAGGGAGAGATATCAGAGTTATTTTAAAATAAGCACAAACATAGTCCAGTCATTTTATGAAAAAAGGGTTGAACAAATTGCAACAGAAGCAAACTCAAATAATTTTGTATCCTCATTATGTCCTGAGTAAGGAAACAAAGTCCCTAAGAATCCCATTAGGGGAAAGTTTCGAAATCTGGTTCTGGGGATTCACTTTTTATTTTACTTACCTTTTGTCTTCTGCATTCTCCTTACCCATGTCTCCTGTTCTTCCCTTAGACTCGTCCCCCAGAAACAGTCGCACAGACCCAGCCCCAAACCCCATCTCTTAATAATTAAAAAAAGGCTGGTTTCTAAAGTACTTCTTCCTGCCTCTATGTATTAATGCTCATGGGTAGCCTAAATGGGTTCCATTCAGACCTTAACATTAAGTATTTTACTGTTATGTGTCAACAAGATTCAACAAGACATTTTCACCTGGCTAGACCCAATGTTTAGATCTGTTGTGGTATTTATGCAAATTAGCACATACGTAATTAGATTATGCACCGTTTGTCCATCTTAACAAACAATTAAAAAAAAAAACTTGGAATACATTTTTTGTTTGTCTTGATGTAAGTAATCAACTCAGTAATTTTCATGGTGATATCTAAAGGTTAATCTTTTTACCCTATTCTCGTAACAAAAAGAATGAATAGGCGTATGAATAGGCTATATTTGTTTTTTTTTTCTAAACTTTCCCTAATGGGATTCTTTGGGACTTTTTTTTTCCCTTATTCAGGACATATTGAGGATACAAAATCAGTTGAGTTTGCTTGTTGCAATTTGTTCAAGGTTGACCCCGATTTTGGTTTAAAATGACTGGACTAACAGGCAGATCAGGTGCAAACAGACCCCCCCCCCCCCCAGCCCTTGCATCACCACTGGCTAGTCAGAGTCAGTGTGGTCAGACTTCAGAACCAGCAACAGGTCAGAGCATCTACCAGACACAGGCAGTCAATCACATACCCAATTCAGGAATTTAAGTTGAGATGATTTTGCCAGATTAAAAGGATAGTTCACCCAAAAATGAACACAAAAAAATAATTATAAATTAAATAATTAGAATTAGAATTATTATAAATTATTATAAAGAAAGAATTATGTTGTATTTAATCTTCCCAGGATAAGATTTTATATTGATGGGCAATAAAATTGTTTAACTTTTTCAAGGACATGTCTGCTTGATGCCTGCTATATCTAATAAAAGATAAAATAAAATAAAAAAATGTAAATGTGAGTTTTTTTGTAAATAAATGCAGCAGTTCATAACAGACACATGCGGTATCTTATCTACTTGGTGGTTCAGCTTTGTTTTCTGCAAATATGTTGGATGTTCAACACTTATAGACACAAACAGAGTGACCCAATTCCTTCCACAAGCTTTTCCACTGTGTGTGTGTGTGTGTACTGTGTACCCCCGAAAGTAGCAGTGGCCACCCTCTGGCCACCCCATGTATAAAACTCTAGTTCCGCCACTGGTGTGGCCAGCAGGGGGGAGACTCAATAAGCACCACCACACTCAAATAAGTAATAAGAAATACAAAAAAAAACAAAAAAAACAAAACAAAAACCAAATCAGGTTCACCTTCACGCATTTAGTCAAACATAACTTGCCACGAAGAAGCATCGGTTCCCGCTGAACTCCTCAGCTTCGTACAGTAGAACTCATTTTGGACTGACATGAACAGTAACAGACATACAGTATAGGGGCAACTTATTTTCTCTTTAAATGAAACCATTGCAATAATTTATAATGACATTTTTTAATGTTTTAAGCAAATATTTCAAAATGATTTCAAATATTACAACTATTAATCGCAAGTGGAGTGAAAGCAAACATTTAGAAATTATTTCTCAACCTCTCCTGCAGGGACCCCCTGACAGGCCATATTTTTATTTTCACCCTAAAATGGCACACCTGATTCAATTAGTCAGCTACACATTAAGCCTTTAAGCCTTTAATTAATTGAATCAGGTGTGCCATTTCAGGTCGAAACAAAAATATGTGTTAAATAGGTATTAAAACATTTTACAAATAGTAAAAGCGAGGGGAGGTAAAACTTAAAGTTGGCACGCTGCACAGTTGTAGATTTTCTCGGGGTCAGGCTCTCCAACACATTGCATGTGGTACCAACGGGCACACATATCAGACTGGATCTGTATCAAAAAAGATAATAATAATCATTATCAGGGTGAATATGAGATACATATACCCGTGATGCATACATATCCTACTTTAGCAAAGACAGGCCATGTACAGGGCCCCCAGAATGATCAGAGCCCTATGATAGATTTCTCTACTTTAAAAAAAAATAGCTTCTTCCTTTTTAGTTTTTACCCAAGGTGTTGTCTTTCCTTTCTCCTCCACATTCTTCTCCCCACAGTGGTGGCACAAATCAGTAAGGTCATCTGGTCACCATGAAAAGAAATTTAACGCATCAATAAATGTATAAATGTGTTAATCATTTAAATAACAAATTATATGTAAGGCATAATCCACTGCTAGCTACGCATTAGATGATTTTAATGCACGACAGAGGCAAAGAGGCCAAATTTAATGCACGACGTGGTTGCCTCAGAGGAGTGCATTCAAATTATTTAATGCACAGCTCACCTTGGATTTTCCTGCTTGTAACATTGTCATTTGCCAGCATAAGTTATATTAAAAGCTGTCATTGATGTTTGGAGCGCTAAATTTGACTGATGTCAGGGTTATGTTATGTTTTATTGTGTTTTAGTTCAGGGCCCGTTTACATGGTTATTTTGAAAAACGGAGACATTTCCCTTCGTTTGTGCCCTTCATTTACAAGCAAACGGAGAATTCGCCTCTGAAAACGATTCTTTCTAAAAACTCCGTCCAGAGTGAAGATTTTGGAAAACTTCATTTGCATGTAAACTGATAAAAACCGTTTTAGCCTAAGTTTTAGGCAGCCGACGTCACAGTATGCGACATAAATGGTTTCTGTTTTTTTCTCCCTGAATTTTTGTACCATGAGCTCTTGCATTAAAGACTTAGAAAGTGATATTTGGCGTGCCCTCTTCCGGACAGCACGCCAAATACGAATAAATTACTACATCTGATTTCATGTATGTGTGAAATTGCGAAATAAAGGTCAGATGGAATATTTAACAATGTTTTTCCAAAGTGTTCATTAAATAGCTGTCAATGGAGCCCCTCCTGAACCATTGGATTTCATCAAAAATATCTTAATTTGTGTTCCGAAGATGAACAGAAATCTTACGAGTTTGGAACGACATGAGGGTGAATAATTAATGACAGCATTTTAATTTTTGGGTGCACTAACCCTTTAAACAGACACCTTCCAGGCAATCAGAATTGAGTATTTAGATAGACCATGGTATAAGATTAATTATTAAACAAAAGTACATAATTAAAAAAAAGTACATAATTAAACAAATGTACCACTTTCATTCAGCAGTGTCATGGTGATCTGTCTTCTGTATTCTTTCACTGCTGAGGTCTTGTTAGGAAATGTCAGAGGCTCCCCTGCCAGTATTTTCTCTGCATACTAATATGACACAGCCTTATAATTGATTTGTCAGTGCATTGTAAATAAATACACAAGTACTAAATAAACCAACAAACTATTGTTTTAAAATACTTTACTGGTATAATGAAGTAGACACCAGTATAACAAAGTGGACACAGCATGACAAAAACAAACTTACTTTCAGAACAAATACACTGCATGAAGTGCCATCCAATTGTCGACTGTGTGGAGCTGTGTTGGCTGTCCACCGTGATATATTGCAGCCTCGTTTTCTGATGAAGGCCCTGAAAAGGCAAGACAAAGGTAAAATTATGCCAACATATTTACACATATTTTAGTTTTGTAATTAAAAGGGAACAACTTGCATTGACTTTGAATGAACAATTGCCCAGGGGATCCAACACAAGGCTCCTTTTTTCAGCCGGAAAGATTGCCTGTAGATTATTATATTGTAATATATTATTGTATAATACCATTATAGTCATGTTTTACAGCTATTGGTAATATTGTAGCTCTCAACAAATGTCAGCAATGCACAGAGCAAGGTACTTAGTCTTACTGCCAATATCCAGTGACCAGGCTCATGGACGGCTCCCAAAATGACACTGTACTTTATTGGATCACATCACACTATAACATATAATAATCATTTACAAAATCAGTTAATAAAATCCATTAAATTACAATCCACTTAAAAAGGCCTTACAAAAAAGATTTTCCTGTGCATACCTTCAGTCTTGAGTTTTTGCCCTCCCGCATGCGTGTCATTTCAAACGAATCAATGTGAAGAGCCTTTCTTTCTCTTATTTGGTTATTTATTTTTACTGTTTGGGCCATGTATGCATTGATGACCTGTGAGACAGATATGTAGCATTACCTTGGATAAATTATATACAATCCAAGTAGACAAGTCAGTCATTCAATTAAGCTCACCTCACTTTCAAGCTCTTCATTGGGGGCTGTCCTCACAATGGCCCTCATTTATCATTCTTGCGTAGAAACGGGCGTATATGTTGGCGTAAGATTATGCTTCCACTCCCCTCACCGCCTGATTTATGAAGCTGTGCGTACCTTTGAAATCCAGGTGTACGCAATACCTGCTCTTGATAAATGCCGCGGCTGAAAACGATCGTCATTAGAATAACACGCCCCTATATATTCAAGTATCCGCTTCCTCCACACCCTCATTTTACGCCATGGACACACGGAAGACGGCAAAGAGGAGACACTTCTCTGGAGATCAAGACCATCACCATCATGAAAAATTATTAAATCAAACAACAATATTGTTGATGATAAATTCAAAGTTAATTGTATTTTTTTTTCAAAACGCTATAAATCCATCCATTTTTTGTCTAAAAAAACAACAACAAAAACAACAAGAAGAGAACATGCAACATATAATCAGGGACTCATACTATAAATTAATATAAATTAAATAAGTGCAACTGCATGAAATAAATAAAAGCCAAACAAAATAAATAGTAAAATAAATTAAATAGTAAAAATAAAATAAATATTTCCAATGTCACGTTCCAATATTGTCCACCACATAAAACAAATAATTTAAAAATAACACACAAATACAGTCCTTAAATACAACAATGTTAAAAATACATTCAAATCATTTAGTAACACATTTAGGCTAATAGTAATTCGTGCCGAACTTGAAAAAGGTAATGATAACAATATTCAGGCCTACTATTAGGCGTGTTGTAGCCATTAACTAAGTGCATTTAGTTTCATATTTGTTAAAAAGTAATAATGTTATTTTTTCCCCATCTATGTTGATTATGAAAAGTTAACATAGCCTAAGATAGGATGCGCAATATATATCGGGAGACATGCTCAGACATGATTTTGGCCACTTAATTAAGTTTTGTTTTGTAGAAAGCCTTTCTTTAAAGTGAATTTCGTTTTGTATAAATTGTATCTTAATTTTAATATTTTTTTCATCAACCAATTGCCTGGATTTAATAAATAAGAAGCAGACAATATAATCATGAGTCATGACATGGAGGTGCGGGCGCGGTCCCTTGCATTGCACGTGAACTGGAGCGCATCTCATCACAAATTAACCGAAACTCAGTATATGCCTCACAGACATGAGAAATATATCTATAAAGAAAGCTTGAAATGTCTCTAAACGAAACAATTATAAACGAAAATAAATAGGCTACTCTCTCTATAGGCGCGTTCACTACGGAGATGGTGATCATCAATTTCATCTTTGCAGACACAACACTAGTTTATTAATAGAAATAAAATACAAATTTATTTTTGAAAATGGTGTTTATCGCGTTTCGGAAAAGAGCTCCTCATATCTTTTAGTTTGTCAGTGCGTTTTGTGGTGTTAGGAATTGTTTTTCTGCGCATTTCCGCACTAACTCAAAACGTGCGTACATGTACACCACCTCCTGACCTTGCGTAGGATTTGAGCGTGCCGTACGCCAACGTCCATATTGATAAATATCAAAGTCACCGTGGTTTTGGGTGTACGCCAGGTGTACGCTGGAAATTTGGTGTACGCACTTTTGATAAATGACCCCATTCGAGACAGCAGGACGTGTGATTTTTTGCCTCCCCAGGCATCCCTTATGCCTGTGTATGAGGTAAAAATAGTAATTGAAAGAACTATAATGTAATGTACAACAGTATACATTTTTTTAGTATGAAATATATCTCTGAATGTAAAAAAAAAAAATGTTACAATAATACAATTTTAACCAAAAACAGGATGATTAAAAGACTAAATAGAAACAGTTTTTATTTATATAATAAATGTAGTTCTATAATAAATGTAGGAAATGTAGTTTGTTTATCAAATTTACGTACATTTTTCATTAAAAGTGGTCACATTAGAAGATGATTGTTCAGCTGGAAGAGGAGGCAAGACTACAGCTGAAGTAGGAGGGGAGAGAACAGCTGGAGGAGGAGAAGAGAGGACAGCTGGAGGAGGAGAAGAGAGAACAGCTGGAAGAGGAGAGGAGTCAGCAGATGAACTAGGAGGGGAGTGGGCAGCTGAAAGAGGACAAAAGAGAGAACAGCTGGAAGAGGAGAGGAGTCAGCAGATGAAGATGAGAGAATGGGAGGAGGAGAGGAGTCAGCAGCTGGAGGAGTAGAGGAGAGAACGGGAGGAGGAGAGGAGTCAGCAGCTGGAGGAGGAGAGGAGAGAACGGGAGGAAGAGAAGAGTCAGCAGCTGGAGGAGAAGAGAGAACAGCTGGAAGAGGAGAGGAATCAGCAGCTGGAGGAGGAGAGGAGAGAACGGGAGGAGGAGAGGAAAGAATGGGAGGAGGGAAGAGTCAGCAGCTGGAGGAGGGGAGGATAGAATGGGAGGAGAGGAGTCAGCAGCTGGAGGTGGAGAGGATAGAATGGGAGGAGAGGAGTCAGCAGCTGGAGGAGGAGAGGAGCGAATGGGAGGAGGAGAAGAGTCAGCAGCTGGAGGAGGAGAAGAGAGAACGGGAGGAGAAGGGTCGGCAGGTGGAGGAGGGGAGGAGAGAACGGGAGGAGGAGAAGAGTCAGCAGCTGGAGGAGGAGAAGAGAGAACGGGAGGAGAAGAGTCGGCAGGTGGAGGAGGGGAGGAGAGAACGGGAGGAGGAGAAGAGTCAGCAGCTGGAGGAGGAGAAGAGAGAACAGCTGGAAGAGCAGAGGAGTCAGCAGCTGGAGAGGAGAGAATGGGAGGAGGAGAGAAGTCATCAGCTGGAGGAGGAGAGGAGAGAACGGGAGGAGGAGAGGAGAGAATGGGAGGAGAAGAGTCAGCAGCTGGAGTAGGAGAGGAGAGAATGGGAGGAGGAGAAGAGTCAGCAGCTGGAGGAGGAGAAGAGAGAACGGGAGGAGAAGAGTCTGCAGGTGGAGGAGGGGAGGAGAGAACGGGAGGAGAAGAGTCAGCAGCTGGAGGAGGAGAAGAGAGAACAGCTGGAAGAGGAGAGGAGTCAGCAGCTGGAGAGGAGAGAATGGGAGGAGGAGAGGAGAAAATGGGAGGAGAAGAGTCAGCAGCTGGAGGAGGAGAGGAGAGAATGGGAGGAGGAGAAGAGTCAGCAGCTGGAGGAGGAGAAGAGAGAACGGGAGGAGAAGAGTCGGCAGGTGGAGGAGGGAAGGAGAGAACGGGAGGAGGAGAAGAGTCAGCAGCTGGAGGAGGAGAAGAGACAACAGCTGGAAGAGGAGAGGAGTCAGCAGCTGGAGAGGAGAGAATGGGAGGAGGAGAGGAGTCAGCAGCTGGAGGTGGAGAGGAGAGAACGGGAGGAGGAGAGGAGAGAATGGGAGGAGAAGAGTCAGCAGCTGGAGGAGGAGAGGAGTCAGCAGCTGGAGGAGGAGAGGAGAGAATGGGAGGAAGAGAGGAGAGAATGGGAGGAGGAGAAGAGTCAGCAGCTGGAGGAGGAGAGGAGAGAATGGGAGGAGGAGAGGAGAGAATTCGAGGAGGAGAAGAGTCAGCAGCTGGAGGAGGAGAAGAGAGAACAGCTGGAAGAGGAGAGGAGTCAGCAGATGAAGTAGGAGGGGAGTGGGCAGCTGAAAGAGGAGAAGAGAGAACAGCTGGAAGAGGAGAGGAGTCAGCAGATGAAGATGAGAGAATAGGAGGAGGAGAGGAGTCAGCAGCTGGAGGAGTAGAGGAGAGAACGGGAGGAGGAGAGGAGTCAGCAGCTGGAGGAGGAGAGTAGAGAACGGGAGGAGGAGAAGAGTAGGCAGCTGGAGGAGAAGAGAGAACAGCTGGAAGAGGAGAGGAGTCAGCAGCTGGAGGAGGAGAGGAGAGAACGGGAGGAGGAGAGGAAAGAATGGGAGGAGGGAAGAGTCAGCAGCTGGAGGAGGGGAGGATAGAATGGGAGGAGAGGAGTCAGCAGCTGGAGGAGGAGAAGAGAGAACGGGAGGAGAAGAGTCGGAAGGTAGAGGAGGGGAGGAGAGAACGGGAGGAGGAGAAGAGTCAGCAGCTGGGGGAGAAGAAGAGAGAAAAGCTGGAAGAGGAGAGGAGTCAGCAGCTGGAGAGGAGATAATGGGAGGAGGAGAGGAGTCAGCAGCTGGAGGAGGAGAGGAGAGAACGGGAGGAGGAGAAGAGTCAGCAGCTGGAGGAGAAGAGAGAACAGCTGGAAGAGGAGAGGAGTCAGCAGCTGGAGGAGAAGAGGAGAGAACGGGAGGAGGAGAGGAAAGAATGGGAGGAGGGAAGAGTCAGCAGCTGGAGGAGGGGAGGATAGAATGGGAGGAGAGGAGTCAGCAGCTGGAGGAGGAGAGGAGCGAATGGGAGGAGGAGAAGAGTCAGCAGCTGGAGGAGGAGAAGAGAGAACGGGAGGAGAAGAGTCGGCAGGTGGAGGAGGGGAGGAGAGAACGGGAGGAGGAGAAGAGTCAGCAGCTGGAGGAGGAGAAGAGAGAACAGCTGGAAGAGTAGAGGAGTCAGCAGCTGGAGGAGGAGAGGAGAGAACGGGAGGGGGAGAGGAGAGAATGGGAGGAGAAGAGTCAGCAGCTGGAGGAGGATAAGAGAGAACGGGAGGAGAAGAGTCGGCAGGTGGAGGAGGGGAGGAGAGAACGGGAGGAGGAGAAGAGTCAGCAGCTGGAGGAGGAGAGGAGGGAACGGGAGGAGAAGAGTCGGTAGGTGGAGGAGGGGAGGAGAGAACGGGAGGAGGAGAAGAGTCAGCAGCTGGAGGAGAAGAAGAGAGAAAAGCTGGAAGAGGAGAGGAGTCAGCAGCTGGAGAGGAGATAATGGGAGGAGGAGAGGAGTCAAGGGCTGGAGGAGGAGAGGAGAGAACGGGAGGAGGAGAGGAGAGAATGGGAGGAGAAGAGTCAGCAGCTGGAGGAGGAGAGGAGTCAGCAGCTGGAGGAGGAGAGGAGAGAATGGGAGGAAGAGAGGAGAGAATGGGACGAGGAGAAGAGTCAGCAGCTGGAGGAGGAGAGGAGAGAATGGGAGGAGGAGAGGAGAGAATGCGAGGAGGAGAAGAGTCAGCAGCTGGAGGAGGAGAAGAGAGAACAGCTGGAAGAGGAGAGGAGTCAGCAGATGAAGTAGGAGGGGAGTGGGCAGCTGAAAGAGGAGAAGAGAGAACAGCTGGAAGAGGAGAGGAGTCAGCAGATGAAGATGAGAGAATGGGAGGAGGAGAGGAGTCAGCAACTGGAGGAGTAGAGGAGAGAACGGGAGGAGGAGAGGAGTCAGCAGCTGGAGGAGGAGAGGAGAGAACGGGAGGAGGAGAAGAGTAGGCAGCTGGAGGAGAAGAGAGAACAGCTGGAAGAGGAGAGGAGTCAGCAGCTGGAGGAGGAGAGGAGAGAACGGGAGGAGGAGAGGAAAGAATGGGAGGAGGGAAGAGTCAGCAGCTGGAGGAGGGGAGGATAGAATGGGAGGAGAGGAGTCAGCAGCTGGAGGAGGAGAAGAGAGAACGGGAGGAGAAGAGTCGGCAGGTAGAGGAGGGGAGGAGAGAACGGGAGGAGGAGAAGAGTCAGCAGCTGGAGGAGAAGAAGAGAGAAAAGCTGGAAGAGGAGAGGAGTCAGCAGCTGGAGAGGAGATAATGGGAGGAGGAGAGGAGTCAGCAGCTGGAGGAGGAGAGGAGAGAACGGGAGGAGGAGAGGAGAGAATGGGAGGAGAAGAGTCAGCAGCTGGTGGAGGAGAGGAGTCAGCAGCTGGAGGAGGAGAGGAGAGAATGGGAGGAAGAGAGGAGAGAATGGGACGAGGAGAAGAGTCAGCAGCTGGAGGAGGAGAGGAGAGAATGGGAGGAGGAGAGGAGAGAATGCGAGGAGGAGAAGAGTCAGCAGCTGGAGGAGGAGAAGAGAGAACAGCTGGAAGAGGAGAGGAGTCAGCAGATGAAGTAGGAGGGGAGTGGGCAGCTGAAAGAGGAGAAGAGAGAACAGCTGGAAGAGGAGAGGAGTCAGCAGATGAAGATGAGAGAATGGGAGGAGGAGAGGAGTCAGCAGCTGGAGGAGTAGAGGAGAGAACGGGAGGAGGAGAGGAGTCAGCAGCTGGAGGAGGAGAGGAGAGAACGGGAGGCGGAGAAGAGTCAGCAGCTGGAGGAGCAGAAGAGAGAACAGCTAGAAGAGGAGGGGAGTCAGCAGCTCGAGAGGAGAGAATGGGAGGAGGAGAGGAGAGAATGGGAGGAGAAGAGTCAGCAGCTGGAGGAGGAGAAGAGAGAACAGCTGGAAGAGGAGAGGATAGAATGGGAGGAGGAGAGGAGTCAGCAGCTGGAGGAGGAGAGGAGAGAACGGGAGGAGGAGAGGAGAGAATGGGAGGAGAAGAGTCACCAGCTGGAGGAGGAGAGGAGTCAGCAGCTGGAGGACGAGAGGAGAGAATGGGAGGAGGAGAGGAGAGAATGGGAGGAGGAGAAGAGTCAGCAGCTGGAGGAGGAGAAGAGAGAACGGGAGGAGGAGAGGAGAGAATGGGAGGAGGAGAAGAGTCAGCAGCTGGAGGAGGAGAGGAAAGAATGGTAGGAGGAGAAGAGTCAGCAGCTGGAGGAGAGAGGGAAAGTTGTTGATGCTTCCTCAAATTGTGAGGTATCATTGGAGTCTCATGATGGTGTTTGAGCTGGTCAATATTAAAGAGGAGAAGAGAGAACAGCTGGAAGAGGAGAGGAGTCAGCAGATGAAGATGAGAGAATGGGAGGAGGAGAGGAGTCAGCAGCTGGAGGAGTAGAGGAGAGAATGGGAGGAGGAGAAGAGTCAGCAGCTGGAGGAGGAGAAGAGAGAACGGGAGGAGAAGAGTCGGCAGGTGGAGGAGGGGAGGAGAGAACGGGAGGAGGAGAAGAGTCAGCAGCTGGAGGAGGAGAAGAGAGAACAGCTGGAAGAGGAGAGGAGTCAGCAGCTGGAGAGGAGAGAATGGGAGGAGGAGAGGAGAGAATGGGAGGAGAAGAGTCAGCAGCTGGAGGAGGGGAGGATAGAATGGGAGGAGAAGTGTCGGCAGGTGCAGGAGGGGAGATAACGGGAGGAGGAGAAGAGTCAGCAGCTGGAGGAGGAGAAGAGAGAACAGCTGGAAGAGGAGAGGAGTCAGCAGCTGGAGAGGAGAGAATGGGAGGAGGAGAGGAGTCAGCAGCTGGAGGAGGAGAGGAGAAAATGGGAGGAGGAGAGGAGAGGAGAGAATGGGAGGGGAAGAGTCAGCAGCTTGAGGAGGAGAGGAGTAAGCAGCTGGAGGAGGAGACGAGAGAATGGGAGGAGGAGAGGAGAGAATGGGAGGAGGAGAGGAGTCAGCAGCTGGAGGAGAGGAGAGAATGGGAGGAGGAGAGGAGAGAATGGGAGGAGGAGAAGAGTCAGCAGCTGGATGAGGAGAAGAGAGAACAGCTGGAAGAGGAGAGGAGTCAGCAGCTGGAGGAGGAGAGGATAGAATGGGATGAGGAGAGGAGTCAGCAGCTGGAGGAGGAGAGGAGAGAATGGGAGGAGGAGAGGAGAGAATGGGAGGAGAAGAGTCAGCAGCTGGAGGAGGAGAGGAGTCAGCAGCTGGAGGAGGAGAGGATAGAATGGGAGGAGGAGAGGAGAGAATGGGAGGAGGAGAGGAGGGAACGGGAGGAGAAGAGTCGGTAGGTGGAGGAGGGGAGGAGAGAACGGGAGGAGGAGAAGAGTCAGCAGCTGGAGGAGAAGAAGAGAGAACAGCTGGAAGAGGAGAGGAGTCAGCAGCTGGAGAGGAGATAATGGGAGGAGGAGAGGAGTCAGCAGCTGGAGGAGGAAAGGAGAGAACGGGAGGAGGAGAGGAGAGAATGGGAGGAGAAGAGTCAGCAGCTGGAGGAGGAGAGGAGTCAGCAGCTGGAGGAGGAGAGGAGAGAATGGGACGAGGAGAAGAGTCAGCAGCTGGAGGAGGAGAGGAGAGAATGGGAGGAGGAGAGGAGAGAATGCGAGGAGGAGAAGAGTCAGCAGCTGGAGGAGGAGAAGAGAGAACAGCTGGAAGAGGAGAGGAGTCAGCAGATGAAGTAGGAGGGGAGTGGGCAGCTGAAAGAGGAGAAGAGAGAACAGCTGGAGGAGGAGAGGAGTCAGCAGATGAAGATGAGAGAATGGGAGGAGGAGAGGAGTCAGCAGCTGGAGGAGTAGAGGAGAGAACGGGAGGAGGAGAGGAGTCAGCAGCTGGAGGAGGAGAGGAGAGAACGGGAGGAGGAGAAGAGTCATTAGCTGGAGGAGAAGAGAGAACAGCTGGAAGAGGAGAGGAGTCAGCAGCTGGAGGAGGAGAGGAGAGAATGGGAGGAGGAGAGGAAAGAATGGGAGGAGGGAAGAGTTAGCAGCTGGAGGAGGGAAGGATAGAATGGGAGGAGAGGAGTCAGCAGCTGGAGGAGGAGAGGAGCGAATGGGAGGAGGAGAAGAGTCAGCAGCTGGAGGAGGAGAAGAGAGAACGGGAGGAGAAGAGTCGGCAGGTGGAGGAGGGGAGGAGAGAACGGGAGGAGGGGAAGAGTCAGCAGCTGGAGGAGGAGAAGAGAGAACAGCTGGAAGAGTAGAGGAGTCAGCAGCTGGAGAGGAGAGAATGGGAGGAGGCGAGGAGTCAGCAGCTGGAGGAGGAGAGGAGAGAACGGGAGGAGGAGAGGAGAGAATGGGAGGAGAAGAGTCAGCAGCTGGAGGAGGAGAGGAGAGAATGGGAGAAGGAGAAGAGTCAGTAGCTGGAGGAGGAGAAGAGAGAACGGGAGGAGAAGAGTCGGCAGGTGGAGGAGGGGAGGAGAGAACGGGAGGAGGAGAAGAGTCAGCAGCTGGAGGAGGAAAAGAGAGAACAGCTGGAAGAGTAGAGGAGTCAGCAGCTGGAGAGGAGAGAATGGGAGGAGGCGAGGAGTCAGCAGCTGGAGGAGGAGAGGAGAGGAGAGAACGGGAGGAGGAGAGGAGAGAATGGGAGGAGAAGAGTCAGCAGCTGGAGGAGGAGATGAGAGAATGGGAGGAGGAGAAGAGTCAGCAGCTGGAGGAGGAGAAGAGAGAACGGGAGGAGAAGAGTCGGCAGGTGGAGGAGGGGAGGAGAGAACGGGAGGAGGAGAAGAGTCAGCAGCTGGAGGAGGAGAAGAGAGAAGAGCTGGAAGAGCAGAGGAGTCAGCAGCTGGAGAGGAGAGAATGGGAGGAGGAGAGGAGTCAGCAGCTGGAGGAGGAGAGGAGAGAACGGGAGGAGGAGAGGAGAGAATGGGAGGAGAAGAGTCAGCAGCTGGAGGAGGAGAGGAGAGAATGGGAGGAGGAGAAGAGTTAGCAGCTGGAGGAGGAGAAGAGAGAACGGGAGGAGAAGAGTCGGCAGGTGGAGGAGGGGAGGAGAGAACGGGAGGAGGAGAAGAGTCAGCAGCTGGAGGAGGAGAAGAGAGAACAGCTGGAAGAGGAGAGGAGTCAGCAGCTGGAGAGGAGAGAATGGGAGGAGGAGAGGAGAGAATGGGAGGAGAAGAGTCAGCAGCTGGAGGAGGAGAAGAGAGAACAGCTGGAAGAGGAGAGGATAGAATGGTAGGAGGAGAGGAGTCAGCAGCTGGAGGAGGAGAGGAGAGAACGGGAGGAGGAGAGGAGAGAATGGGAGGAGAAGAGTCACCAGCTGGAGGAGGAGAGGAGTCAGCAGCTGGAGGACGAGAGGAGAGAATGGGAGGAGGAGAGGAGAGAATGGGAGGAGGAGAAGAGTCAGCAGCTGGAGGAGGAGAAGAGAGAACGGGAGGAGGAGAGGAGTCAGCAGCTGGAGGAGTAGAGGAGAGAACGGGAGGAGGAGAGGAGTCAGCAGCTGGAGGAGGAGAGGAGAGAACGGGAGGAGGAGAAGAGTCATTAGCTGGAGGAGAAGAGAGAACAGCTGGAAGAGGAGAGGAGTCAGCAGCTGGAGGAGGAGAGGAGAGAATGGGAGGAGGAGAGGAAAGAATGGGAGGAGGGAAGAGTCAGCAGCTGGAGGAGGGGAGGATAGAATGGGAGGAGAGGAGTCAGCAGCTGGAGGAGGAGAGGAGCGAATGGGAGGAGGAGAAGAGTCAGCAGCTGGAGGAGGAGAAGAGAGAACGGGAGGAGAAGAGTCGGCAGGTGGAGGAGGGGAGGAGAGAACGGGAGGAGGAGAAGAGTCAGCAGCTGGAGGAGGAGAAGAGAGAACAGCTGGAAGAGTAGAGGAGTCAGCAGCTGGAGAGGAGAGAATGGGAGGAGGCGAGGAGTCAGCAGCTGGAGGAGGAGAGGAGAGAACGGGAGGAGGAGAGGAGAGAATGGGAGGAGAAGAGTCAGCAGCTGGAGGAGGAGAGGAGAGAATGGGAGGAGGAGAAGAGTCAGTAGCTGGAGGAGGAGAAGAGAGAACGGGAGGAGAAGAGTCGGCAGGTGGAGGAGGGGAGGAGAGAATGGGAGGAGGAGAAGAGTCAGCAGCTGGAGGAGGAGAAGAGAGAACAGCTGGAAGAGTAGAGGAGTCAGCAGCTGGAGAGGAGAGAATGGGAGGAGGCGAGGAGTCAGCAGCTGGAGGAGGAGAGGAGAGAACGGGAGGAGGAGAGGAGAGAATGGGAGGAGAAGAGTCAGCAGCTGGAGGAGGAGATGAGAGAATGGGAGGAGGAGAAGAGTCAGCAGCTGGAGGAGGAGAAGAGAGAATGGGAGGAGAAGAGTCGGCAGGTGGAGGAGGGGAGGAGAGAATGGGAGGAGGAGAAGAGTCAGCAGCTGGAGGAGGAGAAGAGAGAACGGGAGGAGAAGAGTCGGCAGGTGGAGGAGGGGAGGAGAGAACGGGAGGAGGAGAAGAGTCAGCAGCTGGAGGAGGAGAAGAGAGAACAGCTGGAAGAGTAGAGGAGTCAGCAGCTGGAGAGGAGAGAATGGGAGGAGGTGAGGAGTCAGCAGCTGGAGGAGGAGAGGAGAGAACGGGAGGAGGAGAGGAGAGAATGGGAGGAGAAGAGTCAGCAGCTGGAGGAGGAGAGGAGAGAATGGGAGGAGGAGAAGAGTCAGTAGCTGGAGGAGGAGAAGAGAGAACGGGAGGAGAAGAGTCGGCAGGTGGAGGAGGGGAGGAGAGAATGGGAGGAGGAGAAGAGTCAGCAGCTGGAGGAGGAGAAGAGAGAACAGCTGGAAGAGTAGAGGGGTCAGCAGCTGGAGAGGAGAGAATGGGAGGAGGCGAGGAGTCAGCAGCTGGAGGAGGAGAGGAGAGAACGGGAGGAGGAGAGGAGAGAATGGGAGGAGAAGAGTCAGCAGCTGGAGGAGGAGATGAGAGAATGGGAGGAGGAGAAGAGTCAGCAGCTGGAGGAGGAGAAGAGAGAATGGGAGGAGAAGAGTCGGCAGGTGGAGGAGGGGAGGAGAGAATGGGAGGAGGAGAAGAGTCAGCAGCTGGAGGAGGAGAAGAGAGAACAGCTGGAAGAGGAGAGGAGTCAGCAGCTGGAGAGGAGAGAATGGGAGGAGGAGAGGAGAGAATGGGAGGAGAAGAGTCAGCAGCTGGAGGAGGAGATGAGAGAATGGGAGGAGGAGAAGAGTCAGCAGCTGGAGGAGGAGAAGAGAGAACGGGAGGAGAAGAGTCGGCAGTTGGAGGAGGGGAGGAGAGAACGGGAGGAGGAGAAGAGTCAGCAGCTGGAGGAGGAGAAGAGAGAAGAGCTGGAAGAGCAGAGGAGTCAGCAGCTGGAGAGGATAGAATGGGAGGAGGAGAGGAGTCAGCAGCTGGAGGAGGAGAGGAGAGAACGGGAGGAGGAGAGGAGAGAATGGGAGGAGAAGAGTCACCAGCTGGAGGAGGAGAAGAGAGAACGGGAGGAGGAGAGGAGAGAATGGGAGGAGGAGAAGAGTCAGCAGCTGGAGGAGGAGAGGAAAGAATGGTAGGAGGAGAAGAGTCAGCAGCTGGAGGAGAGAGGGAAAGTTGTTGATGCTTCCTCAAATTGTGAGGTATCATTGGAGACTCCTCATGATGGTGTTTGAGCTGGTCAATATTAAAGACGAGAAGAGAGAATAGCAGGAAGAGGAGAGGAGTCAGCAGATGAAGATGAGAGAATGGGAGGAGGAGAGGAGTCAGCAGCTGGAGGAGTAGAGGAGAGAATGGGAGGAGGAGAAGAGTCAGCAGCTGGAGGAGGAGAAGAGAGAATGGGAGGAGAAGAGTCGGCAGGTGGAGGAGGGGAGGGGAGAACGGGAGGAGGAGAAGAGTCAGCAGCTGGAGGAGGAGAAGAGAGAACAGCTGGAAGAGGAGAGGAGTCAGCAGCTGGAGAGGAGAGAATGGGAGGAGGAGAGGAGAGAATGGGAGGAGAAGAGTCAGCAGCTGGAGGAGGAGAGGAGGGAACGGGAGGAGAAGAGTCGGTAGGTGGAGGAGGGGAGGAGAGAACGGGAGGAGGAGAAGAGTCAGCAGCTGGAGGAGAAGAAGAGAGAACAGCTGGAAGAGGAGAGGAGTCAGCAGCTGGAGAGGAGATAATGGGAGGAGGAGAGGAGTCAGCAGCTGGAGGAGGAGAGGAGAGAACGGGAGGAGGAGAGGAGAGAATGGGAGGAGAAGAGTCAGCAGCTGGAGGAGGAGAGGAGAGAATGGGAGGAGGAGAGGAGAGAATGCGAGGAGGAGAAGAGTCAGCAGCTGGAGGAGGAGAAGAGAGAACAGCTGGAAGAGGAGAGGAGTCAGCAGCTGGAGGAGTAGAGGAGAGAACGGGAGGAGGAGAGGAGTCAGCAGTTGGAGGAGGAGAGGAGAGAACGGGAGGAGGAGAGGAAAGAATGGGAGTAGGGAAGAGTCAGCAGCTGGAGGAGGGGAGGATAGAATGGGAGAAGAGGAGTCAGCAGCTGGAGGAGGAGAGGAGAGAATGGGAGGAGGAGAAGAGTCAGCAGCTGGAGGAGGAGAAGAGAGAACGGGAGGAGAAGAGTCGGCAGGTGGAGGAGGGGAGGAGAGAACGGGAGAAGGAGAAGAGTCAGCAGCTGGAGGAGGAGAAGAGAGAACAGCTGGAAGAGGAGAGGAGTCAGCAGCTGGAGAGGAGAGAATGGGAGGAGGAGAGGAGAGAATGGGAGGAGAAGAGTGAGCAGCTGGAGGAGGAGAAGAGAGAACAGCTGGAAGAGGAGAGGAGTCAGCAGCTGGAGGAGGAGAGGATAGAATGGGAGGAGGAGAGGAGTCAGCAGCTGGAGGAGGAGAGGAGAACGGGAGGAGGAGAGGAGAGAATGGGAGGAGAAGAGTCACCAGCTGGAGGAGGAGAGGAGTCAGCACCTGGAGGAGGAGAGGAGAGAATGGGAGGAGGAGAGGAGAGAATGGGAGGAGGAGAAGAGTCAGCAGCTGGAGGAGGAGAAGAGAGAACGGGAGGAGGAGAGGAGTCAGCAGCTGGAGGAGTAGAGGAGAGAACGGGAGGAGGAGAGGAGTCAGCAGCTGGAGGAGGAGAGGAAAGAATGGTAGGAGGAGAAGAGTCAGCAGCTGGAGGAGGAGAAGAGAGAACAGCTGGAAGAGGAGAGGAGTCAGCAGCTGGAGAGGAGAGAATGGGAGGAGAAGAGTCAGCAGCTGGAGGAGGAGAGGAGAGAATGGGAGGAGAAGAGTTGGCAGGTAGAGGAGGGGAGGAGAGAACGGGAGGAGGAGAAGAGTCAGCAGCTGGAGGAGGAGAAGAGAGAACAGCTGGAAGAGGAGAGGAGTCAGCAGCTGGAGAGGAGAGAATGGGAGGAGGAGAGGAGTCAGCAGCTGGAGGAGGAGAGGAGAGAACGGGAGGAGGAGAGGAGAGAATGGGAGGAGAAGAGTCAGCAGCTGGAGGAGGAGAGGAGTCAGCAGCTGGAGGAGGAGAGGAGAGAATGGGAGGAGGAGAGGAGAGAATGGGAGGAGAAGAGTCAGCAGCTGGAGGAGGAGAAGAGAGAATGGGAGGAGGAGAAGAGTCAGCAGCTGGAGGAGGAGAAGAGAGAACGGGAGGAGAAGAGTTGGCAGTTGGAGGAGGGGAGGAGAGAACGGGAGGAGGAGAAGAGTCAGCAGCTGGAGGAGGAGAAGAGAGAACAGCTGGAAGAGGAGAGGAGTCAGCAGCTGGAGAGGAGAGAATGGGAGGAGGAGAGGAGTCCAGCAGCTGGAGGAGGAGAGGAGAGAACGGGAGGAGGAGAGGAGAGAATGGGAGGAGAAGAGTCAGCAGCTTGAGGAGGAGAGGAGTCAGCAGCTGGAGGAGGAGAGGAGAGAATGGGAGGAGGAGAGGAGAGAATGGGAGGAGAAGAGTCAGCAGCTGGAGGAGGAGAGGAGTCAGCAAGTGGAGGAGGAGAGGAAAGAACGGGAGGAGGAGAGGAAAGAATGGGAGGAGGGAAGAGTCAGCAGCTGGAGGAGGAGAGAAGAGAACGGGAGGAGGAGAGGAAAGAATGGGAGCAGGAGAAGAGTCAACAGCTGGAGGAGGGGAGGATAGAATGGGAGGAGGAGAGGAGTCAGCAGCTGGAGGAGGAGAGGAGTGAATGGGAGGGGGAGAAGAGTCAGCAGCTGGAGGAGGAGAAGAGAGAACAGCTGGAAGAGGGGAGGAGTCAGCAGCTGGAGGAGGAGAGGAGAGAATGGGAGGAGGAGAGGAGTCAGCAGCTGGAGGAGGAGAGGAGAGAATGGGAGGAGGAGAGGAGAGAATGGGAGGAGAAGAGTCAGCAGCTGGAGGAGGAGAGGAGTCAGCAAGTGGAGGAGGAGAGGAGAGAACGGGAGGAGGAGAGGAAAGAATGGGAGGAGGGAAGAGTCAGCAGCTGGAGGAGAAGAGAAGAGAACGGGAGGAGGAGAGGAAAGAATGGGAGGAGGAGAAGAGTCAGCAGCTGGAGGAGGGGAGGATAGAATGGGAGGAGAAGTGTCGGCAGGTGGAGGAGGGGAGATAACGGGAGGAGGTGAAGAGTCAGCAGCTGGAGGAGGAGAGGAGAGAATGGGAGGAGGAGAGGAGAGAATGGGAGGAGAAGAGTGAGCAGCTGGAGGAGGGGAGGAGTAAGCAGCTGGAGGAGGAGACGAGAGAATGGGAGGAGGAGAGGAGAGAATGGGAGGAGGAGAAGAGTCAGCAGCTGGAGGAGGAGAGGAGAGAATGGGAGGAGGAGAGGAGAGAATGGGAGGAGGAGAAGAGTCAACAGCTGGAGGAGGAGAAGAGAGAACAGCTGGAAGAGGAGAGGAGTCAGAAGCTGGAGGAGGAGAGGATAGAATGGGAGGAGGAGAGGAGTCAGCAGCTGGAGGAGGAGAGGAGAGAACGGGAGGAGGAGAGGAGAGAATGGGAGGAGAAGAGTCACCAGCTGGAGGAGGAGAGGAGTCAGCAGCTGGAGGAGGAGAGGAGAGAATGGGAGGAGGAGAAGAGTCAGCAGCTGGAGGAGGAGAGGAGGGAATGGGAGGAGGAGAGGAGAGAATGGGAGGAGGAGAAGAGTCAGCAGCTGGAGGAGGAGAGGAAAGAATGGTAGGAGGAGAAGAGTCAGCAGCTGGAGGAGAGAGGGAAAGTTGTTGATGCTTCCTCAAATTGTGAGGTATCATTGGGGTCTCCTCATGATGGTGTTTGAGCTGGTCAATATTGACCTTGTGTGTGGTTCGACCCTCTGAATCCACAAGATCAATACTTTTCCCTTCTATTTCGGTCACCATAAAGGGACCAAAATATTCTGGGTCAAGTTTTCCTCCTTTCCGCTGTTCACTGCGGACATTCTTCCTCCCCACCATGGCTCCCACCGAAAGGCTTTGGCTGTGGTCCTTTTGCGATAGCCTTCTCCTTGTTCTCGAGTGTGTCTTTGCAACATTTTCTTGAACAATGTCCATAATTTTTTTATGCCGTTCAATGTCGATGGCCACCACTTCATCATTGTTTTCAATTTCGAAGGAAACATCAACCTGTGTAAAAATGTTATTAATAAGTAATTTATCTATACTGCATAATTACGTAATATAATCTTGTAATCCAGAATATTTGCTTCTCTCCCAAACATCAAATAAAATGTGGAGAACTGTGTCGTCAGCTGTTTTTTTGTCCGTAGCCCAAACATTGCAGCATCCAAATATTGGTCCCAGGTATTGGTCTTATCCTTGACCAGCTTGGCAAAAACTCTAAAAAAAATAAATAAAGAGAAATATAAAGAGAAGACTTACACAAATATAGATATGATATGATAAAAAAAGACGATATGTGCTATAATAAAATAGACAAATACTACATTACAATACATTCAATCATATCAGTCAGCGCAGGGTTCCCCAGATATGATCACCCCAAATTTAAGACTTTTTAAAGACCTTTTTAGGACCACTTTAATGAAAATAAAGACCTACATCGCACCCATTATGCAGCCGTAAAACACCAGATCAAATCCCAATAATGACTATTACTAACAAATGTTTTAATAAAAAATACATTTATTATAAAAAACTCATTCAACAAAATGTTTTTGGTAAATTCCAAACATTCATAACAATAAACAGATAAACTAACAGATAGGCAGATTAGATAGGAGACAGGAGAGAGAGAGAGAGAGAGAGAGAGAGCAATAGACAGATATTAGAAAGAGAGAGAGCAATAGATAGAAAGGAGAGCGAGAGAGAGGTAGATAGGAGAGAGAGGGTTTTCAGTACATCACAACAACATCAAATCACAATAGTAGCTACAAGTTTCTTAGCTCAACACCTTTGCCAACAATCTCTTCGACTATATTCTTAAGCTCAGCCAGTTTGTCTTTGTGGCTTCTTCTGAAAGTATTTCGATTTTACAATAAGTTCAGTCATCTTGCTTCCTTGCTTTGATTCTGCCTGCTCTGCTAATTTTTCTGCATCCCTAGCTAGGTTGCCAGCCACTTCCTGAATGGATGATCTTTTCTTTCTCAATTGCTCCTCAATTGCTTTCCGTTTAAAGCCTTGGGCTTCTGATACCTTTTTTTGTTTTTCGATTTCGAGATAAATTCTATACCTGCTCCTTGCAGACACAACTGAGGACAGAAGTCCTGTTGTTAAGGCTACCTTCAAGACACCTCCGTGCAGAGACACATAATCGCATACAATTCTGTGTGCAACAATGGTATCTTCCTAAATATTTTATATTTCCACCTCCTTATTCACAGAGAAGCCCCTTTCAACTGTGGCCTGTCCGTGTGAGAGCAATAACAGCTTCTGGATGAAAGCCCACAGCTGGGGGTAAGGATGACTGATGTAAGTATGGAGGAAAACATACAGCCACTTCTCCAAAGGTTTGTAGGCAAAGAACTCCTCCCTGTCCCGCACTTCCGATGACAACAACTGGGCAAACTGCTGGGTGATTAGGTCACCTGAGGAATGAAAAACATTACGTCAGTGTTATGCACAGTATATAAGAAGAGGTTCATTAGGAAAAATTATGTCTCAGTTCATGTCAGTACCATATTTTTTCAATAATGAAAGGAGACATCTACCGGCAGCAATTCCACCATCCAACTGCCTGTCCTGGATAAACTGTTTAACTAGGCCTTTTATCTGGCTCTGACAGAGTTCAGGAGAGGTGTACATCTTGGCTGGATCAAGACAACTCATCTGTCTCACCGTTGGGTATTTCAAAGGGCTTTTGTCCTGAAACTTCTTCACTATTTTGATCAGACCCTCCATGCACTCTTTTCTGAACTGAAGAACAGAAAGCTCTCCAGTGGTCTTACTCTGTTTGAGAGTTCCTAATACAGGAAATAAGAACTAACTGAGAAAAAACTAAAGTAACAGTCCCACATCTCCCCTGATAACTAAACAAGTGGACAAACTGAGAACACCAAACAAACTTTTTCATGACTAAAAAGCAAAATTTCAATGACTATACTTACAGTATATCTGGATTTGTAGGCCAAAGAAAAATATTGATCCATACATACCTTGATGGCATTCTCCACTCCAATGCCAATGTCAATGGCCCTCACAGACACCCTTGCCTCCTTTTCGGTGACATCGAGACGGACTAGTTGTGCAGGGGTAGCATCTCGAAGAAGGTCTGTTTTAACGAATCTCCTCAGCAAGCTCTGCAAATAAGTTGAAGCATGACACAAAAAAAACCCCACAGAGTTTATGGAATACTACCAGAGACAGAGATTAATCATTTGGATTTGTCACAATAGGGATAAGTAATCTGGATTACTGCTATGAAAACGTCTCAGGTTACGTATGTAACCCTGGTTCCCTGAGAGGGAACGAGACGCTGCGTTGAGACGCGGTGGGAACGCTCTGCGTGATTGCATCGTGAAGCACGTGTATAATCGGTCCAATGGAAGACCAAGACGTCATAGGCGGGTGACATCATAGACCAGGAAGCTATAAAGCACACCTGAAAACAGACCGTGACAGCTTCTGAAAAAGCCTGAAGCAAGTCGATCAGGGCATGCAGGAAGTATGGCAGGAAAACGCAGCGTCTCGTTCCCTCTCAGGGAACCAGGGTTACATACGTAACCTGAGACGTTCCCTTTCAAGGGAACTCGAGCTGCGTTGAGATGCGGTGGGAACCCCATACCCACTACGCCATAAAGACAAATCCCCGTTCTGTGTGAAGTCCTTGCGCCCACTAAGAAGCAAGCAACCTAGCCCCAGGAGTGGAGAGGTGTAAGTCATAAAATCTGACAATGTATGTGGTGAGGACCAGCCTGCCGCATTACAAATGTCCTGAAGGGGAACACCCGAAATTAAAGCCTAGAGGCAGCCATATTCCTGTAGAATGGGCCTGAACAGCCATAGGTGAAGGCTGTCCGGCCGCTTCATAAGCAAGTGAGATAGCCTCAACTACCCACTTGCTCATCATCTGTTTAGATGCCGGGCAACCTATCTTAGGTGACCCGAAGCAGACAAATAATTGTTCTGATATACGCCACTGAGCAGCTCTGTGGACATACGCATCCAAAGCCCGGACAGGGCATAACATATTAAGTTTTTCCTGATCTGGGGTATTAAAGGTGGAGGACAGAAGGCCTGCTGCACAAATTACCCGCACATTTAGTAGGGACCTAGAAATACAACCCGACCTGGGGTGAAGAACTACTATCACCATAGCAGGTGCAAATCCAAGTACGTGCAGGCCTCAGCCTCATGTACAACGGAGAAGACGAAATTAAGGATCTCTCCTCAGAGATAACCCAGCAAAGAAACATTCATACAGAAATCAAGTACTGTACCAACGGGGCAGAAACAAGATTCAGAAGGCGTTCTCTGCACCAGGCAGAGAACAGCATATTTAGTCGTCTCGTGGAGGGAGCTCTAGACTGGAGTATGGTCTCCACGACCTCGGTCGAGAGACCTGAATCTATGAGCTGGGCCCCCTCAGAGGCTGAGCCCACAGTATCCATAACTCCAGGGCTCCCAGGAGCAAAGATATCGGGAAAAGCGTACAGGTGTAGCGGCAACTACATCTATTACATCACATCCAGTCCAAGCGGAGCTGGATGCGTGAGGGAGAACCACAAGGGCAATGCATTGTACAAGCGATGCGAAAGGTCGACTTGTAGTTTGACCGAAGTTCTCCCTAAGAAGCTCCACCACCTCGGGGTGAAGTCTCCATTCCCCGGGCCACAGCCCCTGCCTCAACAGGATATCTGCTCTGATATACGAGACCATCAGTGTGTTGTCCGGACCCTTCACCGAGCAACCACTCATGATTGCCCCCGACTTGTGAGGGAAGCATCCGTCGATAGCATTATGCGTCGACAAGAAGCTCCCAACACTGGGCCTGGGCGAGGAACCAAGGTTCTTCCACATGACCAAGGCACGAAGGCATAGCCGCGTGACCTTGATCATGCGAAAACGGATTTCCCCTCGGAGAAAACCCCTTAGTCCTGAGCCACCACAGCAGGGGTCTCATGTACAGAAGGCCAAAAGTAACTACGTTGGACGCAACTGCCATGAGCCCCAACCAAAGACCTTTCACCTAGCGGCCACTCATGACCGCCCCCCATCCTGTGAGGGAAGCATCCGTCGATAGCGTGACGCGTCGACAAGAAGCCCCCAGCACTGGGCACTGGGCGAGGAACCAAGGTTTCTTCCACATGACCGAGGCACGAAGGCATAGCCGCGTGACCTTGATCATGCGAAAACGGATTTCCCCTCGGAGAAAACACCTTGGTCCCGAGCCACCACTGCAAGGGTCTCATGTATAGAAGGCCAAAAGTAACTACCTTGGACGCAACTACCATGAGCCCCAACAGTCTCAGAGACTGTTTTGCAGTGAGTGACTGACCTAGTTTTACCTTCTTTACGGCTGTGAGAATCGCAGAAATACGTGCAGGAGACAGACGTGCTTGCATTGTTGTCGAATCCCATAATACACCTAGAAAAGTGGTCCTCTGAGCTGGGAGGAGTACACTCTTTTGGTGTTGAGCCGCAACCCCAACCCCCTTATGTGGGACAGAACGACATCTCGATGTTGAACTGCCAAAACCAACATTAAACACATCACTTCTAGAGAATTACAGACCTGTCTCTCTCCTACCATTCATTGCAAAAACACTTGAACGAGTTGCTTTCAACCAAGTATCATCTTTCCTGTCTCTTAACAACCAGCTGGATGTTAACCAATCTGGCTTCAAGAAAGGGCATTCGACCGAGACCGCATTACTTTCAGTCACAGAAGCCCTGCGGATCGCTAAAGCTGCTTCCAAATCATCAGTTCGCATTCTCCTAGACCTGTCTGCTGCCTTCGACACTGTGAATCATCAGATCCTTCTGTCGACCCTCTCATCACTGGGCATCACTGGAACTTCCCTCCACTGGTTTGAGTCCTATCTCACAGGTAGGTCATTCAGGGTCGCATGGAGAGGCGAGATATCCAAAGCACATCGACTGACCACAGGGGTTCCCCAGGGGTCAGTCCTTGGACCCCTCCTCTTCTCCATTTACACCACATCACTGGGACCCATCATACAGGCACATGGTTTCTCTTACCACTGCTATGCTGATGACACCCAGCTCTACCTCTCATTTCAACCAGACGATCCCACAGTAGCTGCACGTATCTCTAGCTGTCTGGCGGACATCTCGGCATGGATGAAGGAACATCACCTGCAGCTCAATCTGGCAAAGTCTGAGCTTCTCGTCCTCCCTGCCAATCCGTCTCTACAGCACGACTTCACTGTCCAGCTAGACTCATCCTCAATCACCCCATCAAGGTCAGTCAGATATCTTGGAGTAATCTTTGATGACCAGCTAACCTTCACAGACCACATTTCAAAGACAACTCGATCATGCAGGTTTGCAATGCACAACATCAGGAAGATCAGGCCTTTCCTAACTGAGCATGCAACACAACTTCTTGTCCAGGCCCTGGTTATTTCTAGGCTTGATTACTGCAATGCTCTTCTAGCTGGTCTTCCATCATGTGCAACTAAACCCTTACAAATGATCCAGAATGCTGCTGCTCGTCTTGTCTTCAACGAGCCCAAAAGAGCCCACGTCACTCCGCTGTTCATCTCCCTGCATTGGCTACCACTCGCTGCTCGAATGAAGTTCAAGGCGCTGACACTTGCTTACAGATTGTCCACTGGCTCAGCTCCCTCCTACTTTCACTCGCTCCTACGGGTCTACATCCCTACCAGAAGCCTACGATCGGCCAAGGAGCGACGGCTCGTGGTGCCTTCACAGCGAGGCACAAAATCACTGTCCAGAACATTCTCATTCACGGTTTCCATGCTGGTGGAATGACCTACCCACCCTCGTCCGGAATGCAGAATCCCTGACAGCATTCAAAAGACAACTGAAAACTCATCTCTTCCGTGAGCACTTAACATAAAAAAAAAAAAAAAAAAAAAAAACATTTTTTCTTGAAATCTTCGCTTGTCTGGTTTATGCTACTCTGAGCAATGTTTGAACTTTGTATTCTGAGCACTTCTTGCGTTGTTTTTGCCTCTCCATGATGACTCGCTTGGTTTAATCCTCAAATGTAAGTCGCTTTGGATAAAAGCGTCTGCTAAATGACTAAATGTAAATGTAAATCATTGTAAATCAGTTTGATCAAGGTGAAATAGACAGACATGGGTTTTTGAGTTTACTTTATTTACACATTGTGTGGAACTTCATCAAATTGAATTGAAGCTGCCAAACTGTTGAATCCTTGGTCCTAGAAGAAACAGAAAAGTTTACAATTCTTTTGATTTATTAAATGTTAATTAATTATTCATATCTGTGATTCATCTAATTGAAACAAACTACAAAGAGAACTATTTCTTTTATCAATATAATCTTCTATCTGAATCAGAACAAAATTATGCCGAGTTGTACACTTGAGTGCTTTGTTTTTCACTTTTTTTCTTAACTCACTTGTTGAATCATTTCTTCTCTTCAATAGACATTACTTTCTTCCGATTCAATTAGCCCATACTGAAGAACATTATTACTTTGTGCGCTACATGCTAAACCTGGTACATGTACTGATTTCATCGAGCCGGGCAACTTTGTTATTTACAGTCATTAGTTCCGACCAACAGCTATTTTGGTTTGAATGTGCGTTTTTGTTGTTGTTTTTTTAATCAGTATCTGGAGTTTAAGTACTCCTCTTAGTAGATTCATGCAATCGCCACCAATCTCTGTCATGACATGAAATTCCTCAAAATTTAAGCTCCCATTTTGGGGTTCGCAAACGGATCTGACAGCAGGGGTTGGGACAGGCCCCACCCTATCTCAGCTTTCACCTGCCAGATCCAGTGCTGGCGATTTCCAGTTCCGGGGAATTGGTATCGTTAGTGTTTTGTTTAAAAAAAGAGAGAACAAAACAAATAAAGATATTAAGAAAAAGGCAGATGTTTGAGTTTTCAATAAATTAATAAATAAGTCAGCTCATAACTCTGTGAGGAGCTTTAAAAGGAGGTTTATCTAGTGCTGTTGCTAGTTAAATATTTACTGGCCAGCTGAACATTATGAGAGTGAAAATAAAAAGAGTTTATTAGATGAAATATATCTAAAAACAGAAAAACTCTGTATCTCAGCCTCCTCGTTGGGGAATGACGTTTTTCCCTATCTCCACACTGAGGTGTCGAGATCGTGGAATAAGCCGGTTTCTATTTTATGTGTTTAATGCCCAAACGTCTAACTATAGTAATGCTTGGGTATTAAGTATCTTGGTATGACAGTGCCTCGGGTTTAAAGAGATGCTTGCAAGCTTTCTCTCTCCCGAGTCGGCGTCATCATTTTTAACCCCGACGTTACCCACCAGCCATCTTAAATAAATAAATTTTTATCAGGCAGCGCTGGTGGGTAAATTATAAGGACATGGATGATTGTGAGGTTGTCAGCACTGACGCTATACGAGAATTGCGTTGTGCAAAAACAGATAAACTATACTGGGGAGGGACGGTTTTGAGAAATCGTTTCTCCTCTGCGTCCTCTGGGGGGCGACTCTCTGAGGAGGGTCGCAGCACGGCCAGTTCGGTTGTTTTCTTGCTGGTGGCCACGGAGTGATATATATATATATATATATATATATACGTTTTTCTGTTTTAAAAATAAAGAAAAATAAGATAAAATTATGTCTGTTCTTCTGGACGCTCCGCTTTCTAAAAACTAATAAATAAACCATTCAGCGGCGTTTCAGAGGTTTCTTCCTCACCAATCTAATGTTCCTGAGACTGCTGGGCGGGAACAGTCTCGGTCTACTAAGCTCCTCGCAGCACAAAGTGCAAAACGAGCATCGCCATTTGGGCTCCTCCACAATCGAGGAGGACCTGGGTGGCGGTAGCAGTCTAGCCAGTTAGAGATATGCAAGATCTGAGGACTGTTTTATCTCTAAAGAAGCTTGGACAAAGAGGAAGCCCTGACGCCGAGGCTATCAGGCTTCTAAGGGTGGTCCCTTCCAGGGTAGGGATGGTTTTGAGAAATCCTTTCTCCTCGGCGCCCTCTGGGGTGCGACTATCTGAGGAGGGTCGCAGCACTGCCAGTTCGGTTTCCCTACCCGTTCGCCGTTTAGGGCACCAAGGTGTCAGTGTCCCCAAACGATCCTCCGAGGGGGGTCGTAGAGCAGTCAGTTTGGTTTCCCTGCCGGTTCGCCGCTTCAGGGTGCCGAGGTGCCTGCTTTTTCCAACGATGCTTAGAGGTAGGCAAGATTTGAGGACTGTCGTCATCTCTAATAAAGCTTAGACAGGAAGTCCTGTCGCAAAAAACGAGGCTATCAGGCTTCTGAGGGCTCCTCCGGGGCAGCGACGGTTTTGAGAAATCGTTTCTCCTCGGCACCCTCTGGGGTGCGACTCTCTGAGGAGGGTCGCAGCACTGCCAGTTCGGTTGTTCCCTGCTGGTTCGCCGTTCAGGGCACCGAGGTGTCAGCATCCCCATACGATCCTCCGAGGAGGGTCGTAGAACAGTCAGTTCGGTTGTTCCCTGCCGGTTTGCCGCTTCAGGGCACCGTAGTGACTGTTCAACCAAATCCAGAGGCCAGTCTTGAGAGACTGGTTCCCCTAATAGAATTTCTGGCAGCGTGTAAACTACTACCACATATTTCTCAGTGGGTCCTGCACACTATAGGAAAGGGTTCAGAATTCGGTTCTTGTCCGCCCAGATTTCTAGGGGTCCTCCCCACTGTGGTGGACCCCAAGCAGGCTTTGGTTATGGAGCAGGAAGTACTGACACTTCTGCAAAAGGAGCTGTAGAAGGGGTTCCTCCTCCCGGCAGAGAGTCAGGGTTTTACAGCCATTACTTCATTGTTTCCGAAAGAGGATGAGGGGTTGCGTCCTACTCTAGACATGCGTCAATTAAACAGCAGGTTTCAGAATCTTAAGTTCAAAATATGCTTATGCCAAATATGATTGTGTCACAGACCCAGTCCGAGGACTGGTTTTTCACAATAGACTTAAAGGATGCTTACTTATCTATCCATCCTCATCACAGGAGGTTCCTGAGGTTTGCTTTCAGGGGCGAAGCATACCAGTATCAGGTTCCTCCATTCGGCCTCGGTTATCACCCCGCACCTTTACAATATGCGTGGATGCAGCTCTGGCTCCTCTGAGACTCCAGGGCATTCGCGTATTAAATTATATCGACGATTGGTTGATTTTAGCTCAGTCCGAGCTTTGGCAGTTCAACATCGAGATGTCGTTCTGTCCCACAGAAGGAGGTTGGGGTTGCGGCTCAACACCAAAAAGAGTGTACTCCTCCCACCTCAGAGGACCACTTTTCTAGGTGTAATATGGGATTCGACAACAATGCATGTACGTCTGTCTCCTGCACGTATTTCTTCGATTCTCACAGCCGTAAAGAATGTAAAACTAGGTCATTCACTCACTGCAAAACAGTCTCTAAGACTGTTTGGGCTCATGGTAGTTGGGTCCAACGTAGTTACTTTTGGCCTTCTGTACATGAGACCCCTGCAGTGGTGGCTCAGGACCAAGGTGTTTTCTCCGAGGGGAAATCCGTTTCGCACGATGAAGGTCACGCGGCAATGCCTACGTGCCTTGGTCATGTGGAAGAAACCTTGGTTCCTCGCCCAGGGCCCAGTGCTGGGGGCTTCTTGTCGATGCGTCACGCTATCGACGGATGCTTCCCTCACAGGATGGGGGGCGGTCATGAGTGGCTGCTCGGTGAAAGGTCTTTGGTTGAGGCTCATGGCAGTTGCGTCCAACGTAGTTACTTTTGGCCTTCTGTACATGAGACCCCTGCAGTGGTGGCTCAGGACCAAGGGGTTTTCTCAGAGGGGAAATCCGTTTTCGCATGATCAAGGTCAGGCGCCTATGCCTACGTACCTCGATCATGTGGAAGAACCTTGGTTCCTTGCCCAGGCCCAGTGTTGGGGGCTTCTTGTCGACGCATAATGCTATCGACGGATGCTTCCCTCACAAGTCGGGGGCAATCATGAGTGGTCGCTCGGCGAAGGGTCCGGACAAAATTCCCTCTTGGCTCTCAACGAAGGCGGTCGCATTTTCTCTCCCTCCCCTCGCCTCTCCTGCTTTGCTTCTCTCGTCACGTCTACTGTCTTGTACTTTGAGAGACTCTCGCTACACTGCTCTCCAAAACCAAGAAATTATGGATTTGATCAACTGGTCTCTCAACGCAATTGACACCATCTTCTCGACGAGAAGCTTGGGTTCGGGGAAACCTGACTGCCCTGCCGGGACGTTCGCAGCTGGCTACACGATGGACGCGTGGGAGAGGTGGCGGGTCGTGTGTCTGGCGGCTCTTTCCGTGGTGGACGTTGAAGATATCTACCTATTCGGCACCATGATAACAGGTCTTCTGCTGATTGGATTAGGCATTGCCCTGGTTTATCGAGGAACTAAGCAGACGGTGACAGCTGTCAAAAGCCCCGCAAGGCTGCCCGTGATGATTGAAGCAGTGGGCAGAGCTGTCTCCACTCAGACTGGGTCTATGAACCACAATATGGATAACATCATGGAGAAGCTCACAGCTTTGCAAAGGCAAATGGATCATTTCAGAGACAAAAACGGACCAGGAGAATAGCCTGTATAAATTGAATGCGGCTACTCGCCCGAAGACTAACGATCCCAATCTTATCTGTTTCGGCACCCCCCTACCAGCACTGGCCTCGGCCAAGGCCGCTGCTGGAACAACAACTCTCCCGGAAGAGCACTGCAGTGAGCCGCTCTTGCATTCCTTCCCCGACTCCTCAGACACCTGCTGATTGTTGACTCTGCCTGGGACATGATCAAGGTTGTCTCCATGTCAACTTGCTGTGTATCGCTATGACAATCCTGCGGACTGAGGCTCCTAGATTATGGTGCTGGCTTAGCGACTCTCTCCAGGCCTACACACACATGAACTTACACATACACAGATATGCACCTAACCCACACCCCATCCCACGCCTTCGCCGCTTCGTACCCCCAGTCTGACAGGCGGGTCTGTGACCAGCGCCATAATGGCTGCAGGACCGGATGCTGCTTGCCTGGGCTGGACTACCTCCATCCCCCACTCCCCACCATGTTGCAATGTCTTGTTTGTAGAGTGTACTGTTTATGTGCTAATGTTGCTGAGGTGTTTTTTCCTGTTCCCAGACTGTTCTCCTTACAGGAGCATAGTCTGGGGGTCGCCTTTTTTTCTCCTCACCTCTCCTCATGTCATGCTGTTTTTTTTTTCTCAAGTTGGCGCTGATATAGCAGCCTCGGTAACACCTTATTACCAAAGCAAATTCCTTGTATGTGCACAACACTACTTGGCAATAAAATTGATTCTGATTCTAATTGATTCTGATTCTGATTCTGAACACACTGATAGTCTCGTATATCAGAGCAGATATACTGTTGAGGCAGGGGCTGTGGCCCGGGGAATGGAGACTTCACCCGAGGTGGTGGAGCTTCTTAGGGAGAACTTCGGTCAAACTCAAGTCGACCTTTCGCATTGTTTGTACAATGCATTGCCCTTTGTGATTCTACCTTACACATCCAGCTCCGCTTGGACTGGATGTGATGTATTAGGTGTGGTTGCCGCTACACCTGTACGCTTTCCCAATATAATTGCTCCTGGGAGCTCTGGAGTTATGGATACTGTGGGCTCGGCCTCTGAGGGGGCCCAGCTCATAGATTCAGGTCTCCCGATCGAGGTCGTCGAGACCATACTCCAGTCTAGAGCTCCCTCCACGAGAAGACTAAATATGCTGTTCTCTGCCTAGTGCAGAGAACGCCTTCTGAATCTTGTTTCTGCCCTGTTGGTACAGTACTTGATTTCTGTAATGAATGTTTCTTTGCTGGGTTATCTCTGAGGAGAGATCCTTAATTTCACCTTCTCCGTGGTACATGAGGCTGAGGCCTGCACGTACTTGGATTTGCACCTGGTTTGGTGGTAGTATTTCTTCACCCCAGGTCGGGTTGTATTTCGAGGTCCCTACTAAATGTGCAGGTCATTTGTGCTCCAGGCCTTCTGTCCTCCACCTTTAATACCCCAGATCAGGAAAAACTTAATATGTTATGCCCTGTCCGGGCTTCGGATGCGTATGTCCACAGAGCTGCTCAGTGGCATATATCAGAACAATTATTTGTCTGCTTCGAGTAACCTAAGATAGGTTGCCCTGCATCTAAACAGGTAATGAGCAAGTGGGTAGTTGAGGCTATCTCACTTGCTTATGAAGCGGCCGGACAGCCTTCACCTATGTCTGTTCAGGCCCATTCTACAAGGAGTATGGCTGCCTTTAGGCTTTAATTTCGGGTGTTTCCCTTCAGGATATTTGTAATGCGGCAGGCTGGTCCTCACCACATGCATTTGTCAGATTTTATGACCTAGACATCTCCACTCCTGGGGCTAGGTTGCTTGCTTCTTAGTGTGCGCAAAGACTTCACACAGAACGGGCATTTGTCTTTATGGCGTAGTGGGTATGGGGTTCCCACCGCATCTCAACGCAGCTCGAGTTCCCTTGAAAGGGAACGTCTCAGGTTACGTATGTAACCCTGGTTCCCTGAGAGGGAACGAGACGCTGCGTTTTCCTGCCATACTTCCTGCATGCCCTGATCGACTTGCTTCAGGCTTATCAAAAGCTGTCGCGGTCTGTTTTCAGGTGTGCTTTATAGCTTCCTGGTCTATGACGTCACCCGCCTATGACGTCTAGCTCTTCCATTGGACTGATTATACACGTGCTTCACGACGCAATCATGCAGAGCGTTCCCACCGCGTCTCAACGTAGCGTCTCGTTCCCTCTCAGGGAACCAGGGTTACATACGTAACCTGAGACATTTTACTACAAAAACCATGGTTAAACCAAGGTTATTGTTGTAAACCATGGTTAATTTGTAGTTACTATGGTTTTACTACAAAAACCATAGTTAAAGCATGGTTACTACAAAGAAAAAAATGGTTAAACCAAGGTTATCGTAGTAAAACCATGGTTCATTTGTAGTTACTATGGTTTTACTGCAAAAAGTCTCGGTTACATATGTAACCCTCGTTCCCTGAGTACTGGGAACGGAGACGTTTCGTCTCCTGCATGCCCTGATCGACTTGCTTCAGGCTTATCAAAAGCTGTCGCGGTCTGTTTTCAGGTGTGCTTTATAGCTTCCTGGTCTATGACGTCACCCGCCTATGACGTCTAGCTCTTCCATTGGACTGATTATACACGTGCTTCACGACGCAATCATGCAGAGCGTTCCCACCGCGTCTCAACGTAGCGTCTCGTTCCCTCTCAGGGAACCAGGGTTACATACGTAACCTGAGACATTTTACTACAAAAACCATGGTTAAACCAAGGTTATTGTTGTAAACCATGGTTAATTTGTAGTTACTATGGTTTTACTACAAAAACCATAGTTAAAGCATGGTTACTACAAAGAAAAAAATGGTTAAACCAAGGTTATCGTAGTAAAACCATGGTTCATTTGTAGTTACTATGGTTTTACTGCAAAAAGTCTCGGTTACATATGTAACCCTCGTTCCCTGAGTACTGGGAACGGAGACGTTTCGTCGGGGGAGTTCCCTGACGATTTGGGATCACGCTAGGGAGCCAATTGCCTTCGAGAGAATTAAAAACGAGCCAATAGACATTGGAGCGTACTCAACAGGGACGACGAACGAGTCCATCAAGGGGAAGACACGGCTGGACTGCACATGGCATCATGGGTCATAATAGAGACCACTGGAAACCCCAGTCTACTATCAACTCCTTACTAGAGGTAACAGACCTAGCGCCGGGCGATCCGCCGCGCCCAGCACCAGAGGGGTGAAGGTGGAACTCACGAGGCTAACCAACGTTGGGTGCCATACGGAGCAAAGAACGCACGTATCCGCTGCGAGGCGGAGTGGCGCAGCAAGCCGACACAACCTATTCCCTCGACCCACTGGCCGTAGCCAGAACTCGGGAGGAAACAGGTTCCACACGAAGGCTATAGAACCTAGCGAACGTGTTCGGTGTCGCCCAGCCCTCAGCTCTACAGATGTCTGTCAGCGAGGCCCCTTGAGCCAAAACCCAGGAAGTGGCAACACCTCTAGTAGAGTGAGCACGCAACCTGGGAGGACAAGGCTCACCCAGAGACTCATATGCCCGGGTGATAGCATCCACTAACCTCTGCTTGGAGACGGCCTTCCCCTTCTGCTGGCCTCCGTAACAGACAAAGAGCTGATCTGAGGTTCTGAAGCTTTGCGTTCTGTCAATATAAACCCGCAGAGCACGGACGGGACAGAGAAAAGCTAGGGATGGGTCTGCCTCCTCCTGGGGCAGCGCTTGCAGGTTCACCACCTGGTCCGCGAAGGGAGTGGTAGGAACCTTGGGCACATATCCGAGCCGGGGTCTCAATACAACGTGAGAAAGGCCCAGCCCGAACTCCAGGCATGATTCGTCGACCGAAAATGCTTGCAGATCCCCGACCCTCTTGAAAGAGGCCAAAGCCAACAGGAGCGCTGTCTTAATGGACAGGATATTAAGCTCTACTGTCGACAAAGGCTCGAAAGGAGGACCTTGTATGGCTCTAAGTACCAGAGCTAGGTCCCAGGAGGGTACAGTGTGCAAAACACAAGGTGGGTTTAACCTCCTAGCACCCTTCAGGAATCTGATGATCAAGTCGTGCTTTCCCAAGGACCTACCTTCTTCTGCATCGTGATGCGCGGCTATTGCAGCGACATACACTTTGAGGGTGAAGAGAGACAGCCTTCGCTCCAACCCATCTTGCAGGAAGGAAAGCATGACTCTGATCGAGCAAGTTCGGGGGGTCCTCCTGACGGGAGGTACACCATACAACGAACAGGTTCCACTTCAACGCATAGAGATGCCCAGTAGAGGGAGCTCTAGCGGAAGTGATGCTGTCTACCACTGCCTGTGGTAGACCACCTAGAACCTCCACGTCCCGTCCAGGGACCAGACATGGAGTTTCCAGAGGTTTGGACGCGGGTGCCATAGAGTGCCCTGTCTCTGAGAAAGAAGGTCCTTCCTCAGAGCGATTGGCCAAGGAGTGGCTATCGCGAGGAGCATGAGTTCCGTGAACCAGGTCCTGGTGGGCCAATACGGCGCCACTAGAAGGACCTGCTCCTCGTCCTCCCTGACCTTGCACAGAGTCTGTGCAAGAAGGCTCACTGGGGGAAACGCATACTTGCGCAAACCCTGGGGCTAGCTGTGAACCAGGGCGTCCGTGCTGAGAGTCCCCTCGGACAGGGAGTAAAACCACTGGCAATGGGTCGTGTCTGGAGAGGCAAACAGGTCTACCTGTGCGACCTCAGATGCTTCTGACTCCATAGGAGGAGGTGGGAGGCGATTCGCGACATATGATGGGAGCGTAGACCACCTTGATGGTTGATGTACGCAACGGTCGCAGTGCTGTCTGTACGGACCAGTACGTGCTTGTGTCTAGAAACCCCTTGAGGCGACCCAAGGCTAGGCGTACTGCTTGCAACTCTAGGCAGTTGATGTGCCAATGCAGTTGAGGCCCCGTCCACAGACCTGAAACTGCATGCCCGTTGTACGTTGCCCCCCAACCGTTGGCAGAGGCATCTGTGAAAACCACAGCATGCCTGGAAACCTGGACTAAGGGCACTCCGGCCCGTAGAAACGCAGGATCTGACCACGGGGAGAAGGTTTGGCGACAGTGCGGGGTCACTTTGACCCGGAACGTGCCGCTGTGCCACGCCCACCTCGGGACTCGATCGTGAAGCCAGCCCTGAAGCGGTCTCATATGTAAAAGGCCGAGCGGCGTTACTGCGGCTGCGGCTGCCATATGCCCCAGGAGCCTCTGAAATTGTTTCAGTGGCACCGCTGCCCTGCCTCAAAAAGACCTGAGGCAGGTGAGCACTGACTGGACGCGTTCCTCCGTGAGGTGCAATGTCCGGGCGACCGAGTCCAGTTCCATACCGAGATAAGAGATCCTCTGCACGGGGCAAAGTTTGCTCTTGTCCCAGTTGACCTGAAGCCCCAACCGGTTGAGCTGCCGAAGCACCATGTCCCTGTGATCGCACAACACATCTCGCGAGTGAGCTAGAATGAGCCAGTCGTCGAGATAGTTGAGGATGCGAACGCATTGTTCTCTCATGGGAACAATGGCCGCCTCCGCGACTTTCATGAAGACGCAGGGTGACAGGGCCGACCCGAAGGGTAGGACTTTGTACTGATACGCCCAACCCTTGAAAGCAAACCGCAGAAACGGTCTGTGTCGAGGAAGAATCGAGACGTGAAAGTACACGTCCTTCAGGTCGATCGCTGCAAACCAATCCTGGGGAGGGATGCATTCGAAAATGGGCTTCTGCGTGAGCATTTTGAACGGGAGTTTGTGCATGGCCCGATTCAACACTCGTAGGTCCAGGATCGGCCGTAACCCACCGCCTTTCTTGGATACAATGAAGTAGGGGCGTCCACCGACCGCACACGGGTAAAGTGGACGCCCCTGAACTTGGGAGGCCGGCGTGCAAACTGAATTGCATAGCCGAACCGATTGGTGCGGGTGAGCCATCGGGACGGCCCCGGAAGCGCTAGCCAGGCTTCCAGATACCGTCCAAATGAACCCATCCGAACCACCGGCATACCCGTGGAGGGGCAGCAAGGTGGAAGACAAGGACCTGGCTCTGGTGGCGTTGTAGCGACCGAGAGCAGGGTCTGGGTGTACTTGACACCAACCTGCTTCCAACGGGGGGCAGACGGCAGAGAAGGCCTGTGGGCATTCTGCAGCGGACTGCCCAGTGGCGAGGGGGAGAGACGAGGAGCGAGGCCCTGACCGGACTACTTTCTGCAAACTGGGGAGAGGGGAACGGGGGTGGGGGCGGCACACACTGCCATTCTGGCCCTCTTGGATGGGGGAGACTGTGTGCCCACCAGTCTCGGCCCTGGATGACCTGGAGGAGGAAGTAGAAACTGCTCTTTTTTGAAAATGGCGGAACAAAAACAAAACTCAAAACAAGATTCTCCACCCGGCCCTCCCCCGGGGGAAGGAGGTGTGCAGAGGCACCCTCCCTGTGAGCAGCATCCAGGTCCTCTTCCAGGTCGCCCATCTCAGGGACGCTTCCCGCCTCTCTTCTTCCGGGAAGGGGCCGGAGGTGCCGGAGCGGGCTGGGCAGCCCACTTACGACCAGCTTTGTGCCGCCCAGGGTTAGACTGTTGCCCAGGAGGAGAGGGGGCCATAGGAGGGTGCCCTCGGCGACGAGCAGCCGGAGGCTCTACGGCTACAGAAGACGAACCAGCTTTTTCAGCAGTCCGCCTCCTGTGCAGGACGTGCCGTAGTGCCTTCGTCTGCTTTTGGGCGGCGGAGAACTCTTGGGCGAAGTTCTCCACCACGTTGCCGAAGAGGCCCCCTTGTGATATGGGGAAGTTGAAAAGTTTGTTCTTCTCCACTTCCCGCATATCCGCAAGGGTAAGCCACAGGTGGTGCTCCTGGACCACCAAGGTGGACATCGCTCGACCCAGGGAACGTGCGGTGACTTTCGTCAGGTCCGTCGCCGCACGCAGCTCCTTCAGCCATCCTGGGTCAAGTTCACCCCCCTGCATGTCATGGAGTGCCTTGGCCTGGTGGACCTGCATCAATGCCATAGCATGCAGGGTGGAAGCGGCGTCTCCACACGCCATGTAGGCATCCCTGATCAGACCAGAGGAAAACCTACAGGCGCGGGAGGGGAGTGAAGGGGCACCCCGCCAGGAGGAAGCGGTCTTAGGACACAATTGCATTGCTATAGACCGCTCGGGGGCACTGGGGGGATTCCCTCGTACTTGTGCGCCGCCCCGCCATCGAGAGTGGTGAGGGAGGAGGAGTGAGGTTGTCTACGTCTGGTTGCCAGAGGGGCCAGCCAAGACTTCCTCAACTCTTCATGCACTTCCGGGAAGAATGGCACCGGAGCGAGCCGCGGGGTAGCAACACGACCCGCTCCGAGAGACCAATCATCTAGCCGCGAAGGTTCGGAATCGAGACCCAGTGGAGGGTTCCACGTGAGCCCGACATTAGCGGCCGCCCTTTCGAGCATAGCGGCCATTTCCGGATCGTGCTCAGCAGGAGCCACCACACCCGAAGGGGGTAGTCCCACTGAGTCGTCACCAGAAGATGACCGCTCTCCCTCCGATGCCGTGATCGACATCTGATCCTCAGGCGGCTCCGGAAGCTCCGGAACAGCCAATGGCAACAAGCTACTAGAGGAGTGAGAAGCCCGTGAGGATCTTTCACCAGACGGGACGTACTTCACTGTAATCCTCATCAGCTCACCAACAGCAATCACCGAAGTAGCCGACTGCTGGACTGAACCGGCAGACGAACGGAACTGCCCCTGTCCAACAGCTCTTGAAGGAAACTAAGCAACCACGACACCCCACATGTCCGTGGGTCCAGATTTCTGTCGGCACACCATTTGGAGAACACAGACCATTTAGACGCGTAGAGCAGCCTCGTAGAGGGAGCTCTGGGTTGCGTAATTATGTTCATAACCCCTTCTGGCAAGACAACGGGTATCCGTTGATTAACCATACGTGCAGAGACCAGCGCTCTGGATGGGGATGCCAGATTGAGCCGCGGGCTTGAGAGAGGAGATCTCTCCTCACCGGGATCGGCCAAGGGGCTGTATGTGACAGCCGTGTCAGCTCCGGGGAAACAGATTTGGTTCTCCCATCGGGGGGCTATACGGAGCACCGAGTGGCGCGTTTCCCTGATCCTCTTGATTACCTGTGGCAACAGAGAGACCGGAGGGAAAGCATAGAGTGGGTGGCTGGGCCAGATTTGGGCCAGCACATCCTCATTCTTTGAAAAGAACATCGGGCAGTGAGCGTTGTCTTTCGGCGCAAACAGGTCGACTTCCGCTTTGCTGAAAAGGCGCCACAGTGACTGGACTGTCTGGGGGTGCAGGGACCATTCCCGTGGTGGAACGTTGTCCCTGGACAGTTTGTCTGGGCCGTCGTTCAGGTGGCCTGGCACATGCGCAGCTCTCAGCGAGCGCAGACAGTGCTGGGACCATACGAGGAGGCGTTCTGTCAGATCGCAGAGATTCCTGGATCTGACACCGCCCTGACGGTTCACGTATGACACCAGAGACATGCTGTCCGATCGGACAAGAATGTGGTGGTCTCGTATGAGCGGGAGAAAGTGCTTCAGCGCGTTCTCGACCGCTATCATCTCCAGACAGTTTATTTGAAGGCATTTCTCTCGGTCTGACCACAGGCCAAAGACCGGTCTGCCCTCGAAGAGAGCGCACCAACCTAAGTTGGAGGCATCCGTCGAGATGACTTTTCGATATGAGACAGCTCCCATCGTCACCCCCCACTGGTACCAGCCGACCGCTAACCAGGGCTGCAGCCCTCACTCAGTCACTCTGGTTCGCCTGCAGCCAAAAGCCCAAGCTCGGTGAGGCACTCGAGCATTCAACCAGCATTGTAGCGGGCGCATGCGCAGTAGGCCCAGCTGAAGCACTGCTGCAGCTGAGGCCATACAGCCCAGCATTCTCTGAAATGTTTTCAGAGAAGTGACGCTGCCCTTCTGGAAAAACGTGGCCAGGTGTCGCACACGGCGCGCGCACGCTGTGTCGATAAACGGGCCGTCATAGCAACAGAGTCCAGTTCTATCCCCAGAAAGGAAACTGACTGACTGGGCAGTAATGAGCTCTTGGTCCAGTTGACCATGAGACCCAGGCTTTCCAGATGACTGAGGAGCAGTGTTCCGTGAGATAAAAGTTATATCTCTGACTGTGCCAGAATCAGCCAATTGTCCAAATAGTTCTGAATCCGCATGCCCTGATTTCTTAGGGGAGCAAAGGCCACGTCCATGCACTTTTTAATGTACGGGGTTCTAAAGTCAGGCCAAAAAGGAGGACGGTGTATTGATATACCTGACCATCGAAGGCGAATCTCAAGAATGGTCTGTGACGGGGTATTATCTGAATCTGAAAGTAGGCATCTTTCAGATCGAGAGATATAAACCAGTCCCTCGGGCAAATTTGCGTCTGGTGGTGAGCATTTTGAACGGTCTTCTCATGAGAGCTGTGTTCAAATATCTCAGATCTAAGGTCTTAGAGCTCTGTCCTTCTTGGGTACGAGAAAATAGCGGCTGTAGAAGCCTGACTCGCTCATAGAAGGAGGTACCGGTTCTATAGCGCCTTTGCACAGCAGTTTGGCTTTTCTGCGCGGAGTAGATGCGCTACTTCCGCTTTCACTTTCGTTGCGGTCCGCGCTTGAAAGCGTGGGGGCCGGCAAGTGAATTGTAGCGAATAGCCCTGTCTTATTTTGCTTAGAACCCATTCTGATACCCCTGGAATAGCTTCCCATGCTTTCACATGTATAGCTAGGGGCAGAATGGACTCCGGGTCCCGATTGCTGCACTTCGTGGGCTCGGGAAACTGAATCGGAGGTGTGGGCGCGGCGCGCACGCCCTCAGTGCTACGGCGGCTCGCTGACAGAGATAGCTGGCTGTTTCACGTGTGTCATCCCGATTGCTCTGAATGGGGAACGTTTTGTGAGAACTTTGTGATGGGCGAGCAGCGCTTGGGGCGAGGTGTTTGTTAGTAAGTGTGAGTGCTCGTAAGCGGACACGAGACTTACGTTCATAACCTGACCGATATGAGGCTGTTTTGGCCGTGTGACAGAGCGGGTAGCGAGTAGGTGTGGGCACAGGGGCGTGGGCACATTTCCTACATTCAATCCTCGAGCGGCATTTGCCAGCTTTATGAGAGTGGGCTCTGTGCGAGACAGGTGTTTTACCATTCGTTGTAAAACTGTGGACCTATTTTTCCAACGCCTTAAAACCGGATATTCTTCCAAAAACAACGATAAAACCTGTTGGAAAGCATCTTTTGCAGCGATTTTTACGTGAGCATATCAGTGAACACCCCAGACCACTCGGTGAGTTTCACTTCTTTGTAAACTAAAGTTTAATGCGTTTATATGAATGATTGTTCCAGCGCCCCTATGAAACCATTTTATAGGTGGGGGGGTGCTAACACAAAAACCTAAAATTCTCGGGACAGCAGCATGTGTCCAAATTTTAATCTTTAATCTTTTAATTTTAACCATTCGATTTAATCAGAAACAATCTTAAAACTGGTTTACTTGTAAAACGCCAAACTTACTCTTTAACGCATTAGAGTCCTTCACATCTATTGCGATCTCAAAACTCCGGCCAGTTGATAATACCTAGAATATCAAAATCAACTGCTGGTGGTAGATCCTTTTCCTATTTAGCCCCTAAACTTTGGAAAAGTCTTCTAAACATTGTCCGGAATGCAGACACACTCTGTCAGTTTAAATCTAGATTAAAAACATCTCTTCAATTTGGCAAACACATAGAACACTATACATTCCTATTATGCAAATTGGTTAATTTTTTATTAGGCTGCATAAATTATGTCAGCCTGAACCGGGAATACTTCCAATAACACCTGATGTACTCGCCACATCATAAAAAGAATGGCATCTACGCTAATTTTAGTCTTTCTGTTTATTCCAAGGTTACATATAATCCAGATCAGATGGTGGACTTGAGCCTAGATCTAACCCTGTATAATTTAACGAATTAATTATAAAAATGAATTAATTAAAGAGTTGTTAAAATAATAAACAAACAAGAAAGTAGTAAAAGTGAAAGAAAAATGATAAAATCAAAAAGAAATGCATGTCAGTGTGATGTTTGACATTTTAATGATTGTCCAATTATGGGGGGTTTATGTTGAAGTCCCGCTCCACGAAGTTAGTTGCTGTATGGGAGAAGCCATTTTTTTTTTTTGCATGACTGTGAGAGGAGCAGCAGAAAAACTCTGTGTAAAAGTTAAGATTGTCAGAGAGGATTGAAAAAGAGACAATTATATGCAGTATTTTCCTTGGATTTGGTGAGTACACATTTTGAAATGTGTAAACTTTCATAAATGTAATTGTGAACTGATGTGTTAAATTGAGAGAGCGTGAAAACGTCAGTATGAAATGCCAATAAAATCGGATGTTTAACTAGCAAAAGGTGATGTAATGGTTAAAATATGCGTATATGAGTTCATATTTCATTGTTATATTGAACGAGTGATTTTATGTTTGTTAAGTTGCATAATGTTATCTAAGTTGTCGAATTACGATGGAAATGTAGCTGTTATGTTGAACAGGGTAACAAGTGCTACTATTTACTGTTGTTAAACTAAAAGACGTGAATTCAATGTGTGCTGTGAACTAAATGCTGTCTGTTGCACATGCAGGTCAGGTCTTTGTCCTAAGCTGGAACTTCGTTCATTTCAGCATTATGATCTAAGATGGCGAGCCTTCCCAACGTTGATCGATGCAAGATTTGAATTTAAACCAACACCTGTGAAATTGGGTAGGAAAGTTCTGATTGCCTGCTAGTTTTTTTTGTAAACAGGACTGAGCTTTGGAAAGACTGCTCAGAGTATTTTGTTTTCCTGCGCAAACAGTTATCCTTTGGAACTGTAGAATCATTTTCCCACAATTCTAAGGAACTTTGGATTCTCTGAACTAAATCAGTGAATCGAATCTTTTAAAACAAATTCTTCTAAACGAATTTGAACTGAACTTTTTGAACTGAACCTTTTGAACTGAACCGTTCAAACGAGTCTTTTGAACTGATTTATTTAACTGTTTTTCTTCTGAACTGTTGTTTTTCCATTTTGTTCTTTTTTATATATATTTTTGAACGTGATTTAATGAACTTTCCAATTTTACAATTGTGAACATTTGTGAATGTTTATGGGGTTGTATTTGATATTAAAGGTGTAGTATTCTAGGAATCTTTATATCCCAGAGGGTGCATTGAACGAACAACAGTCATGTGAAATTGAATTCAATCTCCATAACTGTGGTTTTATATTGAACAAAAAAATGGACAATTTGTTGATTTATTTTATTTTTTTATTTTGAATATCAACAATTACTCCAATAGTTTGTTTAAAAATAAAGATTTACTTTATTATTTTACCAGTGTTGTCCTTATTACACCTCCATAGTGGAACCTACTGGCCTATGGTTAATATTAGTAAATATAGCTGCAAGCAGCCATTACCGGGGCCAAGCGCAAGAAGCGGCAATAGATGCCATCATGGGTGGGAGTGGCAGACCAACTGCAGCAAGGAGCAATTAAAGATATTTTAAGAGAACTTTGGGTAAATGGCAGAAAAATCAAATATACAGTAACTTTTTAGATGATTTAATGGTTTATCACTTTCGACAAATAGGTGGCGCAGTTACGAAATCGATGTGATGTGGTCAGAGTGAGGTGACAGTTACACATACAAAGTTTGGTGTCAAAATGTAAAGGCATTGGAGAGATAAAGACTTAATAGTCATTTTGGCAGCACGCCTCAACTTTCCTGCTACGGTATACGAAAACGGTTTTGTCTATCGTCACAAAATCCATAACATTCAGTCGACATGGTCTGGAGATGATATGATTCAATTTTCGTAAAAATCGGACGAATGGTCTTGGAGAAGTTCGAAAAAGAAGGACTTAAAAGTGAATAACAATGTTAACGAGCTAATGTTAATGTTTACTTTTAGTTAACGAGCTATGGTTTCAAACTTCTGACGGTGGTTTCGTCTCGATCAGACTAACGGTTTCGAAGATATCGGCAAATGTTTTTTAAGCTGTAAATCACAACGCTACACAAACCGTGAGACGAAACCTAGCATGTTTGGTATCTGTGGACTCGGCAAGGATTCAGGAACCTAACGAGATGACTCCCGTGAAAATAAGTCAACCACACCCAGAGTTATAAGCATTTGAAAAATACATTTTACCACTAGGTGGCGCTGTTTCGAAACTTCTCAGGCTCCTTCAGGGCATCGTACTGATGACCCATACCGAGTTTCATAACAATTCGTTCATGCGTTCAGAAAATACAGCATTTTAGCTCATAATTCAAAATGGCCGACAGACAAAATGGCCGATATGGGAAAATTGGATATCAGTCGACGTGGCATGACGCCCTGAATCTAAGAAGACCAATTTTATTATTTTTGGACAAACTGTTCAGAAGTTCTAAGCAAAAATAGCCATTTTTCATATCTCCGGACCAGTAGGTGGCGCTGCGCCGAAAAGCAGCATGTAGTCTCAGGTCCTGCTTGTGATGACTTGTACCAAGTTTGGTTTGAATCCGATAAAGCGTTGCAGAGATACAGCCTTATGTCTCTTTTCGCAAGCGCTACGTAAAATTTGTTCGTAGGTTTCTCAAAAACGGTTTAGCGAATCAACTTGAATTTTATAACTTTTTGTCGTCATGGTCTGTAGATGATCTGATTCAATTTTTGTACAAATCGGACAAACCGTCTAGGACGAGTTTGAAAAAGTAGCTTTTTTAGGAAAATTCAAGATGGCGGCCATATTGTTATGACGGAAAATGACGTCATAGGGTGCAATCGAATCGGCATGAGCTCAGGAACAAGGGGAAAAATTTTGATGATAGGCCTTACGGTTCAAAACCTATTAGCATAATAAAAGTGAAACTTTGGACAGGTGGTGGCGCTAGAGGGAATGAATTAGAAACACCAAAATTGGTGTATTTGATGTTGGGACTGTCCTCTATCAGAATGTCAAACCAAAACAACTTTTCCGCAATTGGTTCTATGGGCTGCCATAGACTCCCAGAGCGGAATAATAATAATAAGAACCGGAACAGATACAATAGGTGCCTCCGCACCTTCGGTGCTTGGCCCCTAACAAGTGCAATATTATTTGACACGTGTGCTACATACCATACCAACTTTATTTGTTAAGCACTTTACAACAACCAAAGTTGACCAAAGTGCTGTACAGAAAAATAAACATAAACATATGTACAATTAATAACTATACAATAAAAACATACAAAGTAACAAATAAAATCAAGTAAATGAAGTCGACATCTTACTAGGTGTCAAAAGCCAAAGAGAAAAGATGGGTTTTAAGAAGGGTTTTAAAAATAGATAAAGAAGAAGTCTGTTTAACATGCAAAGGCGGATCATTCCATAGTTTAGGGACAGACACAGCAAAGGCACGGTCCCCTCTGAGCTTACGCTTAGTTTTAGGCACAGTCAGGAGCAGCTGATCATCTGACCTGAGAGAGCGGACGGGTTTATAAGAGTTTAGAAGCTCAGAGAGGTATGGCGGGGCAAGACCATTTAAGGATTTAAAAGCAAATAACAGAATTTTAAAATGGATCCTAAATTGAATAGGCAGCCAGTGTAATGAAGCTAAAATAGGGGAAATGTGCTCATGTTTACGTGTGCCCGTTAAAAGACGTGCTGCTGCATTTTGTATCATCTGGAGACGGGTGATTCAGTGTATTACACTAACCCCCACATTCAGTGCATTACAGTAGTCCAGCCGTGTAGTTACAAAGGCGTGGATTGCAGTTTCAAAATGTTGTCTTGACAGAATTGGCTTAATTTAGCCAATATAGACACGACCACAACGCATCCCTGAAGTGTCAGCAGAGCTTGTGTCAACTAGACTCTCCCCTGTGAAGGCTTCATCGACACGACAGCCATCGGCACTGATCCTCAACAAACTCGACTCCATACGCACATGACTCCGATCTTCAACTAGATGAACTGCATAAAATAATGTTCCGATCAAATCTGACTTCTGACCTTTAATGCTGCCTGAATCATAATCATACACTGTTCATTCATTGGCCAGAGAAGAACTGAGCGACTGAGTCTGGTTTCTCAGAAGTTTTTTTTTTTTCTCCATTCTGTCACCTGATGGAGTTTTGGTTCTTTGCCACTGTCGCCTTTTGCCTTTGTCGCCATTGACTTTTGTCTTGCTTAGTTGGGGACATTCAATTTTGTATTTAACAAAATTACAACATTACATTATTTTCCTGTTATCTATGTAAAACTGCTTTGAAACAATCTGTATTGTAAAAAGCGCTATATAAATAAAGGTGACTTGACTTACTCATGAAGGTCAAGTCAAAATTTATTTTCAAAATCAAAAAGCCAGAGAGAACAAATAATATTTAAGAGTCGATTTTAAACTGGCTAGTGTAGTAGCAGACCTCACATTTAACCCTTGTGTATCAATAAAAAAATGTTACACATAGCTACATAGAGGACAAAAATGTCCACGTCAAAAAACTGTCATAAAAATTTGAATCTTGGGAGCACAGACTTAAGTTTGGTATCATTTTAAAGAAGACCCTTGGCAGATTATTGAAAAAATTAATAAGTAAATCCACAAAAAAGTTATATAGGTTTAAGTGTATGAAAATTATTTATGAAAAATATTTTATCTAAAATATATATTTTATGAAACAAGTTGTACTCTAAAAAAGGCTAGAAAATCAAAGCCATAATTCTAAAGCTGTGTTCCAAATTTGAGGATGATATCTAAAAAAATGAGCTTTCGGTAAGATTTTGTTTGGGCGCAGTAACAGATTTTCACCATTGGGGGCCAGCAAAACTCCACTGGTCACACAGTGATTGGATTTGTTATTTGCAGTTGAGAGTTTTTCTCTCTCAATATTACAAACACACACACACTTTTTTTTTATTACACATACAAACCACACTCAGACATCCATACCTCCATAGCAACACACCCACACAATTATCGTTGTACAATTTATCCAATTGGCTCTATTATATGCCGAAGCAGAAAACAGGAATTAAGCAAGTATTTGCTTTATAGGCCAAACCTGGAAAAATGGCACCATCTGGTAAAAAATAGTAAAAATTTTAATTTTGAAGCCTTGCCAACAGAATGAAAGCCTCTTAACAAAGATCGGGGGCCATTTTTGTCCAAAAGACGCTGAGAGGGAGTATTTTGTGATTATTTATGATTAAATATAAAATTACAAATACATACATGACAAATGATTATAAATGATTAAACTTGAATTAAATCAAATAAAATAAATCACAACACAAATCTATGGTTTAATGAACACACACAGAGGTTGGAAATCATTATATCCTTCTTTTACACAGGAATTGATCAACAAACTGTGTGATTGATTCATTCTCTTGAATATGTCTTAATTCTCTCAAAATTAACATTCTGTTCCTGTATTTCTTCCATTTTTGCTTCTAACTTTAGCATCTTTGTCTTTTGAGATCATCTATGAATGTCTTAAATTCAGTTTTGAATTGAAAGTCTTGGATTTGCTCGTATCATCCAGACATGAGTCTCATTGTGTCTCATATTCCCTCTCTCTTCTCGGTTAGCATTGTTGCCTGTTAGAATTGTTGCCTGGGTTTTCTCTTTATTTCAGTGACAGAAGTTCAGCTGTAGTATTAATGTAATGAAGAGAAAGTAAGAGAATCTATAACATCTGACTGTTAATGTCACGATTACCTGTATGTCCTTGTCTTCATGGACTTATTTTGAATTCCTTTTGTCTTGTTGTGTCTGGTTTTCAGTTCCTGTGGTTTAGTTCCTGCTTCCCATGTTTCCATTTCCATAGCAACAACTTGTTTGTAACCATGACAACTTCTTATAATCACCTGTCCTTCATTTAGTCCCTTGTTATCTTGTGTATTTAAACCCTCAGTCGTTTTATGTTCATTGTCTTGAATTAACGTTTCCTGCTGGTGTTTATCCCTGGCGTTTATTAAATATAAATGTTCATCGTCTTTCTGCATCAAGCCACTTATCTCGGATTATCTAGTCAAGTCAGCATGTGACAGTCACTGATTTATCATGCAGCTCAATGTATTATGGGTAGACTATCTCTAGAATTTGGTCTGATCAATCAACACAGTTTCACTGATGATCTAGGGTAAACCCTAAACCCAGGATAGAGCGGCTGAGTGAATGTGGTCTGGACTGTGTGGATGAGACTCATTGTGTCTCTGTTGACGCAGTAGAAGGACAGAGTTCCTGCACTGTGATCCACAAACACTCCTATTTTACTGTGATCCACATACACTCCTATTCTACTGCTGATGGGCTCTACAGGGAGTTCAGTCTCTATGTCATTGTGCCAGAATGAGTAACTGGAGGAAGAGCAGGACAAACTCCAGGACTGATCATTATATCCAAACCGACACTTATTATATCGTCCCTTCCTGCTGATGCTCTTGTATGACACTGATATTAACACACGCCCACTCCACTCGATCTCCCAGTAACAGCGTCCACACACACTCTCTCTACACAACACCTGAGGATACACATTAAATCTGTCGGGATGATCAGGATACGACTGGACTGTGTTTGTGTTAGTAATCACTCTCTTAGTAATCACAGACAGATGAAGGTGATTATGTGCTGTGTTCAGATCCAGATTGAGCTGATGGGAATCTGATGGAGATAAAACATCAGAATCAGGAATTATGAATCTGATCTTTTAATGTACACTGTAAAAATAATTGTTGGTGATTGTTAAACAGTTAAAATGAGTTAAAACCACACAATTACTGAACATTTTGTCTTTATCTAATATTATTGTGTAAAATCCACTTAAATATGTAAAACTGAAATTTACTTAATCAATTTGAACTATCTGAATAATTAGTGTTGAATTAACTTAAACTGGGCAGTGGATTTTTAGTTCCCAGCATGCTTTGCATAGGTCTTGATCAGGAGAGTAAATGTTGAAATTAAGTGCTATTTTATGTGTTTTTGAGGGAAATGCCTGTTATGTTTAATGTTCAGTTATGTTTGACATAGTTTCACCTTCTACAGGAAGAACATGGACACACTCAGTGAGTTTTTCTGCTCGTTTTCTTAGTGACTTACATTGTAGGAAGTCGTTCCTGGTTCTGGGAACAATGTTGGTGAGAGTGACTGTGGAAATCAACAGACATGAAGAGTGTGATTATCATGTCAAGAGAAAATGATCCCTGCATCCGTTCCTAAGACATTTCTAAAATGATCTTCTACATGATATGAGATGATGGATGATCATTTCTGAGAGCAGAATCTCCAGGACTTTACCTCTGTCAGAGATCTTCTTGAGCTCTTCTTTGCAGTAATCCTCCAGTTTGTCTTTCAGCTGAAGGATAGATTCTCTTATGCCATCAAAAGAGGAGAGAGAATTGAAGGGATTGTCATTTACGTCTGTAGATTCAGGAGGAGCTGAGAGAGACTGGAAACTCTACAAAAAACAGAAATCAAAGCTCATCACCTCCACACTTCATCAATAACCTGCACTACTGTCAGATTTGTGTGGCTCTTGTTGATCCAGCCCTTCTCATATTCACTGTATGACATTAGAGCTACAAATTCTAGTGTTTGCCATTTACAATATACTGTATGTGAACTTTCTAGGAAATCATTCAGATGATAAAGCATCTACCAATAACATAAATGTAACAGATCAAGCGCATCAGTGGTGTCACATTGAGGGCTGTTTCTAGACACAGGTCAAAAAATTAACACGTGAACATAATGACACTGCATTTTAGCAGAAAATCAACATGTGCTAAGAACATTTAAGCATAAGATACATATTAGCATAAGAAAGATATCATTTTTAAACGTTATTAGAAAGACTGCAATCATGAATCCAAATATTTAGTGTATATTGAAATTATATATTAAAAAAATTAATGACAGCAACAGCAAAACACCATGTTGGGTTGCTTATAACCGCATTTAAAAAAAAATGGTTGTGTTATAACCACATTTTAAAAACAATTGTTGTGTTCTCTGCTTTACGGAGACATGGCTTGCTGCAATCACACCGGACCACGCAGTCCAGCCCGAGGGGTTCTTAATCTACCGCGTAGATCGAACAAGCTCATTTGGGAAAAAAAGAGGAGGAGGAGTATGCTTTCTCGTAAACAAAACATGTTGTACGAATGTGGAAGTTATGTCACAGAAATACACGCCTGACATTGAATGCCTTCTGATAAAATGCCGAACAAACTATCTGCTGAGGGAGTTCTCTTCTGTGATTATGGCTGCAGTTTATATTCCACCTCAAGGGAACACAAAGCCCTTTAAGTGAACTGTACCATGTTATCTCTGACTATGAGAACAGGCAACCCGACGGTCTGTTTATCATCACCGGGATTTTAATAAAGGCAGTCAAGTCACCTTCATTTATAAAGTGCTTTTAAGAGTATGGATTGTTTCAAAGCAGCTTTACAGTTTTAGTAAAAAGTACCATAACAGGTTGTTTAGGCTGCATTAGGATAAAGTTATTGTCAAGTTAAAGTTAGTTTTGATTGATTCACTACCGTTGCAAAGATCATTAGTTATTAACTTAGTGGCCGCTAACACGACACCGTTCTAACAGAAAAACTCTAAGTCTGTGTCTTCGGACAAGATGGCCGCCGCCACTCCTGTGTCTTTAGACAAGATGGCAGCCTCTACGCCTGTGTTTTCGGACAAGATGGCAGCCTCTAACGCCTGTGTCTTTGGACAAGATGGCAGCCTCTATGTCTGTGTTTTCGGACAAGATGGCAGTCTCTACGCCTGTGTTTTCGGACAAGATGGCAGCCTCTATGCCGGTGTCTTTGGACAAGATGGCCACCTCTGCCCCCGAAGCGTCAGATCTGCCCTGGCTCCCTGAAACGTCGCATCCGCCCTGGCCCCCTAATGCGTCGGCGCCTGCTCTGCCCTGGCATCCCATCCTGCTGCAGTCTTCAGGCCCTCTTCCTCTCCATGGACCATTATGAGTCACCTTGACAATAAAAACTGCTACTTGAGGCTGAATTACAGCTCTGTGTTCAATACAGTCATTGCAACCAAGCTGATCTACAAGCTGCTAGATCTGGGACTAAGTGCCACATTGTGCAATTGGATCTTGGATTTTCTCACAAACAGACCCCAGCGTGTGGCAGTAAAACTTCTTCCGCCCTGAACCTCAACACTGGCACTTCACAGGGAAGCGTTTTGAGCCTGGTACTGTATTACTTGTGCACAAATTATTGTGTGGCCGTTCTCAGCTCCAATACCATTATTAAGTTCGCTGATGAAACCACCATTGTGGGTCTGATCACAATCGATAATGAGGCAGCATATAGAGAGGAGGTGAGGTTCTTGGGGCAATAGCGTCAGAACAACAACCTGTCTCTTAATGTCAGTAAAACTGAGGAGATGGTGATCGACTTCAGGAATCAGAATAAGGTACATGAACCCATTTATATCGGAATGGGAAATCTAGAGAGAGTCAACATCTTTAGATTTTTAGGGGTCATTCTCACTTCTAAACTCACATGGACTGAGCACACATCATCCATTATAAAAAAGTCTCAGCAACGCCTTTATTTCCTTAGGTGTCTAATGTCAATCCCATGTACAGGACTCTTATTATTCAACTATGCCAAGTTAAATACAGTTTTCCAGTCTGTGGCACCTTTAATGCTTCAGCATACCAAGACATTTTGGACAATTTCATGCTCTCAACTTTGTGGGAACAGGTTGGGGATGGCCCCTTCCTCTTCCAACATGACTGTGCACCAGTGTACAAAGCAAGGTCCATAGAGACATGGATGAGCGAGTTTGTTGTGGAGGAACTTGACTGGTCTGCACAGAGTCCGGTTCTCAACCCGATAGCACACCTTTAGGATGAATTAGAGCGGAGACTGTGAGCCAGGCCTTCTCGTCCAACATCAGTGCCTGACCTCACAAATGGGCTTCTAGAAGAATGGTCAAAATTCCCATAAATGCACTCCTAAACCTTGTGAAAAGCCTTCACAGAAGGGTTGAAACTATTATAGCTGCAAAGGGTGGGCCAAACTCCAAATTAAACCCTACGGATTAACCCTCTGGGGTCTGAAAACGCGCCTGCGCGTTTTGTTCGATTTTTTTCACATAGCAGCAAAATAGGCCTAAAATACTCCATCATTTTTGGTCATACAGACTTAAGAAATATGAAAAAATTAACTGTTAAATGTCTTTTTTATGTGTCCAATAACAATCGAAATAAAACATTGTGCTTTTGTAAAATAAACAGGGTGTGCTTTCTGGCTCTCCGTCACAGTGAGCTTTTTTTTTTGAGCACGTCTCTATACTTAAACAAAACTCAGCGACTACTACTCACCCAGGCATGAGCAATTTATCTTTATAATCGTCTAAGTTTGTACTTTTAAATGATCTAATTCATAACAAAAACAAATATTCTCTGTTTATGTAATCTATATGAAAAGAGAGAGATGTCAGTTGCTCTCATTTAATCTCAATATCTTTTAATTTGACACGCCCACGGATGATGGGTTGACAAACCCAATCAGGGTTTCATCCCCAGAGCAATGGCCAAACTGAGAGAGCCAACCAGGATTTGGAGAGAACGTTGCGATGTATGGTTTCCAAGAATCCTTCCTCATGGAGTCAACAACTTTCAATGGTGGAGTACGCCCACAATTCATTACCAGTATCATCCACGGGCCTATCTCCGTTTGAGTGTAGCATAGGGTACCAGCCACCAATTTTTCCTAGTCTGGAACCCAAAGTCGCGGTTCCCTCCGCTCACGCCTTTGTCCAGAGGTGTCACCGCACTTGGACTAGAGCCCGGGAGACTCTACTCCAAGTGGGAGCGCGCACCAAGGCCAAGGCCGACCGCCACCGGCGGAGGCCTCCCGTATACGTCGTCGGTTCCAAAGTGTGGCTTTCTACCAAGAACATTCCTCTCCGTTCCGTTTCGAATAAGCTTGATCCCAAATTCATTGGCCCGTTTACTGTCACCAAGATTATTAGTCCGGTGGCAGTCCGCCTCAATCTTCCTCCAGTGTACAGGAGAATTCATCCCGTTTTTCATGTATCCAAAATTAAGCCAGTTTTTCGTTCTCGTATTAATCCGCCTGTCCCGGTTCCCCCACCGCCGCGACTCGTAGACGGGGAGACCACATATTCGGTTTATCGTATTCTGGACTCAAGGAGGAGGGGACGCGGGTTCCAGTACTTGGTGGACTGGGAAGGTTACGGTCCGGAGGAGAGAAGTTGGGTGCCTGCTAGAGACATTCTGGATCACTCCCTTACTGATGATTACAATCGACAGGTAAGGGAGTCTGGGGACGCCAGGAGGCGTTCCTAGGAGAGGGGGTACTGTCACGATTCATGAGTTCGCTGTTTTCTTCATGTCTTGTGTTATTGTTGTTTTGTGAGTATGAGCGCGTGTGAGTGGGCGTGACCGCTCGTTCATCTGATCACCGGCTGATCTCATTATCAGCGCCAGCTGCTGCCAGTTCACCTCTCTATAAAGACTCATCACAATCTCCTCTCTTTGTCAGATCGTTGGTTTGGTGTCCTCCGTGTCGTGCTTCGTGTCCTTGTTGCAGTCTGTTCCAGTTTGAGTTCCTGTTCGGTGTCTTCGTGTCCTGTCTCGTCTGGATTTTCCCTGCACTGGATTCACCTTCACCCGCACTGGATTCACCTTCACCCACTCTGGATTCACCATCATCTACACGCTGACCACCGAGTCCCTGCGCCACCATCTGCTGAGATTCTTGAGATTGTCTTTGTGTCTTCTGACTAAAATAAAAGAGTTAACTTGCACTTGCTTCCGCCTGATCTTGTGACAAATACAGTATGAGAATTAACTACACAATTACTAGAAATGATCACCTTGGATATTATACAATTTGCAAGCAAAAATACAAGTGGAAAAATATTATTTTTTTTCCAGATGTTTCCAACTGTAAACCAATTTTGTAGTATATATATTTGTCCTTGTATTCTTTCTTGTGGCTCAGTGACACACCTCTGTGTGAAAGGCTCATTATGCAGGCTCATTAAGCAGGTCTTTTGTCTTCTCAGGTGTAAATCAGACCATTATTCATGAGTCACGTCCTTTTGCATATTGCCTTTCCAAGCAAAAAGTGTTTTACAAAATTTAAATCAATGTATCGTTTTATGTGAATGATTTGGCAGGATGATTTTCAGATCATTTTGAAGCAAAAATTCTAGGCCAGAACATCCAGTAGTCAAAAGTCTTGTGGACACATATTTAGTATGTTTTTTGTGGCCTTATTTCAGAAGCTTTTAGTTTTTTCAATAACCATGCATAAACAATATTCTCTCAAAAATACAAACATGTACATACATGTTGCTCACATATTATGGTAGCCCTGTTTGTGCTAAATAGAGTGTAATGACAACTTTGCCAATCATATATTTATAAGCAACTGAAAAAAGCACAAATGTCAGAGCATGTCAGAACACCTCCATGTCCCAGAAAACACCTCAGACCCCAGAGGTTTAAAAAGCTCTGAGATGGGATGGATAAAAAGTTTTCTTGTAGGCATATATTATTTTGTTCTTACATATTCTTTTATCATTTACTGATAAAAAACAAACCTAATGTGAGTGCTGTCTATAGGCTACATCACACGCAATATAATAATTTAATATAATACTTTCTTAATTCCACCCTTATTTTGTCATTTTTTATTAAAAATAAATATTATAGGCCTATCTATTTCTGATAATTCCAGGTTGCTATGGTGAGGCAGGTTGTTTACTCATTTAAGTCATGGCCATGAGACAAAGATGTCGTTCCCTCAACATTGGATCTCAAGGCCACAACTTTATACTTTACACATTCCCACAAGTTAATGATGTGGCTACAACAAAACTAAATTACCCGAACATGTCCCCACCTGGTCACCGTAATATACTGATCATTTACAGGCTTGGTCCAGCCTGATCTTGCGTTCATTATCTACAATATTGAGATAATAATACTAAAACAATTTCAACATAAATATTTAAATGATTTGTAAGCAATTAATATATCAACTAATAACATCTTTATAACTGTAAAGAAGGAGACCTAATCTGGTGGCAGCTCGGCGGTGGCTCTGACAGGTCCAGGTTGATGCTTTTGCAACAGGATTAGGAGCGGTCCTGGCCCAGGGGTTTGCGGGGAGGAAAAGCCAGTGGTGTTCCTCAGTCGTAAGCTGCTGCCTAGAGAGGCCAGATACTCTACAATTGAAAAGGAGTGTCTTGCCATTAAATGGTCCCTTGATAGCCTCCGGTATTACCTGCTTGGGAGAGAGTTTGACCTGGAGACGGACCATCGGGCCCTAAGCTGGATCAATGCTATGAAGGACAACAATGCCAGAGTTACTCGATGGTACTTAGCTCTCCAACCCTACCGCTACAATCTCCGTCACATCCCTGGGAGGAAGAATGTGATTGCTGACTATTTATGCGGGCTATTTATGGGCGCACTGTCGTGTCTCCGCAATAATGGCGCCACCCGGAACGGAGGATACTATGTATCATGTGATGTGGGAAATGTTTTTGAGTCTGTAGTTAATTTATGTCTTAAAAGAATATTACGTGATGTTGGTATGTATTTTATGGGTATATTTATGTTTGGCGTTGAGTATTGGTGTGAGTTCATGTAGTACTTGAGCACCGTAAAATTTCATATTCCCCCTGTTTTTTGTAAATGGTTGGCTTCATTGGGGGAGGAGCCAACAGTATAAAAGAGTGGCTAAATATTCATTCAGGGTCTCTCGGTAGGCTGATGCGTGAGTGTGCAGTTGTGGTGCCACAAGCAAATCAATTCAATATTTTTCTCTCTGAAACCGTGTATTGTGGAATACGTGTTTACATTTTTTGTTTATTTTATTTAGTTCATATATTTTTGCCGGTGGAAGAGTTGATTATTTTTGTACAGTTTGGAACTCGCTTGTAAATAAGGTTCACCTCTATATATAAATAAACCATCATTTTGCACCATAGTGCATTTGCGAGTTGGGCCATCATTTTTATTTTTTCCATCTTGAACATACCACGTCCAGGACATACCACGTGGGCCATCAAAACCCACTTTCCTACAATAACATTAATCATCTACTAATGATCTGTTTGATTGTTTCATGATTTACTATTTTTTAAGATAATTTAAAACATATTTATCTTTTATTACTAATTTATAGACGTATATTCATGTTTTGAAAATGATTAGTTCATCATTAACTAATAACTTGTAATGACTTATAATTGAACATTATTATAAAGTGTTACCCATTATCTAAATCAAATGCATCAGTCATCATCTTAGGTTTATTGCGTAAATTGAAATTATAGAATTATAGAAAAGACAGAGGCTGATCCGGTGGGAGCAAGGAGGAACCGGAGTAAGCCAGCAGAAAGGGAGGAGCCAAGGAGTTGGACGGAACTTGTGAGGACAACAGGACTTTGGATGACCTCCATGGTTGGAACGCAAGAGCTTGGAGGCTGGACCAGCGGACACAAAGGAGCCAGGAGGCTGGGTGGGACCAGCAGAGGAAGGAGGGCCAGAGAATTATACAAGGGTGGGAGCATGGGTAGGAGTCAATTCCAGAATATGTAGGTCAATGAGTGCTAGCTCCGGGACCACCGTATTAGGGATTCTCCTCCTCTTTCACCCACTGTGAAGGGGGAACCACAGGCAGGTGTCTGCTCTGTCTGCACTTTGAGCGCAGCGTGATATAAGGCGCACAGGGAGTCATCTGGGTAGTGTACCATGCGATCTAGATTGAGATACTCATGGGTGTGATCCTCAGGGGAACGGTCAAACAATTATGAAACTGCACATCTATCAGGTTTGAAAATCACCTGAAGAAACTTTGGTGAACATTACTCAAAATTGGCACCATGATGTAAGAAATAGTGGGCGACCGATATGGGTTTTTTGATGGCCGATGCCGATATCTTAGAGAGCAGGGTGGCCGATGGCCGATATAAAGCCGATATTAATATATATTAGTGCTGTCAGTTAAACGCGTTATTAACGGCGTTTTTTTTTTTTGGGGCATAGCAAACTTTGTAGTTTTTTCACATGCTGTTACAACAACTAGTAACGTTAGGAAAACTACAACACCACCGGATCTACCTAGACCGGAAATAAAACAACAGGCACCGCACACACTTGTTTGGGCTTACGTTTTGAGTGGATGGTGAGCGCGAGACGCGAAATGGATGCCAATACACTTCTAAATGGAAAGTTTACATATAAAAAGTTGCCAAATGGTTCAATTGACAAGACGAAAGTGATATGTGTGTATTGTCGGTGTGAACTGAGCTATCATCGCAGCACATCCAGTCTAAAATACCACCTGATGGCCAAGCACACAGCTGCTGATGCGAATTCTCCGCCCCCTCGTCAAAGCCAGGCGACAATGGATGACTTCACGCAGAAGCACATGGATACCACAACTAGGAACAAACTTACTGCAGCCATAGCTAAATGGGTGGCTACTGCATGTAGGCCTGTTAACGTTGTAGAGGACGGGGGTCTAGCTGATATCATTCGCATCGCATCCAACGACTGGACCTACGAATTGCCTTCGAGAGCCACCATTACAAGCCACTTACAGAAATTGCACGAAACCGAGAAGGCTAAGGTACAGCAGGCATTGGAGGAGACAAAAACAGTCGCGCTCACTGGTGATTACTGGACATCCCTCAGTAATCACAACTACCTCGGGGTCACATCCCACTACTTTGATCCACAGTGGAATCTTCAGTCGCATGCTTTGACTGTTATAAAGACAGAAGAGAGGCACTGCGCTGACGCTGTTGCAGAGCACTTTATGAAAGTAGCTAGAGAGTGGAACATCGAACACAAAGTTGTCTCACTGACCACGGATAGTGCACGCAACATGATTGCAGCAGCCAGGCAGCTCCCCTTTGAGCACATGCCGTGCATCGCACACTGTGTGCACCGAGCCGTCACAGTTTCTCTGACCAACAGCCCGTTTGACAGCGCATTGTCAAAATGCAGAAAAGTTGTGGGACATTTTAAGCACAGCCCTGCAAACCAAGCGGAGCTCGAGCAGCAACAAGTCGCACATCATCAGAAGAAAGAGTCACTCGCACAAGAAGTGTCAACCAGATGGAATAGTACACTGGAAATGATCAAGCGTGTTCAGCGGAATGCCGAACCACTGAGAGATGCGCTGGCCCTGCACACAACCAAAGTCGCCATGCTAACAGCTACTGAGCTGGAGAAACTGAAGAAGCTCGAGGCTGTAATGGAGCACTGCAGGTAATTGTGTATCCGTGTCGTGTGTATATCTGTGTGTTTGATAATAAATGTAGGTCTGTGTCAGAACAGTATCATTGAGTGTGCGTGTGAGTGAGAGAACAATGTGTGTGTGTGTGTGTGCGTGTGGTGAGTGAGAGAACAATGTGTGTGTGTGCGTGTGTTGAGTGAGAGAACTATGTGTGTGTGGTGAGTGAGAGAACTGTGTGTGTGTGTGGTGAGTGAGAGAACTGTGTGTGTGTGTGGTGAGTGAGAGAACTATGTGTGTGTGTGTGTGTGTGCGTGTGTTGAGTGAGAGAACTATGTGCGTGTGGTGAGTGAGAGAACTGTGTGTGTGTGTGGTGAGTGAGAGAACTATGTGCGTGTGTTGAGTGAGAGAACTGTGTGCGTGTGTTGAGTGAGAGAACTATGTGCGTGTGGTGAGTGAGAGAACTGTGTGTGTGTGTGGTGAGTGAGAGAACTGTGTGTGTTTGGTGAGTGAGAGAACTGTGTGTGTGTGTGGTGAGTGAGAGAACTGTGGTGTGTGTGTGGTGAGTGAGAGAACTATGTGCGTGTGTTGAGTGAGAGAACTATGTGCGTGTGGTGAGTGAGAGAACTGTGTGTGTGTGTGGTGAGTGAGAGAACTGTGTGTGTGTGGTGAGTGAGAGAACTGTGTGTGTGCGTGTGTTGAGTGAGAGAACTATGTGTGTGTGGTGAGTGAGAGAACTGTGTGTGTGTGTGGTGAGTGAGAGAACTGTGTGTGTGTGGTGAGTGAGAGAACTGTGTGCGTGTGTGTGTGCGTGTGTTGAGTGAGAGAACTATGTGCGTGTGTTGAGTGAGAGAACTATGTGCGTGTGGTGAGTGAGAGAACTGTGTGTGTGTGTGGTGAGTGAGAGAACTGTGTGTGTTTGGTGAGTGAGAGAACTGTGTGTGTGTGTGGTGAGTGAGAGAACTGTGGTGTGTGTGTGGTGAGTGAGAGAACTATGTGCGTGTGTTGAGTGAGAGAACTATGTGCGTGTGGTGAGTGAGAGAACTGTGTGTGTGTGTGGTGAGTGAGAGAACTGTGTGTGTGTGGTGAGTGAGAGAACTGTGTGTGTGCGTGTGTTGAGTGAGAGAACTATGTGTGTGTGGTGAGTGAGAGAACTGTGTGTGTGTGTGGTGAGTGAGAGAACTGTGTGTGTGTGGTGAGTGAGAGAACTGTGTGCGTGTGTGTGTGTGTGTGCGTGTGTTGAGTGAGAGAACTATGTGCGTGTGTTGAGTGAGAGAACTATGTGTGTGTGGTGAGTGAGAGAACTGTGTGTGTGTGGTGAGTGAGAGAAATGTGTGTGTGTGGTGAGTGAGAGAACTGTGTGTGTGTGGTGAGTGAGAGAACAATGTGTGTGTGCGTGTGTTGAGTGAGAGAACTATGTGCGTGTGTTGAGTGAGAGAACTATGTGTGTGTGGTGAGTGAGAGAACTGTGTGTGTGGTGAGTGAGAGAACTGTGTGTGTGTGGTGAGTGAGAGAACTGTGTGTGTGTGGTGAGTGAGAGAACTGTGTGTGTGTGGTGAGTGAGAGAACTGTGTGTGTGTGGTGAGTGAGAGAACAATGTGTGTGTGCGTGTGTTGAGTGAGAGAACTATGTGTGTGTGGTGAGTGAGAGAACTGTGTGTGAATTTTTACAGTAGGCCTAACTATTTCCCCACTTAAGTGCTTCTCTATATTATTGCAGGTATGTCTCTGAACTTCTGGGAGGAGAGAAGTTTGTGTCTTGCTCAGTAGTGCTGCCAGCATTGTGTCATCTGTCGCGAGTGATGGAAGTCACTGAGGACGACCCAGCTTACATGATCAAGTTCAAGGGAACATTTGCAGCAGACATGGAGGGTCGCAAGGAGAAGATCAACATCACATGGCTGAGAGTTGCGACAGCACTTGACCCAAGGTCAGATTGCCATGTTTCATTCTTACACTCATCTTCATTCTCAGTATTGTGTTTCTCTCAGTGTGTTTCTTTTGTTAGGTTGCTTGCTGCTTTACTTTGTATTTTTTAATTTAGCACTGTAGAGATAGGGGTATTGTCGCAATTTTGTTATACCTGCACCTGTACTTGTATTAAAGTTGCATTTCATATTATTTCAAGGTTTAAGGACCTCAAGTGTCTGAGCAAACCTGACAGGGCTGAGGTGTGGGGTACGATCCACGCCTTGCTCCAGGAGATAGAGAGGAAGAGGCCTGCACAGCCGGATAACCAAGTCACGCCTGAGCCTCCTACGAAGAAACCAACTCTCATGCTTGCACACGAGTCTTCGTCTGATGAAGAGGAGGACTGTGTTGAGCAATGTCTGGAGCGCTACAAGGCAGAGCCTCTTATTGGTATGGATGACTGTCCCCTGGAATGGTGGTCCATGCATGAAGGGGCACACAATGAAATGGCCTGCCTTGCACGCAAGTACTCAACACCGGCCACATCAGTACCTTCTGAAAGGTTGTTTTCACTGTCTGGGCATGTTGTACAAAAGAAGCGAGCTTCCCTGTTGTCTGAAAATGTCAACAGGCTTGTCTGTTTGAGTAACTGGCTCAAAGCAAAGAAGTAGTAGGCTTACCTTTTATTGGTAAGCAACCGTTACTGGTCATTCTTTCTGAAATGTGAGGCTGTGTTGATGATTGTTATGTTCAAAGCAAACTTGGGAAAAAAGAAAGTATTAAGCCATGGTTTAACATAAGTCCAAAGCATGTGCACTTTGTAATTTTATTTTATATTAATTTAATTTTAATTTTATTTATTTGTTTTGATCCCTTAGAAAGGGCTGTTGAAGGGTTTGTGTGACAGGTTTTTTTTCACCCTTTTTTTGATGGACAGTGTTACATTGTGTTAAAGATTTGTTCCAAGTGTGAAATTCAACACTACAGTATATGCCAATGTTGTTTTCAATAAAAAAAACATTTGCATAAAGCAAGCCAATCCACTTTTCTATGTTGATAAGAGCATTAAAATGAGGAAAAAAAGGGACAAAAAGAAATAAAGGGACATTTAGAATAGAAAAAAATGTGCGATTAATTGCGATTAATCGCGAGTTAACTATGACATTAATGCGATTAATCGCGATTAAATATTTTAATCGCTTGACAGCACTAATATATATATATATATATATACACACACTTTATATTTATATAAATCAATATTTAATAAAATAGATAAATTTAATGAATATTTAAAAATATTTAAAATAAACATGCTTAGGCCCTATACTTTAGATGGCAACTTCTTGAATCTGCAATCCTATTACAGTATTTTTCACACAGTAATTGTTTAAAAATATATGAATATGTGAATAAAAAGGAAGTAGACACTGTAACAGGGCACTCAGTAATCTGTTAATTTCATGCGCACTGATAATCATATTTTTTTTACTTTGACTTTTGACAAGTTAACGCTAATTTTACATACAGCACACAGTGAAAACGACATGAATATGACACAGTGGGCCACTGGATATAGCACAGCATATTTTAAAATTAAGGATTTAAAGTTTTTTGATCATGTCTCCTGTGAAGCTGATCTTCTGTTCACATTCACTCACTTCGCACGGACCGTCACTCGCAGGAACACGTTTATGCAGGCAATAAAAATGCACACTTCACAAGATATCACAGCTGGATTCGATTAAATCTGCAAGGTTTGTGAAATTAAATTATGTAGATGCGCATTGCTGAATGTTGACGGTAAATGAGAAAGTATTTTAGCCTGATTGTTTGCCTTTTCGGTTACAAATAATATTAAAGCAAACGCATTACTTTTTCGCATACCATTTACTTTCTTTGATTACCAGTTCTGTAGCCACCGGTTCTGTCTAATAAACTATTAGATATGACTGATAGAAAGACGGAGAATGTGAATGAGCGCTGTGTGATCAGATTCAGGCGCTGCCGTTCTCTTCTCAGGTGCTGCTGGTGTTCTCAGCGCCGCCTGTCAAAATAAAATTCTGCAGCGCCGTCAACATAAAAGTTCCGCTTCCAACACATCGGCCAATCAGAAAAACTTATCGGCCGATGCCAATATTTTAAAAAAGCCAAATATCGGCAGATATACCGGCCGTGGCGATATATCGGTCGACCACTAGTAAGAAATCAGAAGGGAACATTTGGTTTACAAAGGTTTTAAAAATATTGGTTTTAAAAATATGTTCTGGAAGTTTTTAACTGTTCTTTGCACTAGTGGAGTTTGGCAGCTAAATATACCTCCCAGAAGAAAGCTTAGAAAACATGTTCCTTAAGATATTTCCAGAGCTGAAATGCATTCGTAAGTGTTCTATTTTCAAAGCAATATTATCAGATGAGAATCTACCTTATTATTATATAACCCAACAAACAGAATTCCTGGAAAGATTGCAGTCAACAGCTAATTCTTTTCTCATGAAATGTTTCTCTGTGAGTCTCTTGCTCAAGTTCACTATGATCCTGTTCTTCTAGATCTCTGTTACCTGCAGGAAAAGGATGTAATCCTGTGTGTGTGAAAGCTGCTCCAGCTCAGCGTCTCTCCTCCTCAGATCATTGATCTCCTGCTCCAGTCGCTCCAGTCGTTCTTCAGCTCGACTCGCTACAGTCTTTTCCTGATCTCTGATCAGCTGTGTCGCCTCAGTGCAGATTCTCTCAATGGAGTGGATGAGCTCAGTGAAGATCCTCTCACTGTCCTCCACTGCTGTCTGTGCAGAGCGCTGTTAGACACACATCACAATCACACAGTGAGCTTCAGTGAGTCCTGACTGAGACGTCTCAAACTTCTCTTCTCCAGACTCACCTTATGAGACGCCACAGCCTCTCTCAGCTGCGGAAGATCTTCCTCTCTCTGCTGGATCCTCTGCTGGAACGACCTCTGCGTCTCCTTCAGCTGCTTCTACACAACAAATCAATAACAGAGATGTCAGTTTATTCTGTTGTCACATATCTGTCAGGGTTCTGTCACTTTGGTCTAGTTTATTCTTGGTTTTGTGCCAGAGCCCTGACACTCCTGTATTGTCTTGTCTTTGTGTGAGCATACGGTCTCTTGTCTATGTGGCTTGTTTCATGTTCGAAGCGTGGTGTTCGGATTCCGGCAATCATGTCTAGCTCGGTTCTGTGCCGGGATTCGGACATTCATCCTCCATGTGTTTGTATTCTGTTGTGAGTTCACAGCATGAGCATTTGCTTGTTCTCGTGCGCTCTGTCTTGTTGTGTGAGTATGCAGTTTCAAGTTCGCTCTAGCAATACGCTCTTCTGCCCACGTGTGGTGTTGTGTTCTGTGTAGCATTTGATTTGTGTTTCCATCGGCCGCGTGCTTTCATGTTAAGTTTTGTCTTGTGCTGAGCAGCATGCGCCTATTTTGTTATCTGATCATTGGTTCATTTGCCCTACCTGTTTTCCCTAATCACCTGACTTGTTTGCTCCCTAATTATTCTCCTTGTGTTTGCAGTCCCGTGCCAGATCGTTGTCAAATGTTCCACTTGTATCCTGCCCTGCCAGATCCTATTTTCCTAACCAAGTCATGGCTTGTCCAATTGCTAGTCTTTTTCCTCCCCCTTGTTGAATTTACATTAAGCATCAGGCCTCTTTCACACTGCAAGCATAAGTATCATAAAAGTGAAACTGACACAGATGTAAAGCTTCCCATTGACAGTGTTTCTGCTGCGTAACAGTATTTCTGTTAATAACTGCCATCAGTTATAAAATGTTGATCAGAAATCAGTCATTCTAATTTACATGAAGACAGGCATCCCATCTCCATCAAAAAATTATTTTGAAAACACAGAACAGAAGCCAAAGCCTGAAGTGAAGTGAAGCTATACACCACTGAGTTCATATGGGCTGACAGATTTACTGAAAAGGAAGTGTTTTTGTCTGTCGCTACATTTAACTTACAACAAGTTTCTTGACAGAGATATATTTCGTCAAACAATCTGTGAATATTTTCTATTATTTCATGTTGCTTCATCAAAGCCTGTTTTACAAAAGTTTGTGGTTGCAAATATGTTTACGGTACATTTTAAACATATTTTCTTTTAAGTTCAGTGCGGAGCACAAATACGCTCAGCAATGAAAGTCCACTTGCAGCTTCTGTTCACTTCTGCTGACGTCTGCAGTGTGAATGATGTTACCTGATCTTATGGGTGCCAATATAAATGTCGACATTATTTCATCAGTGTCTAATTTATAGTTCATACCTGTTTCTTTGTCCTCTGTGCTACAGCTGATACAGTGTCATGGTTTTTATGTTCATCCATCGTACACAGCAAACATATATACTTCTGGTCAGTGCGGCAGAAAACCTCAAGGAGTTTATCATGTGTTTGGCAGATCATCTCCTGCAGTCGTCCAGTGGCATCAGTCAGATTGTGTCTCTTTCTTTTAAAGAAACTCTCATGTTGTTCAAGGTGACTCTGACAGTAAGAGTTCAGACACCCCAGACAGGACTTGACGGCTTTGCGTTTTCTTCCATCACAGACATCACAGTCTACATCTCCAGCTCCAGCGAAACAGTCAGCAGGAAGTTTAGTCTTCTTCAGTTTCTCCACCACTTCAGCCAGCATGGTGTTTTTAGTTAAAGCAGGTCTTGGACTGAAGGTCCGTCTGCACTGAGGGCAGCTGTAGACTCTCATCTGATCCTCCTGATCCCAGCAGCATGTAATACAGCTCATACAGAAACTGTGTCCACAGGAAGTGGTCACTGGATCCTTCAGGAGATCCAGACAAACTGAACACAGGAACTCATCCTGAGAAATTCTTGCTTCTGCCATTTTACTGCTTGAATACAGAGACACAAACACACAACGGCTCAACTGCACTTCAGTTTCAGTTTCTCTGAACTGAAGAGTTTCCTGTTTCCTGGATCTGTGTTAGAGTGATGTCTGAAAAACATGTGTATGCAAATCTATAAAGTTCCTCACTCCTAGTGTAGTGGGTTTCCGTCTGCGTTGTGTTTTCTTCTTAATAAAACAGATCCCACACGATGATGCAGTTGTGATGTGATTTACTCCCGGCTTCTCTCAGTATCTGTATCAAAATATAACAGACCCCATCAGACAATTCTAACAAGGAGAATCTCTGGTCCGTGCCTCTCATCGCCATGACAACCCGCGAAAGAGAGAGGGCACCCGGAAATTACATCAGCTTTACCCTCACGCTTACACGACGTAACTTACATAATGGTGCTACCTTAACATAATATACAGATTAACACATTTATAAAAAGGGTAAAACAAAGACAATAACATGGAAATACAAATATAAATATTTATATATATATATATATATATATATATATATATATATATATATACGTCTGCCTGTCTGTACCTATTATGAGGTTAAATTGTTCTAAGTAAACACTTGATACTTGTAACTTTGGACTCCTCGTCTTCCTCTGCCTTCACCACACCGTGACAAAAGTGTGGACCTCTCAAAAACGAAAAGGAAAGAGATGGACTCACCAGCACTGCGACTCCTTCTCCTGCCAGAAAACAGTAAGTGGCTTGGGTACCTGGCCTAGGGGGGCCCCTGAACGGAACCATCAACCTCACAAACAGCGAGTCCGAGTCTCGTCCTGCCAAGACTTCCGGGCCTAAGTCTCATCCTGTTGAGACCACCCGTCCAAAGTCTCGTCCCTCCGAGACCGCCCTTCCAGAGTCTCGTCCCGCCGAGACCGCCCGTCCAGACTCTCGTCCCGCCGAGACCGCCTTTCCAGACTCTCGTCCCGCCGAGACCGCCCTTCCAGAGTCTCGTCCCGCCAAGACCGCCCTTCCTGAGTCTCGTCCTGCCGAGACCGCCCTTCCAGAGTCTCGTCCCGCCAAGACCACCCTTTCAGTCTCGTCCTGCCGAGACCGCCCTTCCAGAGTCTCGTCCCACCGAGACTTCCCATCCTAAGTCTTATCCTGTTGAGACCAACCGTCCAAAGTCTCGTCCCTCCGAGACCGCCCTTCCAGAGTATCGTCCCGCCGAGACCGCCCGTCCAGACTCTCGTCCCGCCGAGACCGCCCTTCCAGAGTCTCGTCCCGCCAGGATCCGCCCTTCCTGAGTCTCGTCCTGCCGAGACCGCCCTTCCAGAGTCTCGTCCCGCCAAGACCACCCTTTCAGTCTCGTCCTGCCGAGACCGCCCTTCCAGAGTCTCGTCCCACCGAGACTTCCCATCCTAAGTCTCATCCTGCTGAGACCACCCATCCTGAGTCTCGTCCCGCCGAGACTTCCCGTCCTGAATCTCATCCTGCCGAGATTGTCCCTCATAAATCCTCTGTTCCTGTCCTTGTCCAAAGTCCTGAGGAAATTAACTTAACCTGTTAAGCTGCAACCCTACTTTTGAAAAATCCCCAGAAATGGCATACCCAAACTAAAACACATACAGTTCATGAACCCTTTGTACTAAAAGCACAAGTATGATCTCATTTGAAAGCTGACACCTGGTAGTTTATTGTAAATGTAGAATTAATTATTGTCATAATGAAAAAAATAGTTATAAATAGCTTCAAAGTTTTGTAAAGTTATTAGAAATCATTGCAATCATGTTTATTGTCTTCAAAACGTCTTTATCTGTATGTTACAGCAATCTCTGGAAGCTTTGTTTGTGTCGGGACTTCCTGAATGTCACATGATTATGGCACTTCTTCATGTGTTCCATATATGGACTGCATGTGCACAGGGCGCCCTCAGGCTTCCAGTATGGATTGAAAACATAGTACATCAGAGTATCCAGTGCTCGTAATGATTACATCAACCCATTTGGGTATTTAAATTCAATAAATATTATTCTTGTCTATATAAATCTGATTTAAACCTATGAGAATCTATCAATATTTCTCAAAATCTGCACATTTTTGAGCTAAAAGCCCTGAGGGACGTTGTTTTGTGAAGCGCTGTCATGACGACCTCACAGGAGTTTTTTTCTGAATGAGAGCGGCTGACGCTCATAATTCATATTAAAGGTATCGACTCATTTTTTTATTACACAACTCCTAACACAAATTAAGACATAACTGTCACTATGAGTTTCTCAGAATGCAATAGTGGTCAAATACTGAAACTTGGGTCTTATATCTTTTTAATGATGTATAGTTTGTCAAGGTAATAACTTTAAATCTGATAGTAACTGAACTATTTAAACAAAAAAACGCTTCAGTGCGCCGGCGCTCTGGCAACGGTTAACAGGTTAATAGACTTCGACACAGAACCTGTGATTCTTCACTTCTGGTCTACCAAGTCTGATTGGCTTCACTTCCTATTGACCGAGCCTGAGATTCTTCACGACAGTAGTGCCGAGCCTGATCTTCACGTCACGCCTGACCAGCCTGATCTTCACGTCATACCTGGCCAACCTGACCTTTACGCCATGCCTGATCTTCACGTCATGCCTGATCACCCTGATCTTCACGTCACGCCTGACCAGCCTGAGCTCCACGTCAGCCCTGCCGGGCCTGAGCTCAACGTCAGCCCTGCCGAGCCTGAGCTCCACGTCAGCCCTGCTGAGCCTGTGCTCCACTTCAGCCCTGCCGAGCCTGAGCTTCGCGTCACCACTGCCTAGCCTGAGCTCCTTGTCAGCCCTGCCGAGCCTGTGCTCCGCGTCAGCCCTGCCGAGCCTGAGCTTCTTCACGTCGTTCCTGCTGAGCCTGAGCTTCTTCACGTTGGTCCTGCTGAGCCTGAGCTTCTTCACGTCGGTCCTGCCGAGCCTGAGCTTATTCACGTCAGTCTTGCCGAGCCTGCACTTCACGTCAGTCCTGCTGACTATACAGCTCCGCTATGGCGCGCCTGAAGGGAAGTCTCCGCCATGGCCGCCCGAAGGGACGTGTCCGCCTTGACCGCCCAAAGGGTCGTCTACGCTATGGCAACCCAAAAGGTCGTCTACACCCTGGTCTCCCAAACGGCCGATACCGTCATGGAGTCATCTGTCCCTGGTGACCCTCTGGAGGTAGACTCCAGGACACCCTCCCCCCTCCCTTGTTTCACCATGTACGGTGCGAGGACACACCTGCCGGGAGGAGGGAGTTCTGTCACAATCACTAGGTTCGCTGTCTGCACTACACTTCCCAGCATCCCTCATCTCTTCACACCTGCACTCACTCCATCATTACCCGCACCTGCCTGTCATCATCATCATCCTTGTCACCTGTGTTCACCTCATCATTGTTCATTTGTATCTGTATTTAGTTCCCTTCTGTTCAGTTAGTCTTTGTCCGTTCTACGTTGTATGTAGGTGTGTGTGTACCTTCTGCCCGTCTTACTGTCTGTACCTATGTGAGTTTATATTGTTCTAAGTAAACGCTTGATACTTGTAATTTTGGACTCCTCGTCTTCCTCTGCCTACACCACACTGTGACACTATGCTTATTTTCTTAAGCAAACTCTTATAGACCATAAAATATCATTCCACCCATGACCAGATTTTCTTGCAACATGACAAGAATCTGTTGTATGCTGAGATGAACTCACAGGTATCTCCTGCAACTTCATCTAAATCAGAAATCTATTGAGACTTTTTGTTCTGCAGTATCACTCTTCTGACAGTCAGTATGTGATGAATCACAGTTTGAACTCAATTCGCACTCTGAATTCATGGAATCATCCAAAGCAGGCAATGGTAAAAAGTTCACAGGCATTAACAGGGTGACGAATGAACAGAAAGAACAGTTCTTACTGACCACCATATACACTGTTGTTACGAACCTCCAGTGGAAAGTCTAGGGGAGGAGGGGATTGTGACAATAATAATAACATTTCAGGTTGAAGGAACAAATGACACATGTTTATCAGCAAGTCTGGCGTTTATTTAGATTATTATTAAATAACCAAGGTAGTCTCAAAAAGGTACAACAGAAAACAACTTGCCAAAACAAAGAGGAAGTGCCCAGTTAGGGTAACAGATGAGCTTTCACAATGATCTGCTAATTTCCTTTTACCCTCCTCCCATTTGTTTGCCAAGAGGACTATATCACACAACTCCAATGAATGACCCTTCCACTTGTGATTATAATATTCAGCCTTTTTATTCTGCTGCTGACGTGCATTTTGTTATGCAAGTAACAATGCCTCCCTTAAATCCTTTCCCAGAGACTGGACATATTAACTCACATCAACAGTCCCACATCCAAATTACACTCTCAAACAAAACATCCACTGGCAATTTGGGGGTATGGCCAAACATCAAAAAGAATGGTGGGTAGCCAGTTGTCTCATGCCTAGTGCAATCGTATGAGAAAGTCGGTGTGTTCAGCATCTGAGGCCAATAAGCTTTAGACCGACCTCGGAGGCAAGGACCTTCTCGTGTCACCAAGAGTACGATTAAACCTTTCAGTCTGAACGTTACTCATAGGGTGATAGGGTGTGGTATGAGATTTGGCAACACATGATAATTTCAACAATCAGAGAACTCTCCAAATTTGCACCCTTGTCTGAATGGATCCATCCTGGAAACCCATATATACAAAATAAATTGTTCCACAGAGCACGGGCAACAGACTTTGCAGTTTGATTTAGTCAAACATACACATATGGAAGTTTTGAGAAGTGGTCGGTTATTACTAACACATTAACAGACATATTATTGACATTGCCAGAAATTGATACAAACCAACTCTAGCGGTGCTGTTGTGGTTATAGACACAAGTAGTGCCCTGGCCTCAGGTGTCTTACTTAACACACATCACATTTGCATTGCGTCACGTATAGTTTTTTGTCTATCTCCACAGAATTCCAGTAAAATATTTGTCTCGCTAGCCAAAGTGTGTGGTGCTGGCCCTGATGGCCTGTCTCGTCATGCACCCCTTTCATTACCAAGCCTCTAAAGGCTGCCGGCACAACATACTGGAAAGACCTTCTCTTGGTCGTCGGATTCTTAGACGCATGGTTAAGTATACCTTTATTTTATAGGAAATACTCATTACCTTTTTCTTTACTAGAAGGCTATCTACCTGGTTCTAAAAAGAACCTCACTCTTCTTATCAGTGACTTATCATGACATTGCTTGTTGAGCAAATCTGCATGGGTGTTTACTGAGTGGACACTGCACTGCATCCTCCAAACCCCTCAAATGCTGTACATAAGTGACTTCTGTAACAGCCCTCCTTCCTCCCAGTGATGGTGAGAACGGAGTACATCTGACTTCTCCTCACAGGACACTTGCCCCCCAAAAAAACTCTGAACCAGGTGAGTGACCTCAAGATACTTCTATGACCCAGACAATTTCTCCAAAGCCACCCCTTTTTATGCTCACGGGACAAATTAACCATACCTGGCCTCTGCTTCGTGCTTCGAGATGTCATATGGTGATCTGCTAAGTCTGTGCAAAATTTTGGAAGTGGCAAAAGGTTCCCGGCTGAAGGCTTCAACCACCACATTGTTTTGGCCAGGTATGAATTGTATGACAAATTCAAAAAGAACCAACTTTGCAACTCATCTCTGCTCGCAAGCATCAAGTTTCAGTCTGGTCAAAATATACTATACTATATTCAGCCAGTGGCTAAATTAATCGCATAAGTCAGGGTGGGCGAGCAGACCTTGCTTTACCACCGCAGCCTTCAAGTTCTCAAATGACCCTATACATTCCTCTGCCCAATCTTTAGGAGTGAGCTTCCGCACAGCCCCTGACCTTTTTCCTACACCCCTTACTTTCCTAGGTCTCTTCTGACTAGACAGCAGCCGAAAAAGAGCCGAAAAAGATTCCATTTTCAATTAAATGCTGATGAATGCAGGCAGAGAATTATGGTAAATGTGGTTTGTGAGGGAATGACAATAGTCTGATGTGGAGTGCCCTCTGGTGGCTCTCAAGGGCACTCCAGCTGGTGATCGTAACTGTTACGCTCACAATACTGAGCTCTATAATTCTTTGTGCCCAGACAAAACTTACCAATTCACAAAATTAACGTAATGCATAATTAGTGTAATCTTTGATACTAATATTTCTTTTAAAAGCCACATTTCTAGTATCTAAGAAATATATCTAAATTATAAAATGCGGAACAGTTAGTTAATGCGTTTATAACCTCAAGGCTAGATTTGAGAAGTTTGAGATTTGTGAGATAGTGGCCCCCCCGACAGAGCCTGGTTTCTCCCAAGGTTTTTTTTTCTCCATTCTGTCACTTGATGGAGTATTGATTGCTTGCCACTGTTGCCTTTGTCGCCATTGGCTTCCGTCTTGCTTAGTTGGGGACACTTAATATTCAACAATATCATTGATCTGCCTGGATTGGCACCATTATATAAGAACTGAACTGAGCTGGACGATGACATTGCTGTTTTCTCCAGAACGGCTGTATAGATAAATTAACTAAACCAATAACTTTTTTTTACAACAAAAATTAACCATCACGGAACTTACTTAAGATGGACCATGACACTATTTTCTTCGGCACTTTCCTGAAATGGAGCAGATTGGAGCTCTTGTTAGTTGATGCCAGTGCTGATCAGCCTGCCAAGAAGGCATATGAGAAGTATGTCAAGGAGTGCCACAGATTAACATCCCAGCAAAGAGAGTTTTTTTTGTTGTAAATGATGTAAGTAGGAATCGCAGAAACGAGTAAACTTAGTATAGTGTTTGCTTAGGTTAGCTGCAAAGATAAGTTCCCTTTCAAGGGAACTTGCATTGCGTTGAGATGACGGAACGGTCAGCGTGATTGCATCGTGAAGCACTTGTGAAATCAGTCCAATGGCGTATAGGCGGTTGAATTCATGGCAGGAAGCTCAAAGAGCACCCAGACCAAACATTGTCAGCTTCTGTGTCTTCAGCAAGCGCTCTGTGTGAAACTGTCTCTGTCTATTTATTGTTGTTTGCCCATAAGCATATTATATATCTAGACAGGAATATAATGGCGAGCAAACAGCATTTTGGATTGTGTGTTCCTCCCTGCCCTCGGTTCATTACGGGTGGGGATACACATGATTTATGTGTTGTTTGTTTGGGAGTAGAGCATGCACGGTCAGCTCTAGTAAAAGCTCCTTTTGGCTTTCTTCTCGAGGAAGAAAGTCAATAAAGATTCTTTGGCCCAGATCGCGCGTTTAATTACGTAAGATTACGAGACTGGATAAGAGTGTAGTGGCTAGGTCTGGTTGATATTTGGCTGCATTTAATTTTTGAGAAAATTAAATATGTACATATCTGATCTCTAAGGAGTTAGATGTCTGTATTAACCCTCTGAGGTCGGCCCGCGCGATAGTCTCGCTTTTTTTCTTATCAGTGCAAAAGAAACTCAAAATACTCTGTTGATTTTGATCTTACATATTAAGTGTTGTACATCATTAGATCCTGATAAGTGTCAAGTCATCCTCATTTATATAGCGCTTTTAACAATGTAGATTGTTTCAAAGCAGCTTTACAGAGATAAACATATAATTTAAGGTAACAGAGATTGGTTTGGTTTTATAGTGGTTCTTGAAAAATGTTTTTTCCAGCTAAAGTTAGTTTTGATTGATTCACTTCCGTCTAAATTATCATTTGTTATTAAATTAGGGGCCGCTAAGACGACACCGTTCTCTCTAAACAGGCTTTAAACGTGAACCTGTGATAGACGCTGATGGCGTTCACATGCGCATTAAGAATTGATTCTATAGTTATGTGCGTTTGAATATATGTGCGCAGGTTTGTAATTCCTTACAAACCATGCCTAAACAAACTACTTGTCTATAAATTTTGATGCAGAATTTTTGTGTCTATTTTTTTTGTGGATACTCACAATAAAAACAAAGTGTTGTGCTTTTCGCCAAATAAAGAAAAACAAACATGATGCGCGTTCTGCCTTCTCTCTGTCAGTTAAGTCCATTCTGAAACGCGTCCGAAAATTAACTGTAATTCCGCGAATACTTGTCATACAGGCACGAGTGTTTTTCCATAATAAAGCTTGAACTCTCTTCTTTTAAATGAATTAATTTATATAAAAAAACAAATATTGTCAGTTTATGTAATCTGTATGAAAAGAGAGAGATGTCAGTCTTTTTCTTTCCAGCTCATTATACCTAATTACGTGTTAATGCCCACGGAGAGCGCGCGGTATTCAAACGCAAATGATCTAAGGCAAGCCATTCAAACATGCCAACGCCCACCTGCTGGATTATAAAACACATCGTGTTTAGTAAGTATCTTACTACAGCTGTGTACACAGCGTATCCATACGCTGTGAGGAATAATACTATCTAATAACCCTGGAAAATGTACCAGAAGTGCTGGTAGTTTCATTTCGAGGAGCAACGGATCCAGCTGATGTAGTAAGTCATTTATTCTTAAGTGCTTTGTTCTAATCGCGATATTGAATAGTGTCTGACTGTAAACCTCAAAAAGACTGTTTAAATATTAATTGCGTGTCTGTGTGTAGGCTAAATGATGAATGAATGGCACAGGCGCGCGCGCTTTGTTTACTACAGTTATACAGTGCGTGTCTGTGCCGTTCATTCACTCTCGCCCCTACATTAGTAAACGTTATGTTTACATGAACACATCCAAACTATATTGTTATAGCCTACTAAAATGAGTAAAAATAGACTGATATATGTTGAAATAAAATGTCTGTATAAGCAACAAACTGCAAATTCACATGTATATGCTAATATATCATACACAATATGTTACAGACTAAATATGCATGTTTAGACAAAATTTTGTGATTAGTTTTGCATAGATTATAAAGTTTTGGCTGTAAAAAAAGACTACTGTCACATTAAATAGGTACGCTTTTGTTCACCAATTTCTTCTCATTGTTAAATATACTATAGTATGATGTTTTGTCAAAAATAAAGTAGGTATATTGAATTATCAACTAAGATGTTATTATAGTGTTTGTTCCAATATTCAAACTAATGAATCCTTACCTTTTTTAATACGTATGATAAAATGTATACTTTTTACAAAGAAATACACTTGATATATTGTTAAAATTGTAATTGTTGTTGTAATTGTAACCTATTTGTAATTGGTTACAATTTCTAATTTTAAAATATGTATATATAGATAATTTCTTTTGTCCTTGCATTATTTGGGATCCTGTGACACACCTGTGTGAAAGGCTAATTAATATGCAGCTCATTATGTATGTGGCACATTATCCGGCCTTTGTCTTCTCAGGTGTGAACACGCCTCCACGCGTATTGCCTTTCCAAACAAAAGGTGTATTATAAAATTTAAATCAATGTATTGTTTTGTGTAAATGATTAGGCAGGATGATTTTCAGATCATTTTGAAGCAAAAATTCTGGGCAACAACACTCATTAGTCAAAAGTCTTGTGGACACATATTTAGTATGTGTTTTGTGGCATTATATCAGACACTGTAAGTTTTAATTTTTTTAATAACCACGCATAAACATTATTCTCTAAAAAATACAAACATGTACATACATGTTGCTCACATATTACGGTAGCCCCGTTTGTGCTATATAGAGTGAATTTACACCTTTGCCATTAACATGTTTATTAATAACTGAAAAAAGCACAAATGTCAGAGCATGTCAGAACACCCCAAGGACCCCAAAAACCCCTTAGACCTCAGAGGGTTAATATAGTATTCAGCCTTTCATCCAGACCGTGTTTACTCGTCGATGGTTGATCTTTGGCTGCATTTAATCCTGAGGAAATAAATGGTGAAATTTCTGAGGGGAAATAAATAACACCACATTATACAGTGCCCATCTCCCTTCGGTGCCCTCTGGGGCCGTTCTGCCCGCCCCCTCCGAGGAGGGTCTCAGAGCAATCAGTTTGGCTGTTCCCTGCCGGTGCGCCACATCAGGGCATCGAATTGGTCGCTTGAGTAATACCAGAAACCAGTCTCGAGAGGCTGGTTCTCTTAATTTCCGGGGGGGAAGTGGTTAACACCTCATATGGTGCCCATTTCCATTTCCATTGCCCGTTATGCTAACCCCGACACCTCGTATGCACATAGCTTAGGGGTCTACCCGGAAACGTAGTGGTCCTGGGATGCCTGCCCCCTCCAAGGAGGGTCCCAGTGCAGTCAGTTCGGTTGTTCCCTGCAGATTCACCGTACAGGGCCCCCAATTGGTCACTCGAGTAAAACCTAAACCAGTCTTGAGAGACTAGTTCTCTTAGTAGATTTTTTGGCAGCGTGGAAGCTTCTGCCAAACATTTCTCAACAGTAGCAGAGTGTCTGCTCCCGAGCCAGTTCGCCGCTACAGGGCGTTTTGCTGATTGCGCATAAAAAAAAAAACAGAAGCCAGTCTCGATAGGCTGGTACCTCTAGTAGAATTTTTGGCAGCGTGGAAGCTATTGCCAAATGTTTCTCGTTGGGTCCTGAAGACCATAGAAAAGGGTTATCAATTACAGTTTTGGTCTCGTCCACTCAGTTTTATGGGGCTCCTTTCCACCGTGATGGGCCCCGAGCAGGTTCTGGTAATGGAACAAGAAGTGAAAATCCTGCTGGAGAAAGGGGCCATAGAACATGTACCCTACTCTAACTGGGAAACCGGGTTCTACAGTCTGTATTTTATAGTTCCAAAGAAGGATGGGGAGTTGCGTGTCATTTTGGATCTGGGAGTGCTGAACAAGTCAATCATGCTGCTAAAATTCTAAATGATAACCTTGAGACACATGCCACAGATCAGATCCGAGGACTGGTTTGTCACAATAGATCTCAAGGACGCATACTCTCATATATCCATCCTTCCATATCACAGGAAGTTCCTGAGGTTTGCTTTCAAGGGGCAAATCATACCAATATCGAGTTCTTCCATTCAGCCAAGCACTCTCCTCCCGCACTTTTCATGAAATGTGCAGCCTCTGCGCCTGCATTGTATTCCCATCATGAACTACACCCACGTTTGGTTGATTCTGGCTCAGTTGCATCAGCTGGCGGTTTGGCATCAAGATGTCGTTCTCGCCCACATGAAAGAGTTGGGGTTACCAAAAAGAGTATGCTTTCTCCACTACAGAGGACCACTTTTCTAGGCGTGGTTTGGGACTCAATGTCGATGCAGGCATACCTCTCACCGGCACGCATAGAGTCCATCTTGTTGGCTGTGAAAACATTAATGCTAGCCCACTCACTGTGAAACAGTTTCAGAGACTGGGGGGTCTGATGGCAGCAGCGTCCAATGTGATACCTTTTGGCCTGTTGTACATGAGACCCTTGCAGTGGTGGCTCAGGACCAAAGGGTTTTCCCCGAGGGGCAACCCCTTTCGCATGATCAGGGTCACGAGGCAATGCCTACATGCCCTAGTTATGTGGAAGAAGCCTTGGTTCTTGTCCCAGGGTCCTGTGCTGGGAGATCATTGTCGTCGCTTAACGTTTACAACGGATGCTTCCCTCATGGGCTGGGGAGCAATCATGGATGCTTGCTCTGTGCCCCTGGATGGGTCACCATCTCACTTGGCAATTAATCACCTGGTGATGATGGCTCAGGCTCTACATCCCTGGGCACCAGATTCAGGGAGCAGACATACTGTCGAGGCAGCGGCTGAGGCCCATGGAAGGGAGACTCCACCCGAGGTGGTTGAGCTCATATGGAGTTGCAGACGTGGCTGTACTGCGCCTGTACATGGTTTCCCTGATTGTTCTACTCCCGGGAGTTCTGGAGAAAAGAGTTATGGAAGTGTGGGTTTGGCCTCTGAGGGGACCCAACTCATAGACTCAGGTCTCTCAACTGAGGTTGTTGAGGCCAAGATCACTCTAGAGCTCCCTGCACAGGAGTAGTGTATATAAGGGACCTTGTGTCAAAAATGATTTATGGTTTTATGACATATGTTTATGACAGGATATGACAATGGGGGGTTTTATGATCAGTAAGTGTCTTGTGAACTTTTGGCCCCATTGTGGTTCCGGACTTTATGGCTGTGTCTGTGTGTGTGTTTATGACGGGCAATTTGCTTGGTGTAACTGAAAGGAATGTAGGAATGTTTTTCAGGGGAATGTATTTTATTATAGTTGAACAATGTCACAGAACGATGAAATTATGAACATGAAGAGGTCTGACACGGATATGATTTTCATATGGATCAGCATCGCCCATAATGTCTGTAGGAGAGAAAGAAAAAAGAGTTTAAAGAAATACCATTGATGACTAAATCATATTAGATAAATAAAACATAAAATAAACAGTTCATTTATTAAACGTTTAAAAGTGACGTGTTGAACATAATGAGGTGGTCTTTATGCGTGTATCTGACTAAAATCGATTTAGCTCCTTAAATCTTTCATAACGTAGTTGAGAATCATCTTTAAACAAATTTTGCTTAAAATGTTTTGGTGATTGAAAGAAAAGTCCCATTGTTTTTGCCTATAAATATAATTTACTACAGAGTACATAGCATAACATATGAATAAGATATTTTTTTTTTTTTTACCATTTTCTTATGCTCTAAACAATGTGATGACATGAAAAAAATTCATGGGTCCGAGGAGGATATGAAATAAGATAACATTTATAAGGATTTTAAAATCACTTTTAAACATTTAATCAGAGCGAGGCGAAGTGTAATTACCTATCGAAATGATACGGGCATCGAAGGGTTAAAAGCAGATTGTTGTTGTCAGGCGCTTCCCTGCAGAGCGCTACGGTCCTAAGGCATTCGTGGTCCCCATGCCAGAGTTGAAATCCCCGGTCGGTCACTGTTAAGGCTGTTCCGCAGCGATCCGAGGTGAAAACGCGGCGCAGGCGAGTTGGGCGTGCACGCGGAGCAGTGCGAGGGACCCCCGGCCCAAACTGGAGAAACGCAAGCCGCTGTTCCTTGGATTTTTTCTGTTAAATTATCAAGTATAAGTAAGGCAAGGCAAGGCAAGGCAAGTTTATTTATATAGCACATTTCATACACAATGGTAATTCAAAGTGCTTTACATAGAAGAAATTAAAATAATCAAAAGAAATCAGAATAATTAAAACAGTTTAGAATAAAAGATAAAATACAGAAATCAGAATAATTAAAACATAAAATAAAATACAGTGCAAACAGTCGGACGAACAGTGGCACAGTGCTCATTCAGTAAATGCAGAGTTAAACAGATGTGTTTTGAGTCTGGATTTGAATGTGACTACTGTAGGAGCACATCTGATCTCTTCTGGAAGCTGGTTCCAGCTGCGGCTGGCATAGTAGCTAAAAGCAGACTCGCCATGCTTAGAGTGAACCCTTGGTATTTCTAGCCGATGTGATCCTAATGATCTGAGTGATCTGTTGGGTTTATATTCACTGAGCATATCTGCAATGTATTGAGGTCCTAGGCCATTGAATGATTTATATACCAGTAATAATACTTTAAAATCAATCCTAAATGTAACTGGCAGCCAGTGTAAAGACCTGAGGACTGGTGTGATGTGTTCATATTTTCTGGTTCTGCTCAGAATCCTAGCAGCAGCGTTCTGTATGAGCTGCAACTGTCTTATGGTCTTTTTGGGAAGGCCAGTGAGAAGTCCATTACAATAATCCACCCTACTGGTGATGAAAGCATGCACAAGTTTTTCTAAGTCTTGACTGGAAACAAAGCATCTAATTCTTGCAATATTTTTCAGGTGATAATATGCTGATTTAGTTATTGCTTTGACATGACTACTGAAACTAAGGTCTGACTCCAGAGACACACCCAGATTCCTGACTTGATTTTTAGTTGTTTGACCCCTAGACTGAAGGTATGCGTTCACCTTGAGAACTTCATCTTTGTTTCCAAACGCAATGACTTCAGTTTTGTCTTTGTTTAACTGAAGAAAGTTTTGGCACATCCAATTGTTTACTTCATCAATGCATTGGCAAAGGGAGTCAATGGGGCTGTAATCGTTAGGCGATAGGGATAAGTAGAGCTGTGTGTCGTCTGCATAGCTATGGTAAGCGATTTGGTTCTTTCTCATTATTTGGCTCATTGGGAGCATGTACAGGTTGAATAGGAGTGGCGCAAGAATTGAGCCTTGAGGGACTCCGCATGTCATGGATGTCCACTCAGACTTATGGTCTCCTATACTCACATAATAACCTCTGCCTCCTAAGTATGACCTGAACCATTTTAGGACTATCCCAGAAAGCCCGACCCAGTTTTCCAGCCTGTCAAGAAGTATTTTGTGATCGACAAATGCAAATGTCAAAAAATGTCAAATGCAGCACTGAGGTCGAGTAGTACCAGCACTGATAATTTGCCTGTATCAGTATTTAAGCAAATATCATTTATTATCTTTATGAGCGCGGTCTCTGTACTGTGGTGCGGTCGGAAACCAGATTGAAAATGGTCAAAGTATCCATTCGAGCTTTAGAATTTGTTCAGCTGATTGAAGACAACTTTTTCAATGATCTTGCCTATGAAAGGAAGATTTGAGATCGGTCTATAGTTGTTTAATATGGTCTTATCCAGATTGCTCTTTTTCAGGAGGGGCTTGACAACAGCAGTTTTCAGGGAGGTCGGAAAACTCCCAGAGAGAAGTGAGGCATTTACCACTTCTAGGAGATCTGCTTCTAAGCTGTGTAACACATTTTTGAAAAAAAGATGTGGGAAGTGCATCAAGGGCGAAGGTTGATGTTTTTAGTTGCTGTACGGTTTCTTCCAAAATTTTGCCATCAATTTCTTCGAAATCAGACATAGTGGCTACCTTCTCGTGCTGTTGTCTGATCTGCCTGACACCAGCGCAACTCAAGGATGAGCTGATCACCTTTCTGATATTATTGATTTTCTCAGAGAAGAAAGAAGCAAACTCACTGCACTTTCTCACTGAGAGCATTTCACTGGGAATCTGGCTTGGGGGGTTTGTCAGTCTCTCTACAGTAGCAAAAAGAGTGCGTGTGTTGTTTATATTGCTGTTTATAATATTCGAGAAAAAAAGTCTGTCTAGCTTTGCTTAGTTCCTTATTGAAAGCATGGATGCTGTCTTTGTAGATGTTATAATGGACTACAAGTTTTGTCTTCCGCCACATGCGCTCTGCTTTTCTGCATTGTCTTTTCATATTTTGCACTGCTGTTGAGTTTCTCCAAGGTGCTTTTTGTCTGCCACTCTTCTTCCTGACTTTCACAGGAGCAATATCATCAATTACACTCTTAACTTTTGAGTTAAAAGAATCAAGGAGAAAATCAACAGAGTCAGCAGATATGCTTGGTGTTAAAGATATAGCCTTCATAAATAGTACACTAGTGTTCTCATTTAAGCATCTCTTCTTGACAGACACAGATCTAGCTTCAATGGCAGGAGAGATCAATATATCAAAGAAAATACAAAAATGATCAGACAGTGCTACATCCTTAATAACAATTGATGAAATGTTTAGACCCTTACTGATAAGTAAATCTAGAGTGTGTCCACGATTATGTGTGGCTCCATGTACATGCTGAGTCAGATCAAAAGTTTTTAAAACAGTTTTGATTTCTTTTGCCATATTGTTTTCTGCATTATCTATGTGGATGTTAAAATCTCCAGCAATGGCAAAGCAGTCAAACTCTGAGGAAATTGTTGATAACAGTTCTGTTAAGTTCTCAGCAAAAGCTGGAGAGTATTTTGGAGGCCTGTAAACAATGATAAGTAAAATGCGTGGAGCACCTTTTAACACAATACCCAGATATTCGAAAGACGGGTAATTCCCAAATGATATTTGCTTACATTGATAGACATCTTTATAAAGAGCAGCTAAACCTCCGCCTCTTCTGACAGCTCTGCAGACACTCATAAAAGTAAAGTTAGGAGGGGCTGTTTCATTGAGGACTGTTGCACTGCAACTTTCTTCTAGCCAAGTTTCATTTAGCAACATAAAATCCAGGTTGTATGTGGTTATTAAGTCGTTGACTAAAAGTGATTTATTTTTAAGTGAGCGGATGTTTAAAAGTGCTAACTTAACAGTCTTACTTTTTGTCCCCACAGCAATCTTGGTATGTCGTGTAATAGGCACCAGATTAGATGGGTTTGCTGTACGGCTTTTGAAGGCCTTAGACTTTCTATCATGTAATCGAACAGCAATAGAAAAAGATACAGGCACACTGGGTTCCCGCTTGTTCTGTAAACATTTGAGAAAGTTATTGTTATCATAGCGGGGACCCGACACATATCACTGAGAGCTGGTATCAGTTGTTTTTGGTTCACCTCGAGCCGCTGGAGGAGGGTGTGGGCCCTGGCGCTGTGGCAGAGGCCGAAGAGCTCTCACAGGAGGAGGGGGAGGGCGAGCTGGGCCCGCAGGCTTTGGTGGTTGTGGGGCCTGGCGTTTTTTGGTTGGTATCTGGGGGCTCGCAGCAAAAGAGTGGGATAGTCTAGTTCCAGCATGCACCAGTTGTTCCATTTTCTCTGAGAAGCACAGAAGTGGAGATGCTGGAGAGGGTGATAATGTTTCTGGTGAGAGTGATTTTTGCTCTGGTGTTATTGGAGGCTGTAATATGCAGCCATGTATTAAGCCCAAGCAACCGTGAAAACCTGTTTGTTCCTCTTGCTGGGAGTGGTCCACTGATGAATGTTTGAACTTTCAGTCTTTTAAGTGTTTCAAAAAGTTCATTGAAATCCTTCTTTAAGAAGTTCCGACTGCTCTTTATGAATATCATTCTTCCCCACATGAATGATGAGTCGATTTGCAGTCTTATGTTTCATCAGAATGTTCTGAAGTTCCCTGTTTACATCAGATGTTGTTGCTTGTGGAAGGCAGCACGTTGTTGTATCCCTGCTATTAATGTTTCTGATTACGGAGTCGCCCACTATCAGAGTCCTGGGCTCGGCTGCACTGTGAGCTGAGTGCCGCTGTCTGCTCGACCTTGAGCCCCAGTTAGCATCAGTGTTAGCTACTGGCTGATTCTGTCTGTGTGTGATCACATTCATCAAATTTGGGGATTCCTCATTCATTAATACTTCAAATCTGTTCTCAAGATGTATAGGCGGTGGTAGGAGACCAGTGTTTGCAGTCCTTGTCAGAGCCGTATCTGGGGTAGAGGATGCTACTGCAGTAATATGTGATGCTCGTGACAATCTGATGTCTCGAGTGCCTTTGGGTCTCGCACCCTGTTTGTGCCATCGATTAGTAAAACGATCGGCTTGTTTCTCTACACTCAGTATGGCCTGTCGAGAAGCACTAGATTCATGGGACTCACCGGCTGTATGCTGAGGACGTCCATGACGAAGCTCTGTTGTGTGTTCCGTCTGGTTTGGTGGTCCCGCAATTAACTTTGTTTCAAGAATTGCAATCCTTTGTAAAAGTCTGTGGCAGTTGGAGCAGCAAGTAGATTCCAGAGGAGGCATTTTCTTATCCTTATGAATGTAGGCAGTTTTGTTTTCTCTTCCCCGGAATGTAAGCTTTCAGTGTGAGGCTGGTTGAATAAAATAATTCTGCTTTTTTTTTGTAGTAATCCAAACGTTTGAGCACTGTGCTGATTTGCTGAAGTTAAAATTAGGTGATAAAAGGAGATAAAATATAGAAATATAAAAGCGATAGAGCAAAGCGCGGAGCAGTAAGCGAGAGCGTCCGAACAGTAGCTGAGCAGGAAGTATTTGAATCTAATACATCTGTGATATAGGAAAATCATGTGAACATCATAGGAACATCATTTTAATCTAATACACCCCAATATACTACCTTACAGATAAATAAACCATATAAAATAGTGAATAATAGTTCATATTATATGAAATAAGATGTTAAATTATCCACAATATACTGACTTACACAGACAAATAAAACATAAATTAGTGAACAATAGTTCATATTATTTGAAATAAGTTGTTAAATTATCAAGTATACATATTGTATTCTAATACACTACGAAATACTGTCTAACAGATAAATAAATCATATAAAATAGTGAATAATAGTGCATACAGAGGTGGAAAGAGTAATAAAATATTCTACTCAAGTAAAAGTACTACTACTTCAATGAAATTTTACTTAAGTACAAGTAAAAGTACCGGTCTAAAAATCTACTCAAGTAAAAGTAAAAGGTAGCTCATTTAAAATTGACTCAGAGTAAAAGTTACTGAGTTACTTTTTTAACAGCGGGGGTGGGGTGGGGGACCCTCCCGTGTAGGGTTGTAATGGTATAAGATTTTCACAGTATGGTAACGTCTCAGAAAATATCACGGTTTACAGTATTAATCAATTGTTAAATAAATAAACTGTATTATTAAATTATGGGTATTATTATTATTATCATCAGTTAAAATGACAGTTAAATTAATGAAAACAGGATTTTTTTTTGGTTGAACAAATGCTTTTATTATAACAAACTTGAAATAATTTGTTTGTTTATTAAAATTTCAATAAAACATGTCTAATCAATTAAATTTGATAATTAATAATGAATTAGATTAACAACTTATTTTTAACATTAATAATTTATTAAAATGTTTAAGAATAATATTGTCCTATGAAATGTATTTTATTCAGAAAATTAATGTTTCTTTTTATTAGCGGTGTAACGATATTCGAACCAAACCGAAGAACCGCGATACAGAACCCACGATTCGAATGGCGATACTCTCATGGCGTACCGAACACGCCCCGCCCTGCAAGCTACCCCGGCCCCGCCCAGCCCGGCTAATTGATTGGACCTGGAATCAGTGTTGCCAAGTCCGCTTATTATAAGCGACTTTGGGCTTGTTTTTCTGTAAAGTCGCTTACAAATATTGGTAGTCGCGGGTCGCGTTTTTTTTTGGGCTTGTTTCTAAAGTGTGGTTGCTTATTTGGGCTTGTTCTCAGCTCGTTGTCAAGCAGATATTTTCTATATGTTATTTAAACGTAGGAGTTTGTCTTGCCTGTTCCCTCTGTCTCTCCCCTTTCCCTATACACAGAGTTTTTTCCCACCCACATCCTGCTTCTAATTGGCTCTGACCCAGATGGCAATAAGTACTAGCCAATCAGAGGCAGAGCAGGGCAATCGGTTTTTTTTCTGGTTAGGAAAACGTCAGTGAGTGACGTTTAAATGAAAATACGTGCGAGTCGCGACTGTCGCGACTGATGGTGACTGGACTGTAGGAGAGTTTTTATATATAAATTATATTTTAGATATTATAGATATAGATATTATAGTTTAATATTGTTTAACCCTTTAACTGTCACTCCCCCTTTTATCGCATAGACATGAAAATCACTATTCAAACTTAAATGGTTGTAATTCAAGAATGCTTTCGAATATAGACCTATGGTTGGTCTTGTTTTAAAGAAGACATTTGCCAGATTAATGTTGAAATGAAGTATTATGAAGTTATGAAAGTGAAACAGAAAAAAAGTTATACAAGTTTGAGTTTATGAAAATGAACAATGTAAAAATATCATTATTTATATTTTATATAAAATATATATATTACAAAATATATTTTACTCTAAAACTGCCAGAAAATGTAAGCCAAAAATCTGAAGAAGTTGTGTTCCAAATTTTAGGTTGATATCTCAAAAAATGAGCTTTCAGTAAGATTTTATTTGGCCGCAGTACCAACATTTTTCACTAGATGGACAGCCAAGCTTCATTACAGAAGAAAAATAAACTACCGTGTGCACAGTTTTACAAAACTAGGCACAGTTTACCAATCTGTCCACATGGATGTAAATTGACAATCTGTACCCACAGTTTAAAACTATCTGTCACCACGGATTGTAACAGTAGCGGTAGCGCGGAGTAAACGCGAGTAAACGCGAGTAAACGCGATCATCTCTTCCTCAGTTACAGAATAAACATGAATGGACACCTGAAGATATGTTGAAAAATACAGTATACTTACTGAAAGGCATCATAACTCGTGTAATCGCTCAATCAGTGTTTCAGCAGCGGAAAGACGTCAATAAAACTGCATAGCTTGTCACTAGCATTATATTTACCTCAGCAGGCTAGTGATTAAGTGTCCACAACTTGTTGGTTCCTAGAGAAATGAACTCTTGCACTAAATAAATGCACAATATTATCCTATATATTATATTTTACTTAACCTGTTAATTATATCTTGATTATTTAAAGTACGTTTAAAATATCTTTAATGAAAATGACAGCAACTGTGTAAATTATTATATTTCAATAACAAATTAGAGTAAAGTTAATGCAAAAACTGACAAAGACACAATTTTCTCATTAAACCACTGTTTAATTTTTTTTTTTAGCTTTCTAAACCGAACCGAACCGAGACATCAAAACCGTGGGAAAACCGAACCGTCAGTTTTGTGTATCGTTACACCCCTACTTTTTATGATTTAATCCAAATATATTATCAAAAACGGTGGTAGGCTAATCAAATGTAAATTTAAACTTGTGTCCTTTTATTTTTTGGGGAAGCGCTGCAAAAAAAAGATTTACTAAATTAAACCATGGACAAAAAAAAATACTCCTATAAATAATGTTAAAATAAAATGTATTATTATTGTTATTATTATTATTATTTTGAGAAGTAGGCTACGTTCTACTGTATGCCTACAATAGTAATATATTTCTGTCATAATTTCTCCTAGTAAAACCGAACTTTTATTTTGACGGTTTGTGAAGACCTGTAATAGTGTATTTGACAATGGATTTTCTCAAATAAAATTATGAAAATGCTCATTAGGCGTTCTCTCAGAGCAGCTCTGGAAATGTTCATGTATTCATATCCTCAAATTGTTTGTGAGACGCTGAAAACACCATGAACGTCACGAGTACTTGAGTATGTAGTAGACAAACGCAGCTCAGCAGAACAAATAGGGTTAACTTATATATTTACTTGCAGTATTTTAGTGCTTAGCTTAATTATCCACAGACCATGTCGCGATTGGGTTTATTGCACAGTTCTACTTTCCATGTATTCATCCATCCATTATTTTGTATGTTTTACGTGACATCTGCATTAAGTGAATTCCATTTTCATGACTGGATTCCGGGATTCCCTTTGCATCACGTAAATCGGGACATACCTTTATCTGCAGGAGGGATGGTGTCCTATATCCTCTTTTTGCAGCCACTTTGCGTCCACATTTTTTGCAAATTGGATATCTATCCTCGAGGACAACCACGCTTTTTTTCTACTTTTCATACTGGCCATAATTCGCTTGGCGCTTAGCTTTCAGCTTCAGCTGGGCGTCACCTTTTTTGCGCGTTTGTTCGGGTTTGTTCTAAGTAGCGAAGTACAATACTTCAAAGAAAACGTACTTAAGTAAAAGTAAAAGTACAGATTTTAAAAACTACTTTAAAAAGAGAAGTACACAAAAAAACTACTCAATTACGTAACGCGAGTAAATGTAATTCGTTACTTTCCACCTCTGAGTGCATATTATATTAAATAAGCTGTTAAATTATCAAGTATAAAGATTTTAATCTAATACATAGGTAGGTGTCAGGATTCCACCAGCTTCATCCACTCCTCCCACTCATTCACTCACTCCGCCCACTCGTTCATTGTCACCCGAATACTAATCACCATCACCTGCACCCCATAATCACATCTCCCTTTATATTCAGCTCCCCTGCACTCACTCTTTGTCTGGTCTTGTCAATACATGACTCACAGACTGTCTCATGGTACTTACCTGCCTTCCACTGGACTTCATGCAAGCAATGCCCTCAGAACTCTTCCTCAGTCTTCAGCCTTCAGCCATCTGTCTGCATCCGTGCCTGGGATCCTTCACCAGCAATAGATACTGTCTTTATACTCACCATATCTCTGACTGCTTCTGCAAAACCTGGTAAATAAACTACTTCACTTACCACCAGTCTGACTCCTGTTCCATCCGTGACAGTAGGCAAGGCAAGTTTATTTATATAGCACATTTCATACACCGTGGTAATTCAAAGTGCTTTAAATAGAAGAAATTAAAATAATCAAAATAAGAGTAATTAAAACAGTTTTGAATTATATGTTTTATATATATATATGTATATATATATATATATATTTATTTTATTTTTTTTAAATACAGTACAAACAGGCGGACGAACAGCGTTACAGTACTCATTCAGTAAATGCACAGCTAAACAGGTGTGTTTTGAGTTTGGATTTGAATGTGATTACTGTAGGAACACATCTGATCTCTTCTGGAAGCTGGTTCCAGCTGTGATTGGCATAGTAGTCCAAGGCGGACTCACCATGCTTAGAGTGAACCCTTGGTATTTCTAGCTGATGTGATCCTAGTGATCTGTTTGGTTTATATTCAGTCAGCATATCTGCAATGTATTGAGGTCCTAGGCCATTGAATGATTTATATACCAGTAATAATACTTTAAAATCAATCCTATATGTAACTGGCAGCCAGTGTAAAGACCTGAGGACTGGTGTGATATGTTCATATTGCTCAGAATCCTAGCAGCAGCATTCTGTATGAGCTGCAACTGTCTTATGGTCTTTTTGGGAAGACCAGTGAGGAGTCCATTACAATAATCCACCCTGCTGGTGATGAAAGCATGCACAAATAAGTCTTGACTGGAAACAAAGCATCTAATTCTTGCAATATTTTTCAGGTGATAGTTTGCTTTGACATGACTACTGAAACTAAGGTCTGACTCTAGAGACACACCCAGATTCCTGACTTGATTTTTTTGTTGTTTGACCCCTAGACTGAAGGTATGCGTTCACCTTGAGAACTTCATCTTTGTTTCCAAATGCAATCACTTCAGGTTTGTCTTTGTTTAACTGAAGAAAGTTTTGGCACATCCAATTCTTTACTTCATCAATGCATTGGCAAAGGGAGTCAATGGGGCTGTAATCGTTAGGCGATAGGGCTAAGAAGAGCTGTGTGTCGTCTGCATAGCTATGGTAAGCGATTTGGTTCTTTCTCATTATTTGGCTCATTGGGAGCTTGTACAGGTTGATTAGGAGTGGCGCAAGAATTGAGCCTTGAGGGACTCTGCATGTCATGGATGTCCATTCAGACTTATGGTCTCCTATACTCACATACAGTCATGGTAAGAATTAATGGCACCCCTGGTAAATATGATCAAAACTGGCTGTAAAAAAATAAATCTGCATCGTTTATCTTTTTGATCTTTCATTCAAAAAATTGCCAAAAATCTAACCTTTCATTGAAGTAAAAGAATTGAAAGTGGAGGGGAAATCACATTATGAAATAAATGTTTTGAGGAGGAGAGTTTGAGTGGCCAGAGACTCTTCAAGGATCACAGATGGAGAATTGCAGAGATTACTTGAGTCTTGGGGTCAGAAAGCCTATTTACATTTACATTTATTCATTTAGCTGACGCTTTTATCCAAAGCGACTTACAATTGCTATGTATGTCAGAGGTCGCACGCCTCTGGAGCAATTAGGGGTTAAGTGTCTTGCTCCGGGACACATTGGTGTCTCACAGTGGATTCGAACCCGGGTCTCTCACACCAAAGGCATGTGTCTTATCCACTGCGCCATCACCACCCCTCCACCCCTCCAAATCCTCCTCGCTCGTCCAAAAACAAACTCCAGCATATTCAGTTGTCAGAATGACTGGAACTTTAAACGGCACATCTGTGGTCAGATGAAACTAAAAAAAGAGCTTTTTGGCAGCAAACACGCTAGATGGGTTTGGTGCACACAAGGATAAAAAGTACCCCATGTGTACAATTTAATGTACTGTTGGATCTTTAATGTTGTGGGCATATTTTTCTGCTGGAGGTGCTGGACTTCTTGTTCAGATACATGGCATCGTGGATTCTATCAAATATCATCAGATAAAAAATCAAAACCTGACGGCTTCTGCTAGAAATCTTATAATGGGCCATGTTTGGATCTTCCATCTGGACAACGATCCAAAACAAATATCAAAATCAACACAAAAATGTGTTACAGAGCACAAAATGTAGCTTCTGCCATGACCGTATGCCCTGAGCTGATGAGTTTAGTGAACTGAAGAGGAGAAGCACCAACATGGATCTGGGAATCTACAGGATCTGGAGAGATTCTGTTTGGAGGAATGGTCTCTGATCTCCTGTCAGGTGTTCTCCAAACTCATCAGACATTATAGGAGAAAACTCAGAGCTGTTATCTTAAAAAAAGGAGATTGCAAAAAGTATTTAATAAAAGGGTTCCAATAATTGTGGCCAACGTGTTTTGGAGAAAAACATTTATTTCATAATGTGATTTTCCCCTCCACTTTCAATTCTTTTACTTCAATGAAAGGTTAGATTTTTTGAATGAAAGATCAAAAGGATAAACGATGCAGATTTATTTTTTACAGCCAGTTTTGATCATATTTACCAGGGGTGCCATTAATTCTGACCATGACTGTAATAACCTCTTCCTCCTAAGTATGACCTGAACCATTTTAGGACTATCCCGTAAAGTCCGACCCAAATGCAGCACTGAGGTCGAGTAGTACCAGCACTGATAATTTGCCTGTATCAGTATTTAAGCGAATATCGTTTATTATCTTTGAGTGCTGTCTCTGTGCTGTGATGCGATCGGAAACCAGATTGAAAATTGTCAAAGTATCCATTTGAGCTTAAGAATTTGTTCAGCTGATTGAAAACAACTTTTTCAATGATCTTGCCTAAGAAAGGATTAAAAGATTACACTTTAACTTTTGTGTTAAAAGAATCAAGGAGAAAATCAACAGAGTCAGCAGATATGCTTTGTGTTAAAGGTATAGCCTTCATAAATAGTGCACTTGTGTTCTCATTTAAGCATCTCTTCTTGACAGACACAGATTTAGCTTCAATGGCAGGAGAGATCAATATATCAAAGAAAATACAAAAATGATCAGACAGTGCTACATCCTTAATAACAATCGATGAATTGTTTAGACCCTTACTGATAAGTAAATCTAGAGTGTGTCCATGATTATGTGTGGGTCCATGTACATGCTGAGTCAGATCAAAAGTTTTTAAAACAGTTTTGATTTCTTTTGTCATATTGGTCTCTGTATTATCTATGTGAATGTTAAAATCTCCAGCAATGGCAAAACAGTCAAACTCAGAGGAAATTGTTCATAACAGTTCTGTATAGTCCTCAGCAAAGTCTGGAGAGTATTTTGGAGGCCTGTAAATAATAAGTAAAATTCGTGGAGCACCTTTTAACACAATACCAAGATATTCGAAAGACGGGTAATTACCAAATGATATTTGCTTACATTGATAGACATCTTTAAAAAAGAGCAGCTAATCCCCCACCTCTCCTAACAGCTCTGCAGAAACTTATAAAAGTTAAGTTAGGAGGGGATGTTTCATTGAGGACTGTTGCACTGCAGCTGTCTTCTAGGCAAGTTTCATTTAGAAACATAAAATCCAGGTTGTATGTGGTTACTTCATTGACTAGAAGTGATTTATTTTTAGTGAGCGGATGTTTTAAAGTGCTAACTTAACAGTCTTACTTTTTGTCCCCACAGCAATCTTAGTTTGGCGTGTAATAGACACCAGATTAGATGGGTTTGCTGTACGGCTTTAGAAGGCTTTAGACTTTCTATCATGTAATCGAACACCAATAGCGAAAGATACAGGCACACTGGGTTCCTGCTTGTTCTGTAAACATTTGAGAAAGTTAATGTTATCATAGCGGGGACCCGACACATATCACTGAGAGCTGGTGTCAGTTGTTTGTGGTTCACCTCGAGCAGATGGGGGAGGGTGTGGGCCCTGGCGCTGTGGCAGAGGCCGAAGAACTCTCACAGGAGGAGGAGGAAAGCGAGCTTGTTCCGCAGGCTTTGGTATATGTGGGGTCTGCCGTTTTTTGGTTGATATCTGGGGGCTTGCAAAATAGTGGGATAGTTTGGTTCCAGCATACACCGGTTGTTCCATTTTCTCTGAGAAGCACAGAAGTGGAGAAGCTGGAGAGAGGGATAACGTGTCTGGTGAGAGGGGCTGTGGCTCTGGTGTTATCGGAGGCTGTGATATGCTTTCCTGGTTTCCCTGGCTGTTTTCCAAAGAATGTCATCCTTGGATGCTGAATCTTGGAGCAGTGCTAGTATGTCACAGTCTGTCTGTGGTGAGCTCTGTGGGCAGGGCTCTGGTGAGATTGTGTCCATGAGCAGAGGTTGTTGTGGCTGAGTGGTGTTATCATTGTCCTTGTGTGATGTGTGAACCGCATGTCCATTCAGGTGCTGAAGTGAAGTCCTGTGGTCATTCGTACTGTATCCAGGTGTGTGTGTGCCATTCAGGTTGTGTGGATTGGCACACACTGCAGAAGGATGACGGAGGGAGAAGTAGATATTGTCCTTTAGCACTCTTGAACCAAGTTTGTTTGGGTGGTGGCCATCCTGTTGAAACAGTTGCCTCTGACTCCAGAAGAGATTGAAGTTGTCAATGAAGTTCACTCCTTTTATATTGCAGGTTTTTTGCAGCCATGTATTAAGCCGAAGCAACCGTGAAAACCTGTTTGTTCCTCTTGCTGGGAGTGGTCCACTGATGAATGTTTGGACTTTCAGTCTTTTAAGTGTTTCAAAAAGTTCATTGAAATCCTTCTTAAGGAGTTCTGACTGCTCTTTATGAATATCATTCTTCCCAACATGATTGATGAGTCTATTTGCAGTCTTTTGTTTCATCAGAATGTTCTGAAGTTCCCTGTTTACATCAGAAGTTGTTGCTTGTGGAAAGCAGCACGTAGTTGTATCCCTGCTACTAATGTTTCTGACTATGGAGTTCCCCACTATCAGAGTCCTGGGCTCGGCTGCGCTCTGAGCTGAGTGCCGCTGTCTGCCCGACCTTGAGCCCCAGTTAGCATCAGTGTTAGCTACTGGCTTATTCAGTCTGTGTTCAATCACATTCAACAAATTTCGGGATTCCTCTTCATATTTCAAATCTGTTCTCAAGATGTATAGGCGTTGGTAGGAGACCAGTGTTTGCAATCCTTGTCAGAGCTGTATCTGTGGTAGAGGATGCTACTGCGGCAATATGTGATGCTTGTGACAATTTGATGTCCCGGGTGCCTTTGGGTCTCGCTCCCTGTTTGTGCCATCGATTTGTAAGTCGATCGGCTTGTTTCTCTACACTCAGTATAGTAGGGCTGAAACGATTCCTCGAGTTACTCGATTACAAAAATTCCTCGAGGCAAAAACTCTGCCTCGAAGCCTCGTTAAATTCCTATGACGCGCACTATACACGCGGCGCAGGGATTTGATTGTTTCACACGGACAGTTTATTCACACGGACCTGTTCAGGAAGCATATATTTTGAATTTAGTTGGCGCGATGGCAGAGAATAAATATGTAAATAAACGGCAGAAATTGTCTAAAGTGTTGGATCATTACACAATTAATTCACTTAATACACTTAACTCGCTTAAACAAGGTAACGTAGTCTAAGCCTATTGATGTTCGCTAATTTTAATCCCATACTGTATTTGTAGCGATGTCGTGATGCGGTTTGACTAGATATGATTTTTAGCTTTGATGACATTTTTAAGTAGTAAACGTAACTATCACGTTCAATTGCAAGAGAGTATAGCCTAAAAGAAGAACCCCTTCACTCACACGCACACACACTCACACGCCAGTCAGACCAATTGCAGCAATGCATCACATATGCTTAAACTTTTATGTAGCCACGCAACAATAATTTCAGCATGCATTCACTGTACACACCGGGACGTGATGGAGGAACAAATATTGTATTGCAGTCTTTGCGCGACCTTGTTTGTATTTCACGTCTGCCAAATGGTTACAGACAACAACAAAAAATTAAAGTCCCCAGCCTGTTGGAATTTTAATAAAGATTCGGAGTACTAATTTTTCAGTTAAAACGCACGGAACAAAAAGTGCGTCAGCTTTTACTGCGTGTTCAACAATAAGTCACGTTACAGCTCTTCTTCAGCGTTAAACTACCAGAATACACAAGTATGCTTGGATGCTTAGAGTGGTTAAATTATAACATCTTAAAGGAAAATTCACATATGAGATAGCTTTATAACTTGCATAGTATATAACTTATAGTATATAACTTATAACAGCTTTAACTGAAATAGACACAAGTTTAATATAACTATTATGTAAATAAAACACACACAAAAAAAATCTGATTAATCGATCGATTAAGTGCTAGATTAATCGATTACAAAAATAATCGATAGCTGCAGCCCTACAGTATAGCCTGTCGAGGAGCACTAGACTCATGGTACTCACCGGCTGTATGCTGAGTGCGTCCATGATGAAGCTCTGCCGTCTGGTTTGGTTGTCCTGCAATTAACTTTGTTTCAAGAACTGCAATCCTTTGTAAAAGTCTGTGGCAGTTAGAGCAGCAAGTAGATTCCAGAAGAGGCATTTTCTTATCCCTATGAATGTAGGCAGTTGTGTTTTCTCTTCCCCGGAATGTAAGCTTTCAATGGGAGGCTGGTCAAACAAAAGAATTGTTTTTTTTTTTTGTAGTAATCCAAGCGTTTGAGCACTGTGCTGATTTTTTTGAAGTTAAAATTAGGTGATAAAAGGAGATAAAATATAAAAGCGATAGAGAAAACCGCAGATCAGTAAGCAAGAGCGTCCGAACAGTAGCTGAGCAGAACAATGAAACTAGTGATTGTGACAGAACTCCCGGTTCCATGGTGAAACAAGGGAGGGGGGATGGTGTCCTGGAGTCTACCTCCGGAGGGTCACCAGGGACCGATGACTCCAGGACAGTACCAGTCGTTCGGGAGACCAGTGCGTAGACGACCGACCGTAGACGAGGCTCAGCAGGACCGACATGAAGAAGCTCAGGCTCAGCAGGAACGACGTGAAGAAGCTCAAGCTCTGCAGGGCTGACGCGAAGCTCAGGCTCGGCAGGGCTGACGCGAAGCTCAGGCTCGGCAGGGCTGACGCGAAGCTCAGGCTCAGCAGGGCTGACGCGAAGCTCAGGCTCAGCAGGGCTGACACGAAGCTCAGGCTCAGCAGGGCTGACGTGGAGCACAGGCTCGGCAGGGCTGACGTTGAGCTCAGGCTCGGCAGAGTTAACACGAAGCTCAGGCTGGTCAGGCGGGATGTGAAGATCAGGGGTGATCAGGCATGATGTGAAGATCAGGTTGGCCAGGCGTGACGTGAAGATCAGGTTGGTCAGGCGTGACGTGAAGATCAGGCTCGGTACTACTGTCATGAAGAATCTCAGGCTCGGTCAACAGGAAGTGAAGCCACTCAGGCTTGGTAGACCAGACGTGAAGAATAACAGGTTTTGTGTCAAAGTCTATTAAGTTCATTTCCTCAGGACTTTTGGACAAGGACAGGAACAGAGGATTTATGAGGGACGATCTCGGAAGGACGAGACGCAGGACGGGAAGTCTCGGTGGGATGAGACTCTGGACGGGCGGTCTTGGCGGGACGAGACTCTGGAAGGGTGGTCTCAACGGGATAAGACTCAGGACGAGAAGTCTTGGCGGGACGAGACTCGGGCTCGCTGGCTGTGAGATTGATGGTTCCGTTCAGGAGCCCCCAGGCCAGGTACCCAAGCAACTTACGGTTTTCTTGCAGGAGAAGGAGTCGCAGTGCTGGTGAGTCCATCTCTTTCCTTCTCATTTTTGAGAGGTCCGTTCTTCTGTCACGGTGTGGTGTAGGCAGAGGAAGACGAGGAGTCCAAAGTTACAAGTATCAAGCGTTTACTTAGAACAATATAAACTCACATAGGTACAGACAGGCACACGGGCAGAAGGTGAAGGTATACACACCTACACGCACGCACACACACACAAGCACGCACCATAGAACGGACAAAGACTAACTGAACAGAAGGGAACTAAATTCAGACACAAATGAACAATGATGAGGTGAACACAGGTGACAAGGATGATGATGATGACAGGCAGGTGCGGGTAATGATGGAGTGAGTGCAGGTGTGAAGACATGAGGGATGCTGGGAAGTGAACCCAATGATTGTGACGCATAGAGACCAATTGTTAGTGTATGTCATAATTGGGACTATGTATATGGAATGGTTTTTCAAATGGTAGATTGTGTCATGGGTCCGGGTGTGTCACCAATTCTTCTCTGTTTGTTATGGTTCTGTTATTTTCTGATTTGAGCAATCAACGCTGTCTTGTAACACTGTGTGCATAATCTTCTGTCTGTGTGTCCGCTGGTGTGTGTGTGCGGAGCGCACGGGAACCACCATAGAGAGAATCAACTAATTTGAACTGTTGAACACATGAACTGTTTCTATTGTTACCTAAGTTTTCTAATAAACTTTACTCACATTTGTCACTCACAATTGAGTGATTATAATCAAGGTATTAATCGATATGTTTCCTTCTAAATATCAAATGAGTTGAATGACTTCTCTGGAGATTTTACTTTGTTATAGAAGTTACCAGTGTGATTACTCAAATGTTCTTTTCATGTATTCTTTAATGTCTGTATTTGATATCTGAATGCAGTAACAGTGCTTGCTTATTTAGCCCAACTTCCAGAAACTAGTTTTCTGTTTGAGAGGTCTGCAACGTGTTGAAACATAGAGGAGTCATTTAAGCCAATAGTTTTAGGGACCATTTCTTTGTTAAAGCCTTACTTTGCAGTTGGACTAAAGTTTAGCTATCCTTGAGAGAAAGAACACATTATCTTGATGTTTTGAGAGGACTCTCCTGTTTAAAATTAGAGCCTGGCCAAATCCAACCTTGGAAAAGCTGTGTGTCAGTGTGTGTGTGTTAGTCTTTTTGGTTGCAGGTTAAGGAACCACTGGCATTATTGGAGATTGATTGAATTGTTGTTTGAGGCAGGCTGGCGCCCAGCAAACCAAATCTGTGACTTGGTAGGTCATGACGTGCCTAACTTCAGGGTCTGAGTATCAGCTGCATAATCCATGGAGATATGCTTTAGTCTATCTGTATATGTGTGGAACATTTCTGTGTTTATTTATTTCTTAGCCAATGAGAATCATTCAACCTGTAAGCAATGACGTAGCTTAGACCTTGGAAATGGTATAACTGCTGTGATCTTTGTAACTGTAAATCGGACGGCCTACAAACTCCTGTTTGAGACTTGAAGCTGAATTCTGCTGATGAAACTGCAAACTATCTTTAGTAAATCTTTTCTTTAATTTATTATAATTCTGACTCCGGGTCTTCATTCTTCATATCTGGTTCTGGGTTTTTGACTGTATACCTCTTATATAATTTAAGGGCATTTTATTTTAAAATAATTTGTTTTGGGAGAAATTACAAACAAGTAATCTATGGTCATGTGACCATAAGCAGATTTCCATTACACGAGAGTAGATGTTAAAACTTCATGCTGATTTGTACTCGGCTTTCGCCAAGATAATCACCAACTAAGACGTAGCTTTACAGTAACCTATGCTTCTCCATCCATTCTTTCCATCTGGTGACGTGAATTTTCTGTCTGGTGTTAATACAGTGTATTGCGCGTCAGCACACACAACGGCTGCAACCACAGTGCGGTCCCCCCATAACAACCCTCTGGATTGAGCGGAGTAGGGAACATCTCTAGGGTCTTCAAGTGGGCACCTTCCGTCCTCAGTGTTTCGTCGACTAGCCCACGACACCTCAAGAGGGCTCGACAGTGACTCTGGCGTCCCAGAGTCACCCCCTCCGTCCCCCACTCAACTCAGCCCAGCTTACTGACCTCTGCTTCCCTCTTGCTGCTGAGACCTAACCACAATCTCACAATCTCTCCGCAACCCAACCATACGCGCCAACCCGTTTGACTAAGGCTGTCGAGCCCCACTGGTGCGTTAATATGCAGTTTCAATGGCAACGGTTCCGTATGGCATACCACCTACCACAAAACACAATATCTGCCCAACCACCCGTCATTCACGCAATATATACAGGAACGTAATGACTGTAAATGCTATACAACCTATACAAATAAACCAACAGTTGCTGCTGAGACCGAACCACAATCTCACAATCTCTCCGCAACCCAACCATACGCGCCAACCCGTTTGACTAAGGCTGTCGAGCCCCACTGGTGCGTTAATATGCAGTTTCAGTGGCAACGGTTCCGTATGGCATACCACCTACCGCAGAACACAATATCTGCCCAACCACCCGTCATTCACGCAATATACACAGGAACGTAATGACTGTAAATACTAAACAACCTATACAAATAAACCAACAGACCTTTCAAGTTTTCAAGAATTCTACGAAACCGTAGCATGGCGGCCTGTACACAGCCAGCTAGAATCTTTCCGTCTCAACCACAGCCAGTTGCTGCTCCTTTCTGCTGCTTCAGATAAGTTCTTTACTGTACGACGCAACTCTTGGCCACTGAATCCGACGTCTCTGAGGAACCGGGTTGTAGAGTGTGCCACAAAACCACGACAACCCACTTCCACTGGATAAACCTGGACTCTCCATCCTCGCTGTTCTGCTTCAGTGGCCAGATGAGCATACCGCAGTTTCTTCCTCTCATATGCCTCATCTACCGCATCCTCCCATGGCACTGTTAACTCTATCAGTTGAACAATGCGTGCTGATCCAGACCACAAAACAATATCTGGTCGTAGGTTAGTGGTGGCAATCTCAGGTGGAAAAATAAGCCGTGATCAAGATCAACCAGCATCTTCCAGTCCCTAGCAGCTTCCAGTTGTCCTGGGCGAGAATTGGTGTTAGCACCTTTTCTTGGTGGTTGCTCGCCTGGGCGGAGGAATATTGTCTTCTGCGTGTAATGTTTTGCTAGAACAGGCGGCAATTTATTGGTCATACTATGCTTGCCTTCCAATGCTAAAGCCAAACATCGCAATACTTGGTCATGGCGCCAAGTAAACCGACCCTGGCTAAGAGCCACCTTACATCCTGTCAAAATGTGCCTTAATGTGGCAGGTGATGAACACAAAGGACAAGATGGATCCTCTCCTACCCAGAGGTTTAGGTTCTGCGGTGATGGGAGAACATCATATGTTGACCTAATAAGAAAACTGATCCTACTCTCTTCCATTGACCAAAGGTCTTGCCAGCCCATTTTGCGTTGTTCCACACTCTCCCATCTCATCCACTCTCCCTGCTTGGCCTGGGAAATGGCCTTTATACATCTCATCCTCTCCTCCTGCTTTCGCACCTCGTTGACTACCAGCTTCCTCCTTTGGGCTGGGCCTGCCTTGTGCCATTTAGGAGGAGCTTAACTGAGCCCAAAACCCCCTCTTCCATGCTGTACCTGTCCCACGATATCCCCAATTTGAAGGTCAGCCTTTGCCTCTACTACAGATTTCTTTGCTGACCACTTTCTACCAGTTTTTACCACAGGGGCTGTCTCCCTTACACATTTGTCGCGTGACTCTGCTAAAGTCATTTCCAGTCTGACCTTGGCACACTTAAACTCCTCGGTTAAAGCAGAGACTGGCAGCTGCAATACTCCTTTACTATAAAGTCCCACTCTGCTGAGGCAGCGTGGAACTCCCAACCATTTCCTGATGTATGAACTTATTAACGCTTCCAGCTTATCCACTGTTGTCAAAGAAACCTCATACACAGTCAGTGGCCACAGCAACCTTGGCAGAAGACCAAACTGAAAGCACCAGAGTTTCAGTTTGCCTGGTAGAGCACAGCTGTTTATGCTCTTCAACCCTTCCACTGCTTGTCGTCTAACTTCTCCCACTCGAACTGTGTCCTTTAGATCCCCATCGTACCATCTCCCTAGACTCTTCACTGGCTTCTGAGAAACTGTTGGTATTGCCTCACCATTAATGAAGAATGTTTTATCTACTACCTTGCCTTTAATTATGGAGATGCTCCTTGATTTAGAGGGCTTAAATTGCATTCGTGCCCATTCAATATTATCTGTTAACTTCCCCAATAACCGATTAGTGCAGGCTACCGTTGTAGTCATGGTTGTCATGTCATCCATGTATGCTCTGATTGGTGGTAGTCGCTTCCCAGAAGCCAAGCGCTCTCCTCCTACTACCCATTTTGATGCGCTAATGATTACTTCCATTGCCATGGTAAAAGCCCGTGGAGAAATGGTGCATCCTGCCATTATTCCAACCTCTAAGCATTGCCATGTAGTGCTGAATTCTGGAGTTGAGAAACTAAATTGCAAATCTCCAAAATAGGCTTTCACTAAATTTGTTATCGACATCGGTACACTGAAAAAATCAAATGATGCCCAAAGAAGCTCATGTGGCACTGAACCATATGCATTAGCCAAATCCAGGAATGTCACGTGGAGCTCCTTCCTCTCCTTTTTAGCTGATTGAATTCGTTGCCAGATAACACTGATGTGTTCTAAGCATCCTGAGAATCCTGGAATGCCCGCTTTTTGAACTGAAGTGTCAATGAAGCCATTCTTTAATAGGTAGGTTGACAATCTCTGAGCAATAATGCTGAAGAAAATCTTTCCTTCGTTTAATAGTGAAATAGGGCGAAACTGACTGATGCTTGTAGCATCTTTTTCTTTGGGTATAAAGACTCCCCCTGCTCTGCGCCATGCTCTAGGTACAACCTGCTTTTCCCAAGCCACTTTTATCAATTTCCACAGAATTCGTAGAACTCCTGAAGCACTCTTGTACACTCTGTACGGAACTCCATTAGGCCCTGGAGATGATGAAGCCCTTGCCTTTCTCACAACCTGCTCTATCTCTTTCCACTTAGGTTCACAATATGCAACAGCAAAATATGTTGTTATTTTCATTTCTTATATATATATATGTATATTTGTATTTCTGTGTTATTGTCTTTCTTTTACCCTTTTTATAAATGTGTTAATCTTTATAAAATTTTAAAGAAGTACCTTTATGTAAGATACGTCGTGTAAGTGTGAGGGTAAAGCTGATGTAATTTCCAGGTGCCCTTTCTCTTTTGCGGGATGTCATGGCAATGAGAGGCACGGACCAGATATTCTCCTTGTTAGAACTGTCTGATGGGGTCTGTTATATTTTGATACAGAAACTGAAAGAAGCCGAGAGTAAATCACACCACAACTGCATCATCGTGAGGGATCTGTTTTATTAAGAAGAAAACAACACAGATGGAAACCCACTACACTAGGAGTGAGGAACTTTACAGATTTGCAGACACGTTTTTCATACATCACTCAAACACAGAACCAGGAAACAGGAAACTCTTCAGTTCAGTGAAACTGAAACTGAAGTGTAGTTGAGCTGTTGTGAGTTTGTGTCTCTGTATTCAAGCAAAATGGCAGAAGCAATAATTTCTCAGGATGAGTTCCTGTGTTCAGTGTGTCTGGATCTCCTGAAGGATCCAGTGACCACTTCCTGTGGACACAGTTTCTGTATGAGCTGTATTACAGGCTGCTGGGATCAGGAGGATCAGATGAGAGTCTACAGCTGCCCTCAGTGCAGACAGACCTTCAGTCCAAGACCTGCTTTAACTAAAAACACCATGCTGGCTGAAGTGGTGGAGAAACTGAAGAAGACTAAACTTCCTGCTGACTGTTACGCTGGAGCTGGAGATGTAGAGTGTGACGTCTGTGATGGAAGAAAACGCAAAGCCGTCAAGTCCTGTCTGGGCTGTCTGGAGTCTTTCTGTCAGAATCACCTTGAACAACATGAGAGTTTGTTTAAAAGAAAGAGACACAATCTGACTGATGCCACTGGACGACTGCAGGAGATGATCTGCCAAACACATGATAAACTCCTTGAGGTTTTCTGCCGCACTGACCAGAAGTTTATATGTTTGCTGTGTATGATGGATGAACATAAAAACCACGACACTGTATCAGCTGCAGCTCAGAGGACAAAGAAACAGGTATGAACTATAAAGTAGACACTGATGTAAAAATATTGACAGTATTTATATTGGCACCCATAAGATCAGGTAACATGTATACCCCATAAGATCAGGTAACACGTCAGCAGAAGTGAACAGAAGCTGCAAGTGGACTTTTCACTGCTGAGAATATTTGTGCTCTACACTGAACTTAGCAGAAAAAAACACGTAAACATATTTACAGTGTTGGGCAGTAGCGTCGCTACAAGTAGTGACGCTACTAGTTTAACTACATTTCTCAATAGTGTGGTGGTAGCGTCGCTGTTTTCTGAATCAAATAGCTTTTCAGTAGCGAAGCTCTTATTTTGATCAAGTAGTGCGGTAGCGTCCACACAAGCTAACGTTACATTTTCCCAAGCATTTCTAAAGCTCAAGCTCAAATCGGAAATACAACTGCTAAGTATCACTGATGCTGGATCAGTTAGTGACGGTGACTTCTTCTTCTTCTTGTTTTACGGTGGTTGGCAACCATAGGGCCATATGATTTCATTAAGTTACCGCAATACGGAAAACATGGACTGAATTGCGGTATACATGCATGAAAACAAAATGTACTGTATAACGCAGAATTTCACGGAATTTGTCAGATCTTGGTTTAAAAGAAGGTAAGTAAACTTAAATAAAATCGCGATATAGACTAGTGTCTGTGAATATTAAACCGCTTAAAGACAAGTGTCTGTGAATATTAAACCGCTTAAAGACAATTTAAAAATGAATCATGCATGTTCTGCGTGTCTCTGTGAATGAATGGCTCAGACGCGCGGATTCATTTACCACACACTGAAGCACCCATGACACTTGCGATGTTTTCTGTAATGGATCGATGAACTTCATCTACACAGCCGCTCTGAGAGTCACTTTAGCAGCATTTTAGCTGGATTTGAGAAAAACTTGCGTCATATCAAAAAAAAAAAAAAAAACAGAGACTCAAAGGTCTAGCTGAATGGCAACCTGTCAAAATAAAAGGTTGGTTTTAACCTTTGAAGAAAGTTTTGCTTAAATCATTAGCCCTAGATTTTAAAGAATTGGTCATTACAATTTAAACCATTAAAAAAATCTATTTTATAGAGCCCTTCAAATGTAATTTATTTAAAAATGTTAATAAATTATTGTTAAATTATATACGTTTCATGATTTCAATTAATTAGACGTTTTTGATTACTAATGTTATTTAACCATTAAAATGGGAGTCCAGAAAAATGAAAACAAAATAAAACTGAATTTGGAATGTGGGAAAAAATAAAACAGATTTCATAGGGCCCTACAAACCAGCTTTTGGTGCATTACCATCACCTTCTGCTCCGTATGGTGTGACATCACGTACCAGTATCAATCCTTTGGCTGACACGTGAGAAATGGAAAAAGATGCACACACTCTTGACACCTGGTTTTGTTATAGTTATATATAGTTATATGGTTTTATATAGTTATGTTTTGTTTTTTTGGCCAAATTGGTTTGGAACAGTTGTTGAATAAACAATTGAACTGACAAATTATGCCTGACTATATGTTTGATTGACAATTTTAATGATCACTGAGACAGCACTGACTTGGAATTAAGTTGGTTCAATATAAAAATTAAATTTGAAAAAGTAGCTTTAGATGTAGTAAACTACTTTTGCCATATTGCTGGAGCTTAGTTTGCTACATTTCCCAGGGTGGTAGCTTCTGTGTAGTGAAGCTACATTTAATGTAGAGTAACTGCTAGCTTAGCTCACTACATTTTCTAAGTAGCTTGCCCAACACTGCATATTTACAACCACAAACTTTTGTAGAACAGTCTTTGATGAAGAAACATAAAATAATAGAAAATATTCACAGAATGTTTGACAAAATATATCTCTGTCAAGAATAAGTCAAGTTAAATGCAGTGACAGACAAAAACACTTTTCAGACCAGCAACTGGACAAGGCATGACTTGGCTAGGCAAATAGGATCTGGCTGGGCAGGACACAAGGGGATCATTTGACGACGATCTGGCACAGGACTGCAAACACAGAGAATAAATATGGAGCAAACAAGGCAAGTGGGGCAATTGAACCAATGATCAGCAGGGGTGGTAAAAGTACTCAAAAGTTAAACTTGAGTAAAAGTATATATACCTAAATAAAATATGATTCCAGTAAAAGTAGAAAGTTCTCCATTCAAACATCACTTGGGTAAAAGTACAAAAGTATCCGATTTAAAACGTACTTAAGTACCAAAAGTAAAACGTAAATATTCAAACTGTAAATATCATTAATTAAGCAGATCAATTGTTTTGGGAGTGATTTGCAATGTTTAACTGAACAAATGATAAGATTAGATACTGCTATTAAGAATTTGTTAGATTTGCAATCATAAGTGTCAGTGAAGCACCATAACGCAGTATAGGGGTTGAACTTGCAATAGACATGTTCCATAACATTAGCTGCATCAATCAGAAGATGTGCAAGATACAAGGTAAGCATGAATCTTGAGATCATTGCTGGCAGCGAGAGCTGCACCTTTACCTGTTTCTGCGGTCATCTTCCACAATGGTGAACTGACTGCTGTGTGAGCGTATGCTGGCAAAGAGCTCACACGTTCTTTTTTTCAAAAGAAAACCAAGTTTTTCATTGGTTTGGAAAGCCAGTGTATTAAATACTTGGAGCAGGCATGGGGAAATGTAACGGAGTAAAAAGTAAACTTTGTCTTTAATATTGTAGTGGAGTAAGAGTGAAAGTAGATGCAAATAAAACATTCTCAAGTAAAGTACAGATCCCCGAAAAAAATACTTCATTACTTACCACCACTGATGATCAGTTAACAAAATGGGTGGGTAAAACACTATCCGCATGCTGTTCAGCACAAGACAAAACATGGAAGCACGCAGCCGATGATGCTACACCGAACACAACACCACACCACACGCGTACGGCCAAAGGAAACTCATAACTGCATGCTTACACAACAAGACCGAGCGCACGAGAACGAGTGAATGTTCATCCTGTGAATTTACAACAGAATACAAACACACAGAGCATGAATGTCCAAATCCCGGCACAGAACCAAAACCAAACTAGACATGAGTGCCGGAATCCGAACACCACGCTTCGAACATGAAACAAGGCACACAGACAAGAGGCCGTACACTCACACAAAGACAAGACAATACAGGAGTGTTAGGGCTCTGGCACAAAACCAAGAATAAACTAGACCAAAGTGACAGAACCCTGACAGATATGTGACAACAGAATAAACTGACATCTGTTATTGATTTGTGGTGTAGAAGCAGCTGAAGGAGACGCAGAGGTCGTTCCAGCAGAGGATCCAGCAGAGAGAGAAAGATCTTCAGCAGCTGAGAGAGGCTGTGGCGTCTCATAAGGTGAGTCTGGAGAAGAAGAGAAGTTTGAGAAGTCTCAGTCAGGACTCACTGAAGCTCACTGTGTGATTGTGATGTGTGTCTAACAGCGCTCTGCACAGACAGCAGTGGAGGACAGTGAGAGGATCGCTGAGCTCATCCACTCCATTGAGAGAATCTGCTCTGAGGCGACACAGCAGATCAGAGATCAGGAAAAGACTGCAGTGAGTCGAGCTGAAGAACGACTGGAGCGACTGGAGCAGGAGATCAATGATCTGAGGAGGAGAGATGCTGAGCTGGAGCAGCTTTCACACACACAGGATCACATCCATTTCCTGCAGGTAACAGAGATCTAGAAGAACAGGATCATAGTGAACTTGAGCAAGAGACTCACAGAGAAACATTTCGTGAGAGCAAAATGAGCTGTTGACTGACGTGTTGTGTTATATAATCTTAAGGTAGATTCTCATCTGATCATCTTGCTTTAAGTAAACGACACTTATGAATGCATTTCAGCTCTGGAAATCTCTCAGGAAACATGTTCTGAGCTCTTTCTTCTGTGAGACCTATTTAGCTGCCAAGCTCCACTAGTGCAAATAACAGTTCAAAACTTCCAGAACATATAAACTTTTTGGTAACACTTTATTTTGATACTCCACTTTAGACATTCTACTAACTATAAGTAACTTTGCAACTACATACTAACTGTCATTAGAGTATTAGTAGACTCAATGCTTAATATCTGTTAACACTTTATTTTGATGGTCCCCCAACAGATATTTTACTGACTATAAATAACTTGGCTACAACAAATCATCTTATTCTACTAACCAGAACCCCAACACCTATAACCTAAGAATTATACAAAGTTATATGCCACCTACCAGCCAATCAGAAATTAGAATTTGTTGTTTCCGGGTAAATTACGTGTTCTCGCTGCAAGCACGTTTGTTACTAGGCAACATGCGCACACACAGAGTGGAAGTTGGAAGAGCAAGATCTGATGGATGCGATTTGCGGTAGGTAACATTAACCCCTTCATTATTTTTTAGCACTTTGATTTTTGGATTCCTGGAGTAAATCTCTTGCCTGTGATCAAAGACAGTGAGAGCTGATGTTGTGCTAAATTATTTTTGATGCAGACAAGAACTCCCCAACTTCTTTTAAAGGGGTAATCGGATGCAAAATTCACTTTTATATTGTGTTTGCATATAAATGTGTCTGCCGTGTGTGGACACAACCACCATACAATGAAAAAAAATCCATTCACTCCTTTTTTTAATTCTCAAAAAGCATAAACACCCTCAATAATCAAGCCGTTTGGATTTTCTGAGCAATATGATGTCGTATTGTTCATGGCACGTATTAGCAGATTTACATCCTCAGCTTTTTCTATAGACCTTATGCGCCAGAGAAACAAGTGCGCAGCCATTCTAAGAATATTGTCTTTGAACTTCCGTTTAGCTCTGTATATTTCTATGGCATCGCTGTTGAGGAGTAATTAGCTGGTGAAGTGGATTTACTTATTGTAGAGTAAACGAAAGTTGTCATGAGCATTGTAATGTTTTAAGCAGATGTCTTAACAAATGTCAGTAGACCGGGAAGATTTTAAAATGAGCCGTTCATTCATAAAAACGCAAGATCGCTGTGAAAATACAGACCAGAAGTCAAAAGACAACAAGTGAAGCGCTGAAAAAGGGCGGGGCTTCATAAGGTCTATATTGTCCACCAAGGCACGTTGCCAAGGCAGCACTTTATGTGTCTTGTGTTGACATGACCCATGGCAGTTGCTCATTATCATTTAAAGAGACATGGTCGAAACGGGTCGCTGTAAACAGAGATGTTTTTGAGGTAGCCCAAAAAGGTGGTTCATGGAAAAACGCCCATTCAAATTAGCTGCTATTGGACGCATAATGCCCCGGAGGGACCGTAGGGTGAATTGGGATGACAAATGCCCATTATCTTAATGGCAAGTGGGCCTTTTGCAATTACCCCCGTGTCCGCGGATCCCTACCCACTTGCCCCGGAATAGGGTGTATTTAGACACCTTTAGGGGGCGACACTGAGCTGAACAGCTCAGGGCAAGTTGTTATGACTGACTATGAACATTGAGAACTGCTGTTCAGTTGGCTCGTTTGGGGCCAAATATCTTTTTATTTTTTGATAAATTTGTATTTTTTAAATATATGAACTGCTAGCAAATTTGGTGGGGCCAACTTTTTTAAACCAAATTTTCCCTTCTGATTTTTTTTTTACATCATGGTGTAATTGATGGTACCAAGTTTGAGTAATGTTCGCCAAAGTTGCTTCAGGTGATCTTCAATTCTGATGGATGTGCAGTTTCATAATTGTCTGACCTTCCCTTGAGGATCACACCCATGAGAATCTAGATCACATGGTGCACTACCCAGATGACTCCCTGTGTGCCTTATATCACGCCGGGCTCAAAGAGCGGACAGAGCAGACACCTGCCTGTGGTTCCCCCTTCACAGTGGGTGAAAGAGGAGGAGAATCCCTAATACGGTGGTCCCGGAGCTAGCACTCATTGACCTACATATTCTGGAATGGACTCCTATCCATGCTCCCACCCTTGAGGTCTCTTCTTCTCCACCGGTCCCACCAGGCCTAATGGACTTTCTGGTTCCGAATAATTCCCTGGCCCTCCTTCCTCTGCTTGTCCCACCCAGCCTCCTGGCTCCTTTGTGTCCGCTGGTCCAGCCTCCAAACTCCTGCGTTCCAACCATGGAGGTCATCCAAAATCCTCCCGTCCTCACAAGTTCCGTCCAACTCCTCGGCTCCTCCCTTTCTGCTGGCTTCATCCAGCTTCCATCCTGGATTCACCAAGGACTTCCGGACCTCTGGCTGCGCCTCAGCTTTCCACCCCTTTGGGTCCACAGGGCTCCCATTATTACTCCGGTTCCTCCTTTCTCCTACCGGATCTGCCTCTGTCTTTTCTATAATTCTATCATTTCAATTTATGCAACACAGCTAAGATGATGACCGATGCATTTGATTTAGATATTGGGTAACACTTTATAATAATGTTCAATTATAAGTCATTTTTAAGTTATAAGTTAATGATGAACTAATCATGTTCAAAACATGACTATACATCTATAAATGATTAATAAAAGATAAATATGTTGTATATTATCTTAAAAAATAGTAAATCATGAAATAATCAGAATAAACAGATCAATAGAAGAGGATTTATGTTATAAAGATGTTATTAGTTGATATATTAATCACTTACAAAACATTAAAATATTTATGTTCAAATTGTTTTAGTATTATTATCTCAATAAACAACGGGTAATCATGAACAAATGAACACACCATTAATAAATGATCAGTATATTACGGTGACCAGGTTAGGACATGTTCGGTTCATTTAGTTTTGTTGTAGCCACATCATATTAACTTGTGGGAACGTGTAAAGTGTAAAGTCGTACAAAGAGCTCCAATGTTCAGGGAACACATATTTTTCTCATGGCCACGACTTTTTTATGTTGAGGGAACGACATCTATTTCTCATGGCCTCGAGTCATGGCCTGTGCGACCATAGCAACCTGCAACCTGCAAATCAGAAATGGATAGGCCTATAATAATATGTATTTTTGATTAAGAATGAAAAAATGAGGGCGGAATTAAATTATTATATTAAATGATTATATTGCGCATGATGTTGCCTATAGACAGCACTCAAATGAATTTTTTTTTTTATCAATAAATGATAAAAGAATATGTAAGAACAAAATAATATAGGCCTACAAGAAAACTTTTTATCCATCCCATCTCAGAGCCTTTTAAATCCATTAACTGATCTTGTCTTTATTTATTTATTTTATATATTAATTATTATTATGCCTATTAAAAGACATACACACAGTGCTGCTTGAAAGTTTGTGATCCTCTAATAGAATTTGTGAAAATCGGAATCATTTGGCAAAATAAGAGGGATCGTACAAAATGCGTTATTTTTTATTTAGTACTGTCCTAAATAAGATGCTGTATTTTACATAAAAGAAGTTTACATATAATCCACAAGAAAAATTGCTGACTTAAAATTGCTGACTATAAAAATGACTCAAAAAGTTTATGTACCCTTGATTTTTAATACTGTGTGTCGTTACCTGGATGATCCATTACTGTTTTTTTTTTTTTTTTCGTGATGGTTGTTCTTAAGTCCCTTGTTTGTCCCGAGCAGTTGAAATGCCCAACATTCTTCAGAAATATATTGCACATTCTTTGGTTTTCCAGCATCTTTTACATATTTTAAGCCTTTCCAACAGTGACTGTATGATTTTGAGACCCATCTTTTCAACCTGAGGACGATTGAGGGATTCAAACACGACTATCAAAACTTTTTTAATTTGAAGATCAAGGTAAATTGTAATTAATTTGTATTCCGGGAAACATGTACGTATCTTCTGTTGCATCTGAAGGGCAGTACTAAATGAAAAAAAGTATATTTAAACAATATAGGAATATTTGGACATCTTTATACTGTTCAAAAGTTTTCACACCACCCCTATATAAGGATGATGTTACCTCGACAAAATGATCTTGTAGCCAAGACTTATTACCGTGTTCCCATAAGTTAATATGACTTTCCCACGAATTAATAACTCGTGGCCACGACAAAACTAAGTGAACCAAACATGTCCCCTCCCAGTCACGGTAGTTTATAATTTATTGATGTATCATGAAGTTGTAAGACAAACATGCAGGTCTGCTAAAGCACTATTTTTAAGAAGCATAATTTATTTGATTTCAAGTGAATAAACATTTACGAATGACTTACAGTCAGGAAATTAGTTTTTTGATTTAGTAAAGTTAACAACGTAATTTCGGGAGGAGTGAACCCATCTAATCTTTCCATTAACTGGAGCAAATAACTACGGACAGCAAGCCAAATACGCTTAACCTTATTAGACTAAAGATTATATGGGTATAGGAACTTGTGAACTAATTTACATAACATTTGTAAATCGTTAGCATACCACTTATTAATCATTTATGAATGTATAGTCATGTTTGGTAAATGATTAATTCATCAATAACTAAAAACGTATAACTGAACATTATTGTAAAGTGTTAACAGATTAAGGTTATGATTATTTAAAAATATTTCATATAAGATAGATGTTGGTATGTTACTGACCTTTAGATTTTATTTCCACATGTGAATGGATCACTTTCATGGTTTCTGGACAAATGTTTTTTTAAAAAAATGGGGTTATAACTAGGGATGCATAGAATTCAGATTTTTTGGGTTTCGGCCGAATACCGAATCCACTGGTTAAGATTCTGCCGAATCCGAAACCGAATACCGAATCCTACTCCCATCCTCAGTCCATTAACACAGTAAACACATTAATGAATTAAACAACGTTTCTGTGTAGGGTTAGCAAAGCTGGTAATGGTCATCTGGTTAACACAAGTTTTAAGCTGTGACTGTCCTTCCTTTGCCATACCTGAAGTTGCTGCATTTTGGCTGCTGTCTGTAGATTCCTTCATGCACAACTCGTATTCTTTTCGGATGTTTCATACGCAATTTTTTAAACATCGGCGATGTTGTGTATTGTTTAGGGTCCTTGCCACCACAAGACAATTCGGCATTGCAAATTGAACATGTTGACTTGAATCACCTTCATTTGACTGAAAGTACTGCCGAACATCACTTTTTCTGCTCACGAGTTCCATTTCAACTTCCTCACAGCCTACTGCATTCGAAAGGTCCACCTACGCAAACACCTTCCTGTAATCAAAAGCGGCGTGACATCGCCCAGCATAGCGCAAGCCTAGGGTTCGGTTACGGAGAAACCGAAGCCGAATCCTGGATTCGGTGCATCCCTAGTTATAACCAACCAAACATGGTATTTTGCTGTTGCTGTCATTCATTCTTTTTATTTATAATTTCAATATACAGCTTGGAATCATGATAGCAGTCTTTCTAATAATGTTTAAAAATTATATGTGTTTCTTATGCTAATATGTGTCTTATGCTTAAATGTACTTAGCACATGCTGTTCTCTTTCAAGCATACATTTTGTTGTCTCACTATGGGATACGCCCCTTCTGCATATTCCTCAGAAGCCCTATTACATTACGCCAGCCCCAATTGGCTGGCAGACGTGACGTAGTGTCTGGGAGTGGCTACCCCACCCCTCAGTATAAGAGAAGCAACACAACGTTACGACATTCAAAAACCTCTTCTGGCTTCACACCAGAAGCCTAGAAGCCTACATACTTTCTACGAACTTCCGGACGAATTACTGGCCACCATGCCGTTTTTCGCCTGACTCCTTCAATTAGCATTCCAACCGATTGCAAGGATTGTTCGACACTACGATGCCTGCAGCAATGCAGACTATCCCGGCTAGTGAGGGAGATTCCGCGTGACTCTGTTCCTGCAGGAATACAATTTCATGCAAGGACACACACCAGGTCTGCTCTGCATGTCTCGGGCTGAAACATGCTCAATTAGCGATCGAGAATCCCGGCACTTGTGAACACTGCGCATGCTTCACCATGAAGAGCCTTTGTCGTAGATTAGCACGCCAAGCTAGCCTGTTGGGCCAGGATCCCCCTATGACACCTAGCCCTGCGCCAGCTACCACTCCGCAGGTATCCATTCCTGTAGAACTGCCCACCACGGCAGCTCTATCCTGGAGAGAGCAGCTCGACGTGTGCATGCCTCTTCCCAGTCTGCTCAGCACGGATGAGGAAGAGGATGCGCTTGATTTCGAGGAAGAGGGGCAATCGGATTTTCTTCTCTCTGACGAGGACTCTCCATTCCTCCCCCGGCCTGCGCACCCAGCACAACTCCTCGCTGCGGCAGGACCCACGGAAAAGGCGGGCGGGACACCATCCTCCCCGCTTCTCAGTGTTGATCTGCAAGATGTGTGCAAACGCGCTACAGGGAAACTAAATATTCCGTGGCCGACCGTGGTAGCAGAGACTGCAAAGTCTCGCTATGAGGGAAAGAGGCTGCCGAGTGCAAAACGGGCAGCACGACAACTCCTTCCTGTTTTCCCAGAGCTACTGGAGGAGGTCGCGGTTACATGGAAAGACAAGCCATTCACAATAAGAGCCCATGCAGGATGGCTCCGTTGTTGATGTGGAGGGGATGGAAAAGGAAAGCCTTCTCCGAATGCCCCCCATGGAGCCATTAGTTGCCGCGCACTTGCAACCTAAGTGTACGGCGGATGCAAATCCGAAACGGCAGAGACCTAACGTGAATGCAGCGGGTCTGAGCGGAGGACAAGAACAGAAAACTCCCTGGCCGAGGAAGATCTATCCGCCAGCAGCAGCTCAGACGGCCCAGCCAGCTCCTCAACCTCATCCTCATCCCCATCTTCAGGGAGCGAGTAGGAAGAAGACTCTTTGACAGGGTCTTCCCCAGGGAAGGGAGTCAACAGCCCCCCACTTTGCTAGCTCGCGACCCTCAGTCGTTCAGCGTTCGTCAAGTCACGAGTGCCACTGTTCACAGATGTTATGTGGGGAAAACAGAGCCGGTTGGGCCAGGGGAAGCAGAGCGGTGAAAAGGAAAAGACACGGTGCAGTGGTGCACACCAACCCACTAGTCACAACCACTTTTCATGTTCAAAATTCAATAAAGTTTTCACTGTACCCCCAGAAAATGTTGCAAAACACAATGCCCCAAAAAATGTTGCAAAACATATTCACAGAACACATAACATCACCTCGGGGAACTATCGTTCCCTTAGAGGTGATGAGCCACTCAGACTCTGTCCAAGCGCAGAGTGCCCACGCATGCGCAGTACAGACCACAAACTCGTTTATGACTCAGCCACAAGATGGCACCAGAGCACTGCAAATAAACAATTGGCGAGAGTGCACACAGTCCCGCTGGGTATTAAAGACAATACAATTCGGGTACAGACTGCAGTTCACCACATCCCCCCCACATTTCAAAGGGATAATTCATTCACAGGTGCGGGGAGAGTTAAAGCACATTCTTCAGGACAAAATTTACTCCCTGTTGGAAAAAAGGGCGATAAGAGTGGTCCCACCCGAACAAAGCCACAGTGGGTTTTACTCGAGATACTTTCTCGTTCCAAAGAAAGGAACTTGTGCCCTTTGTCCCATATTAGATCTACGTGCACTGAACAAATACTTAAGGAAGTACAAGTTCAGAATGCTCACTTATTCTACACTCCTAAAACTGGTGCGCCCAGTTGATTGGTTTACATCGATTGACCTGAAGGACGCATATTTTCAAATAAAGAAATACCCACCCCACAGGAAATTATCAGGAAAGGTTTGCTTTCCTCGGAGTGACATACGAATACCTGTTCCTGCCATTTGGCATGTCTCTCAGCCCGAGAGTATTTATAAAGTGTACAGAGGCGGCTCTGACCCCGCTCAGGGAAAAAGGCATTTGTCTCGCTACATACATAGACGACTGGAACACATACAGAAACTGGGTTTAAAACTTAACACCGAAAAGAGTTTTTTGATTCCCGCACAGTCTATAACATATCTGGGGCTGACTCAGTGACCTTCAGAGCACGACTGTCAGAGGGCAGGGTGGAAAAATTAACCCGATGTCTGGCCGAATTTCAGGACTGAAATGAAAAAAACCTGGGACTGATGGCCTCAGCCCTAATAGTTATTTCCTTAGGCAGACTGTTTATGAGAGAATTTCAGCACTGGGTAGCGTCTCTGAGGTTGGACCCATTAAGGAACTTCCGAAGGAGAGTGAGAGTGAATCAGAGGCAGTCTTTGCACTGCGCCAGTGGAAACACCCAACCTTTCTGGTTCAAGGGGTACCCATGGGCGTGGTTCAAGCCAGAAAAGTCATAACGACGGACGCGTCATTGTCCGGTTGGGGGGGCATTTAAGAGGGCAGGATAGTGAATGGAAGATGGGGTCATCATCTGACCAATCTTCACATAAACTATCTGGAAATACTGGCCGTGTTTCTGATGTTGAAGCATTTTCTCCCTTTTCTGAAAGGGCATCATGTTCTCTTGAGAACAGACACCACTACAGTTGTGGCTTATATAAATCGACAGGAAGGCCTCAGATCACTTCCCTTGCCATGCTGGCACGCAAACTAATTTTGTGGTCTGATCTTTCATCCCTGAGAGTGACGCATGTACACCGTGTCATGAACCAGGGTGCGGATCTGCTGTCCCGGGGAAATCCACTGTACGGAGAGTGGAAATTGAACAGGCAGGTGGTCGAACAGATCTGGGAAATATACGGCAGGGCGACAGTGGATCTGTACGCGTCCCACAACAATGCACAGTGTCCTCTGTTTTTCTCCCTGAAAGATCAGAATGCGCACGATTGGCCCCGCACTCTCCTTTATGCGTTCCCACCGGTAGCGTTAATATCTCCAACACTCTACAGAGTGAGGGAGGAGGGACTAAAACTGATACTAATAGCTCCGAGGTGGCCAGGGAAATACTGGAAGGCGGAGATCATACATATGCTGTACAAAGACCCGTGGTCTCTCCCGTTACGCAGAGACCTACTGTCACAAGCAGGGGGGGAGATCTTTCATCCCCACCCAGAATGCTTGGTACTATGGGCCTGGCCAGTGAGTGGTTCAATTTGAATACAACCGGTCTATCTGACAGTGTTATTAGAATCATACAGAATGCTAGAGCTTCGTCGACTAGGTCTCTCTATGAATGCAAATGGGCATGTTTGAGCGCTGGTGCGTGGCTAAGCACGAGATTCCATTTCAGTGCTCAGTGGCAGTCATTCTATCATTTCTACAGGGTTTGATAGACCAAGGGAAAGCATTTTCAACCATAAAAGTGTATTTGGCCGCTATTTCTGCTTGTCACATAGGTTTTGATAATAAAACCACTGGGCACATCCTTTAGTATGTAGGTTCATGAAGGGCGCGCGTCGCGCTTTGCCAGTTTCAAAGCCGCTTTCCCCTTCATGGGATTTGGCACTGGTTCTTGATGCTCTCTCTATGTCTCCATTTGAGCCACTGGAGAAGATTGATTTAAAAATATTGTGGTTTAAGACGCCGGTGCTGTTAGCTTTGTCTTCGGCGAAGCGTGTAAGTGAGATTCAACGCACTTTCGGTGCATTCAGCATGTACACAGTTCATGCCCGGGGACGCAGGGGTAGTTCTGAAGCCTAATCCTGCATTTATGCCCAAAATAGTTAATTCTATCACTCCTTTTGAGTTAAGAGCTTTCTATCCACCACCTTTTGCTTCGTCAAAACAGCAAAAGCTAAATGAGTTGTGCCCAGTGCGTGCTTTACCCATTTACATGGAAAGAACCAGAGGGCTCCGGGAAAGCGATCAGCTGTTTATATCTTGGGCAAACCACGTACGGGGAAGCCGATTACAAAACAGCGTTTGTCGCACTGGATAGTGGAGGTGATTTCATTGGCGTATTCCAGTAAGGGTCATACGCCCCCAGCTGGTTTACGTGCACACTCAACCACTCTCCCAGAGATTGGTACCATCTATGATACCCGCTGCCTGAAGTGAGTGCATAGCATCCTGCGGGACCGGCATCACCCGGCCCATCATCTGTTCCACCTTTTGCCCTCAGGGAGAAGGTACAGGTCTATTGGTGCCAGTAAAGCTAGACTGGCTAACAGCCTGTACCCTTACGCAGTGAGGCTGCTTAATGATGCCCTTTCCCCCTCTCCTCACCCCCTCCCTCCCATGGACAGTAAACCATACCTCATTGTGTAATAACTGTGAACTGGACTTTGCATTGTTGCATTAACTACATCTGTATCCAACTCTGACCATACTCTCTGTTCTGGATGTCTTTTAAATTGTTTTGTAAAGCCTCTTGCTGCTATCAAGAGTGAATGTTACTGGTTCTGTGACTTAACAACTATATACTGTTGATGTGCCATGTTTACACAAAGGGGATTTAGTATTTATTATTTATTTGTTAGTGCACTTTAATACACCATGTACGGTTGTTGTATGCTCCGATCACAATTTCGTTGTTGTTCTCTGGACGACAATGACAATAAACGTGAAATTGAATTGAATTGAATGTGACACCACTAATGCGCTTGATCTGTTACATTTATGTTATTGGCAGATGCTTTATCATCTATCATTTATTTCCTAGAAAGTTCATATATAGTGTAAATGGCAAACACTAGAATTTGTAGCTCTAATGTCATACAATGAATATAAGATGGGCTGGATTGAGGAGAGTTACTAAATATTAACAAGAGCCGCACAAATCTGATAGTAGTGCAGGTTATTGATGAAGTGTGGAGGTGATGAGCTTTGATTTGTGTTTTCTGTAGAGTTTCCAGTCTCTCTCAGCTCCTCCTGAATCTACAGACGTAAATGACAATCCCTTCAGTTCTCTCTCCTCTTTTGATGGCGTGAGAGAATCTGTCCGTCAGTTGAGAGACAAACTGGAGGATTTCTGCAAAGAGAAGCAGATCTCTAACAGAGGTAAAGTCCTGGAGATTCTGCTCTGAGAAATTATCCTTTATCATCTCATATCATGTAGAAGATCATATTAGAAATGTCTTAGGAACGGATGCAGGGATCATTTTCTCTCTACATGATAATCACACTCTTTATGTCTGTTTCCACAGTCACTTTCACCAACATTGTTCCCAAGATCAGGAACGACTTCCTACAATGTAAGTCACTAAGAAAACAACCAGAAAAACTCACTGAGTGTGTTCATGTTCTTTCTGCAGAAGGTGAAAGAAAACATGACAGAAAAGTTTTAGTGTTGATCATGTAAATTATGATTGCACAGGATATCTGGTAAACTGTACTGAGACACTGCTGATATATTGAACATGAAGAGTTTAGCTACACTGAAAAATATAACACTGAGTAACACTTTATTTTAAGGGTCCATAATTATGCAGTAGTGAAGCATTAACACACCAAGTTAATGGTTAACTTTACATAAATTAAAGGCATATTTGCCATTATTTAAGCAATAGTTAAGCTTTAACAAACCGGTAATTTATAATGAACTGAACATATACTAAGGGCATATTAGCATTATTTACAACTTATAAAACATTTGAAAGATAAATAAGCAGAAATAAGCCAATAATTAATGGTTAACTGAATGTACAGTAAATGCCTTCTAAGTCCGTGTACATTCTGATGGTTTTCTCGTTTTTGTCTTCGAAATGGAAATGGAAAAATTAAGAAACCGTTCATCTCACATATTCAACCCTTCTCATGAACATAAATAAACAAATCTAGCTTTTTTAGATTTTTTTTTCATCACACTTTGTTCTAATCCGCCAAATGGAAACACAATAAAACAAAAATGGATAAACAGCTTGAATATTCGATCTCTACATGGTCGGGAATAAAATGTCCCTTTTCCGCTGATTGGTCAACCAAAGCTCAAGCTGTGCTTACATCAGTTCTTATTCAGCTCCGTACAACAGAATAATAGTCATCTGACACAGTTGTGCGGATTATTACAGAGTTTATTGCAACTAGATTTAATGTCTCTCGCATCCAGCCACACTAATAAATGGCTTGACACAAACAGTGCCGGAGTAGCGCCTTATGCTTTATTCTTCAAAGTGTTATTTCACTTCCTGGATAGTTTACCCTTGAATAGATTCTGCTCTGCGCTTCACTACAATGTAGCTTGTGCATTCTCTCGGCGCTGTCCAGTGCGTCATGCAGCTTTGGCACACAGATTTTGAGAGTTGGTTAGCTAAATAAGTAGGCTAATAAGTGTGCCATATATGTAGGCTAGGGGTAGTTGTGAGAGCAGATGTCACGTAAATTAATATTTAATACGATAAATTAGTATTTCACAGCACACATATTTCTGTATGTGTACAGAAAAAAAATCTGTCTAGGCTCTGTCCCGGTACGGTTTGTGTCGAGCCATTTATTAGTGTGGATGTTTGATGAGAAAGAGATTAAATGTAGTTGCAATAAACATCTCGGGTTATGACTGTGACTGCGACATGAGACGCTAATGGGGAATGACTCAGCATGACCGGTATCTGAAGCAACTGTCAAATCACGGCAATCGAATTGGCCAGCGGCAGCCTATGACATTTCATTTTCAATTTCAATTTATTGATGGATAGCCACTTGAGATGCAGCATCTCGTTTTCAAGAGGGTCCAAATACACATATACATAATACAACAGGAAAAACAAAAACAAACAAACAGAAAACAAATGCTCAAAACAATTGAGTTACTAGGCAGCTTAGCCAACACCCTCACCCCAGACCGAAGACACATCATAGCTCAGACATGTTATAGCTAGCCCAATAAGTACATCTCATTTTCCTCATTACACAATTGGAATAATACATAATAAATAAGAGATTCAATGCGTAAAGGTATCGCATAAGAAAGACAGAGGTTGAATCCATAGGAGGTAAATCAATTAGACAATTACATAAAGCAAAATACAATTACAAGCAATACTGTTTAGTCCAACATCAGTAACATACACACATTGTTAAGATATTGAAATATAGATAACCTGAATCTCCGAAAAGATGAGATGGATCTCAAGGAAAAAGGGAGATTATTCCAATAGCAAGTAGCTTTATAATGAAAAGCTTTACCTCCAGCAGCTGAAAAGATTCCTGGTACAGTAAAGATGAGATATTGCATATCTCTAAGTGGATACATAGAACTACAAGGAAGTCTCGGGTTATGACTATAACCCTTGTTCCCTGAGAAGGGAACGAGACACTGCGTCGTTGAAAACGACTCTTCGGGGACGCTCCCTTAGCGTGCGTCTCTGAAGTATGAATGAAACTATTCCAATCCTGATTGGTGTTGCTTCATGACCTAACATGTGACGGCATAACCGGATGCATAAAAGCGATGCCGGCACACAAACACACTAGCCTAGCGATGAAGCAAGACGCTCTCAGGCCCTGAGGGGCGTGGCAGGACGACGCAGTGTCTCGTTCCCTTCTCAGGGAACAAGGGTTATAGTCATAACCCGAGACGTTCCCTTTCGAGGGAACTCGCACTGCGTCGTAGAAAACGACTCTTTGGGGAACGAATGCCCACTAGGCCATGCACCGAAATAGGCCTGCCGGGAGTGAAACTAATTCAGGCACTCAGCTAGGACGAGAGCACATCTGCGCCAGGCGTACTAGGGAGGTGTAGATTATAGAACCTAAAGAAAGTGAGCCCAACCGGCTGCCTCACAGATCTCCTGGAGGGGAACTCCCGAGAGGAGGGCCCTAGAGGACGCCATGCCTCTAGTCGAATGAGCCCTTATGGCCAGAGGTGAAGGCAAATTGCGCACCTCGTAAGCCAAGGCAATAGCCTGCACAATCCAATTACTAATAGTTTGCTTGGATGCCGGGAGCCCTCTCCTAGGTGAACCAAAACACACTAACAGTTGGTCCGACCTCCTCCAAGAAGAGGACCTCTCGAGATAAATACTCAAAGCTCTGACGGGGCAGAGCAAATGAAGCTTCTCTTCTTCTGCCGACACATGAGGTGGAGGATGGAATGCCTGAAGGGTCGTAGACCTAGCCGTATTAGCAGGCACTTTAGGCACATAGCCCGGTCTCGGGTGCAAAAAGGCCTTAACCTTGCCAGGGGCAAACTCCAAGCAAGCTGGTGTCACTGCCAGGGCTTGGAGATCTCCCACCCTCTTAAGAGAGGTGATGGCTAAGAGAAAGACCAATTTGTAAGTAAGATCTTTAGGCGAAGCCGACTGAAGAGGTTTGAAGGGGGCCAGGGATAACCCTTCCAGAACCACTGCCAGGTCCCAGGCAGTAACCCTGGACCTGGTTGTCGGTCTCATCCTCCAAGTACCACGGAGAAAACGAATGACCAGCTGGTGCCTCCCCAGAGGCCCATCACTTAATGGCGCGTGGAAAGCCGCAAGGGCAGCCACGTACACCTTAAGCGTGGAAGGGGAAAGACCCGCAGAGAAACGATCTTGAAGAAACTCCAGAACTGAAGTCACCGGGCAGTTAACTGGGTCCAAATTATGTTCTCTACACCAAGTGATAAATACATTCCACTTGAGGCCATATAATCTCCTAGTAGACGGAGCCCTAGAGCTAAGTATGGTTTCAACCACCCCGGCTGATAGACCTAGCCTGTCTCCGCCCTCCTACGCACTTCCGCTCAATTTCATTTTCCTTCAGTACTACGTCTGGGATTGCGCTGTAGACTTTGGTTTTCTCCAATCAATTTTTTACCAGGCCAATCAGCGAACAGAGGGAGTGGCTGAGAACGATGACGTTGATGTCGACTGGTGCGTTATTTTGAGTTGTAGTTCAAAATAAGAAAGATGCGAGCGAAGCCATTCGGTCCGTTGTGGCAACGCTGCCGAATATCAAGAAGTTAAAGCCGGAGCAAGAACAATCTTTGCTTAGTTTTGTGTTTATGGCCATCCTCCCACGGTGTTCGGGAAAAGACATATGTCACGACCAAACGTTATCGATTGGTTATGGCAGATAGAGTGACTCTGGGCAGATCCAATAGTTTTAGACTTCAATAGAATACCCGCCTACAAGGAAGTTAACGCTTGTCAATGGAGCGGTGCCAGACTCTCTGTACAAATGAAATGTACGAGAGTCTGGTAGAACCAGGCTATGATAGACCAGCATTTAGGTACTGAACCCCCTCAGAGGCCAGGCCCACAGTTTCCACAGCTCTGGGTGAGGGTGGAAGATTGTGCCCTCCGCCTGAGACAATAGATCCCTCCTCAGAGGAATCCGCCATGGCCGAGCTATCAGGAGTGAAATTATGTCTGAAAACCATACTGGGGTCAGCCACATTGGGGCAACCAGAAGTAGACTGATGCCCTCCTGACGGACCCTCTCCAGGAGTCCCGGAAGCAGAACAATCGGGGTAAATGCGTACAGGCGAAGCCTCAGCCAGGCCTGTACCATGGCATCCAACCCCAGTGGGGCTGGATGTGAGAGGGAGAACCAAAGTGGGCAGTGGGACGTCTCTCGAGACCCGAATAGATCCACTTCCATGGGTCCAAACCTCTCCATTATCAACTTCAACACATCTGGATGAAGTCTCCATTCCCCGGGCCTCAGCCCCTGCCTTGACAGGATGTCTGCTCCCTGATTCTGAACCCCCGGAATATACATTGCTCTGATAGACAGTATTTTCCCTTGGGACTAGAGAATAACCTGATGCGCTAGTCTGCACAGAGGGCGCGATCTGAGTCCCCCTTGTCGGTTTAGATAAGCTACCACTGATGTATTGTCCGATAGTACTAGGACATGGTAACCCTTGATGTCTGGAAGGAAGCTCCTCAGAGCCCTGAAAACAGCCAACATCTCTAGACAATTTATGTGCCAAAAATTATGATGGTCCTGCCACAGACCCCTGGCAAAGCGGCCGTCCATGACCGCGCCCCAGCCAGTGAGGGAGGCGTCTGTCGAAACGTTTTTCCGGCGACATGACGCTCCTAACACTGGCCCTTGGGACAGGAACCAAGGTTTCTTCCATATTATTAGAGAACAAAGGCATCTGCGCGTTACTCTGATCATACCAAATGGATTCCCCTTGGGGGAAAACCCCTTGGCTTTCAGCCACCACTGAAGGGGCCTCATGTGTAGAAGGCCCAAAGGTATAATGTTGGATGCCGCAGCCATGAGGCCCAGCAGTCTTTGAAATTGCTTTACCGTGGTGGCCTGGCCTAGCTTTAACTTGGACACCATCGCCAGAATGGACTCGATATGCGCCGGAGACATGCGTGCCTGCATCGTAGTCGAGTTCCACACAACGCTTAGAAACGTTGTGCACTGGGACGGTTCTAACACACTCTTTTTTTGTGTTGAGTCTCAACCCCAATTTTTGAATGTGGCCAAGGACGACATCTCGATGCCGAACTTCCATTTCTCGAGACTGGGCCAGAATGAGCCAGTCGTCGATATAATTCAGTATGCGATGCCCTGAAGTCTTAGTGGAGCAAGTGCTGCATCCATACATTTGGTGAATGTGCGGGGAGAGAGTGCTAGGCCGAACGGAAGAACCCGATATTGGTAAGCTTCGCCCCCGAAAGCGAACCTCAGGAACCTCCTGTGACATGGAAGGATGGATACGTGAAAATAGGCGTCTTTTAGATCTATCGTGACAAACCAGTCCTTGGATCTGATTTGACTCACGATGACAGGAATAGTGAGCATTTTGAACCTGAACTTCCTCAGAGACCGGTTCAAAACCCTGAGATCTAGAATTGGCCTCAACCCCCCATCCTTCTTTGGAACTATAAAGTACCGGCTGTAAAATCCGGACTCCCTGTCTGAATGAGGAACACGTTCTATGGCCTCCTTTAGCAGCAGAGATTGCACTCCTTGTTCCATCACCTGAGCCTGCCCTGGAACCACTGTAGTCTGCACCACCCCAGAAAATTTTGGGGGGCGGTGCCCGAACTGCAGTCTGTACCCTGACTTTATTATATGCAGGACCCATGCAGATATGTTGGGAAGATGATACCATGCCTCTACAAAATCTACTAAGGGAACCAGCCTCTCGAGACTGGCCTCTGGTGCTTTTTGAGCACCCTTCTCGACCCCCTGAAGTGGAAGACCGGCAGGCTGTAGTCGATACGGTTTTCGTGACCATAACTGATACTCGTTTTTTATTTTTTGAGAAAGACGACGCAGAGTGCGTTCGCTGGAAGATGATGCGGCCCGAAGCGTCACCGACGGCGGGCAACTCACATCGTTTCCTTGAGGGCTCCGCTGCGAGAACAACCTCGGTTGCTCTGCAGCGGAGGGGACAGGCCTCAGAGGTCCCACCACCCTGGGTAGGACCTCTTTCCTGAAGCCCTCCTAGCCTGAAGGACATCCCTCAGATCGCCCTTCTGACTGGCGGGCTTCTGCTGGGAGCGTTTCCTCCGTTGCCAAACTCCCGGAGGAGGGGCTCTAGAGGAAACGCTCTTCCTTTGCTCAGCGCGGTGTGAGGAGCTGGCTGATGGCTGGGGCTGATGTTCTTGCCCCACCCTACTTGATTTGGACTTTGATTTACGGGGGAGGCACTGCTGGAACGCCGCAGATTGCTTCTTCGCCTCCTGAAACCTGTCGACGACCGATGTAACGGCGTCGCCGAACAGGCCAGAAGGCGAAAGCGGCGCATCCAGCAAAACAGATTTTTCTTTTTCCTTTAACCTGGATAAATTCAGCCACAGATGCATCTTCGTGGCCACCATAGCTGCCATAGAGCGGCCAAAGACGCGGGCCGTCTCTTTAGTGGCCCAGAGAGACAAATCTGTGGCCTTGCGCAACTCCGCAATATCCTCTGGAGTTGGCCCCTCCCCCTCGTCCAAATCTTTCAGGAGGTCGGCCTGGTATGCCTGCAAAATAGCCATAGAGTGCAGACATGAACCAGCCCGACCTGCCGCCATGTAAGCCCTGCCTATTAAAGCAGATGTATCTCTGCAGGGCTTACTAGGCAGCGCTGGGGTTTTAAGGGAAGATGCCGCCTCAGGAGAGAGGTATCCGGCTAACGCCTCTTCTACTCTAGGCATCTTCCCATAACCCATATCCCGTGCCCCCAAAACATTGCTATAATCAACGACAGATGGACTGGAGACACGGGACGAATGCGGTTTATCCCACGATCTCGAGATCTCTTTGTGGAGATCGGGAAAAAATGGCAAACCCCGGCGCTAAGGCTGTGATCTGTGCCGCAGGAAACGCTCGTCTAACTTGCTTTTGACTTTCATTCCCTTCTCATCTTGTGGCCAGCTGATGTTAAGTCAGGCCACGGCACGAGTCACAACCTCCGCCTGCTCCTCATATGCTTGGCCGTGAACAGGCGCGCTTGACTCACGGTCATCCCCCTAGATGCTGATCACCTCTACCTCCTCGGAAGCAGAGATCTCAAGCACCGGGACCTGGTCGTGGGCAGAAGAAGCCACATCGAACCCCACGATTCGAACACCACGATCTGAGTCGCCGCGCCGCCTCAACAGATGCGGGACCAGAACCGCGGGGAACGCGAGCCTGACCGAGCTCATCAAAGCACGCCAGCCGGGAGCACAGCACCCTCATGGGTAGTGCTTCACAGTGTACGCAGGCAGCTCCCTCGAGAGCTGCCTGGGCGTGCTGCGCTCCCAAACACTTCACACACAAAACATGCGTGTCCCCATCCGTAATGAAACGAGGACAGGGGTTCACACACATTCTGAACTTTTGGCTGGCCATAATATATATATATATATATATATATATAAATATAAATGAGGAATCAGACAAGTCGCTTTTATGCATCCGGTTATGCCGTCACATGTTACGTCATGACGCAACACCAATCAGGATTGGAATAGTTTCATTCATACTTCAGAGACGCACGCTAAGGGAGCGTCCCCGAAGAGTTGTTTTCAACGACGCAGTGCGAGTTCCCTCGAAAGGGAACCAAGAGTTCTTTCAGATATGGAGGACAATCGAAGTAGGCACATTTGAAAATAAATAGGAACCAATGGAAGTCTCGTCTTGAATTAAGCTGAAGCCAATTTATTGATGCATACATTACACAATCATGAGTTTTAAAAGGACACCTCAGAACAAATCTACACAGAGAGGTAAAGACAACATTAAGTGGCTTAAGAACAGTGTCACTAGTGTTCATGTAGATGATCTCAGCGTAGTCAATAATGGGCAAAATCAACTGAGAAATTAACCTTTTCCTGACTTCAATGGTGAAACAATTAACAGATATATAGAGTGAACTGAGACAGCCATATATTATTTTTGTGACATAATCAATGTGAGGTATAAAGGTAAGCTCAGAATCAATCCACAGTCCAAGGTATTTCAATTTTTCCAATTTCCCCATGGAGGACCCATCTTCAAAATAAAGTAGCAAGTTAAGAGCACAAAGTCATCTGTGCCTCATCACAAACAACATACAACAGGACATTTCCATGTTCAACAATAAGTTGTTATTATGAAGGCATATTTGTGTCATTATAAAGTCAGCTTGTAACCTGTTCTGTATACAGTGAATATCAGAGTCAGCAGTGTAAATTACCGTATCATCAGCATAAAGATGATCCTTACAGATGAAGCAAATGTTCGATAAATCATTAATGAAAATCAAGAACAAAAGGCGTCATAGAGTGGAACCTTCAGGAACCCCCTTATCAACCAATAAATAATCAGACAGTGAACCTTGAAAAGCAACACACTGCCTTCTGTTATGAAGATAAGAATTAAACCCTAACAGAGTACTTTGATTAAAACCTTTTGCATGAAGCTTGTCAAGAAGAATGTAATGATCCACCATATCAAAAGCTTTAGAAAGGTCAATAAAAATAGCACCAGTTATCTGTCCTTATCGAAGGCGGAGAAAACGTCATTGGTGAACTTCAATAAAGCTGTGGTGGTGAAAAATTAGGCCTAAATCCAGATTGATATGACGATAAGATGTTATTCTGAATAATGATTTTTGATAATTGATTAAAAATAATTTTCTCAATATTTTGGCAGTGGTGCAGATAATAGAAATAGGGCGATAATTATTCATATTAGAAACATCACCAGTTTTAAAGAGAGGGGTAACTTTTGCACATTTCCATGTAGCGGATACAGTGAAAGTAGTCAAAGACAGATTAAATAGGTCCGCAAGTGGAGATATCAATACATGAGCAGCAAGTTTAATATACCTATCCTGAAGCCCATCAGTATGGAATGTGTAGCAATATTCAATTTGAAATGTAATATGTAAAATGGCAATGCATTTCTGTATTTAAATTTACATTTTCCCATACATTTGTGCAACTTTTGGTGCAAAATGAAAATAATTCAATTATATAATTTACATTTGCCATTTCATATGTTTTAATATGTAAATTGAATACTAATTTTAATGCTTTATAAGTTGCAAAATTTAAATGTATTAAAGAAATTACTAGATCTGTTTAAAATGTTCAAGCAAAAGCTGTAGCAAAAATATAATTTAAATGTTGTTTTTCTTAATTGCATTTACATTCACAGTTAAGACACTTGCGATTGCATTTTCATTAAATGTGCAAATTGAAAATGCATTCCGAGCCGATCACGCCCCTGCCTCGCCCCCTCTCGCTCTTGTCAATCACTGCGTTAAGTTGGCCCCGCCCCCACCCAATGCAAAACGTCGGCAAAATAGGCTCAATCGTTTTTACTTCATTTGTGCTGTTACTTTGCTTTATTGTTTGTGCTGCTTCGATTTTTTAGATATTTAAAAGAATATTTATAGGTCATTCTGATGTCACCCAGCCCCCCACATTTGACCCGTCATATTCTGTGATCTCAGAGTATTAGCTCAATGCATTTGTAAAGAAAACCTGTAGGATCTCCAACATTATTGGGTAATTATAGTTAATAGTAATAAGAATAAAGTTTAGCATATGTGTATCAGACAATGAGAATATTTAATACAAAACGAAACCATCACTAACAGAGTCCTGCATCAGACAACAACAGTGCAGCATGTTGACATCAAACGGGTGATAAGGCAGAACATTCTCCCAGACGGTCCAACAACGCACTGGTTCTATCACCTGTAGATGCATAATAATCCTCGGAAACACTACAATTTCTCTGTTCACGCTTCCCTTCATCTGCCAGTAAATTTAACGCTCGTATCAGCTCTGCCGCCGCCATGTTTCCTTCCAACACCTCAAAATGTTGCCGAGCCCCGCCTTGATGCAGTGATTGACAAGAGCGAGCGGGAGGGAGGGGGCGGGGCAGGGGCGTGATCGGCTCGGAATGCATTTTCAACTTGCACATTGCATTTTGCTACATTCTTTGCGGGACATTTAATGAAAATGCAATCGCAAGTGTCTTAACTGTGAGTGTAAATGCAATTAAGAAAAATAACATTTAAATCAGAGGTCTTCAATCCTGCTCCTGGAGGGCCACTGTCCTGCAGAGTTTCGTTCCAACCGTAATCCAACCTGCCTCAGCACACCTGCCTTTGTATATTCAAGCGATCCTGAAGAGCTTGATGAGCTGATTCAGGTGTGTTTGATTAGGGTTGGAACTAAACTCTGCAGGACAGTGGCCCTCCAGGAGCAGGATTGAAGACCTCTGATTTAAATGATCATTTTGCTACAGTTTTTGCTTGAACATTTTAAACAGATCTAATAATTTCCTTAATACATTTTAATTTTAATTTTGCAACTTATAAAGCGTTAAAATATGTATTAAATTTACATATTAAAACATATGTATGAAATGGTAAATGTAAATTATATAATTGAATTATCATTTTCATTTTGCACCAAACGTTGCACAAATATGGGAAAATGTAAATTTAATTACAGAAATGCATTGCCATTTTACATATTGCATTGTCATTTTACATATTGCATTATCATTTTGCACATTACATTTCAAATTGAATATTGCTACACATAAGCTTCCATACATCAGGACCAGCACTACTGTTGTCCTTTAAATCACATATGGCATTAAACACATCAATGGGCATGATTTTATTAAATTTGAATGAACCGGAGGTAAAAGACAAGGTTGAGAAATGATCATTAGCATAGGAATAAACATGATTGGAGTCACCAATAGCGGTAAAATGCTAATTGAAAGCATGAGCAATAAGGGACCGTTTGGTATTTATGGAATGGACCACCGGAGGAAAATAGGGGAGGGTCATGTCTTTTTATTCTTTGTTGAGGGGAGGGTCATCCAACTTTTTTTAGTCTAGGGGAGGGTCACCCAACTTTTGTATTCATGAAAACAGCAACATTTCAAAGTGGCTTGTTTGGTGCATATTTTTCCATGTAGCTCCATTTAGCTCCCTCAGTCTCGGCCCCCCATCGCTAGCAGATGGGTCTGACCCAACAAAAATCAGACGCGAAAGATAAAGCCCAGTTTGATGCTGTTTGACAGAGTGCGCGTGGACTTCAGGCATACGTACGCGCTCAGAAAAAGTGCCTCATGTCAGACCAGAACGCCAATGAAATGTTTATCTGGCAAAGCTTTCAAGTACAAGCAAATAATGAACTTTTGTGATTGCGAATAAGTGTAGTGTCTTGTAAGTGTAACTCTACCGCTGCATTAACGTGATGTGAATGTACGTTGAGTTTTACAGAATTTGGACTTAAGCCTTGTTTATACGCGAATCCGACGAGCGTTCTGTGTAGGCTGCCATCTTGTGGCGACGCCATTACTGAGCTGTTACCGGTATGTAAACAAACCTCCGTGATAACGCACCCTCGATGACAGCTACAGCCAGGCAGAATGACTTGTTGGGTTGATGATGTTAGACAGTGGCCTCCAGTCACAGATGAAGGTACAAACGATCTAACAGATTATTTATGAAAATAGCTTGGCAAGCTAGCTAGGCTAACGTTAGCTAACGAGGAAACTATAAAAAGATCTGTCCATTTGGCAACAATAAATAAAGGAATGACATCAAATAAACAAATTCATGTTTTTCATTTGTGTCCATTATTTATCTCATTTTCACATCGCAAAAGTCAAGGGTAAGGTACAGCTAGAAAGTATAATATCTAGACATAATAGATATTATATCTATTATATCTATAGAAAGACATAATATCGACCAATTCGTGTTTTTAAACCATGGAAAGAGGTCAATATAACAGCAGGAGAACAATTATGTCACATAACGTTACATTTAGCTCAGGAAAGCCATTTAATGACCATAGCATGTTAATTAAATAGAAAAAATTGCTAGAGAGGAGATTTTGCTGATCACTATATTACATATTTATTATATTTTTTACTTGTCATTAAATAATTGTTATTATAACAAAAACTGCATTATATTTAATTTAATTTGTTATTTAAAAAAAATTCTGTCACAGTCAAGAAAATCAAACATTAACAACAGACATAACAGTAATGTTACTAACGTTACTGCCCCAATGCGCCCCTTCTGTTGTTTTAAAGGTTTTCAAGAATATTTTACTGCCGCCATTGAAACAATTTAAAACTGAACATGTTTTCCCACTCGACATTATAAAAGTTGTAACGTTAGTGACAGTCGTGAATCGCGGGCTGTTTATTCCAGTGGACGCAAGTTGCAACTAAAACAATAGGAGGCAATGGCGCAACGCTACCCAGCAACAGCTCAGTTATGGCGCCCGCTTATACGGTAGTTTCGCCGGATTCCTCTATACTGTCGCCTGGCTCCGCAGCGCGAGCCTCCGCTGCCTGCGCGCGCTCCTCCCCAAATGGACGAGGCATTTATACTTGACACGCTCGCCGCTATTCTTTGAAACGACAGGAGACGACTTGGAGTAATTACCCTCTAGCCCATCCAGGAATCAGCGGTGAGAAGTACACAGGTGAATGTTTATTTTAGTACACTTCACCAAAACCACACTACATCGTGTAAAGCAGTAAACCTTGAGATTATTACTTGTTACATTAAAACAAAATAAATGATTTTAAGAACATAACAGTAGAACCTAACTAAATTAATGATAACTTACATATTTTCTAATTTCACTAAACATTTTCATTAAGTTTAGAGATTTTTTTTTTATAAAACATGGACCATAATTAAAAGGGCTTATGTGTGCTATTGTAGGCTCATTTTGTAAATTTAAGCAACTACTAGATGCACAAACTGTGCCTGTGATGAGACGTATATGCTCGGCCAGATTCGGCTCGAAGTCGTGTATCATGGGATGCGGAGCTGCACGCGCAGAACAAAACCTGCCGTGCACACGCCAAGCGAAATGGGCCCTTGCGCACCTTTGCGCTCGTGTGGACGCGGCGAGTTTAAGCCAAGCTTGAGAATTGCAGCTGATAGAATGTGCGCTGTACCATATTTCTTCAAAAGCAGATTGTGGAGACAATAAATCATCCACAATCAAAAATCATAGTAGCTAGTATAAAACGACACAAAAAAAAAACACAAGTAACGGAGTTTAAAAAACTGTATCGCACGCATGCTACAGTGGTACATTTACTCATCGCACAGACCAATCTTTTCGTAGATATACAGGTCCTTCTCATAAAATTACCATATTGTGATAAAGTTCATTATTTTCCATAATGTAATGATAAAAATTAAACTTTCATATATTTTAGATTCATTGCACACCAACTGAAATATTTCAGGTCTTTTATTGTTTTAATACTGATGATTTTGGCATACAGCTCATGAAAACCCAAAATTCCTATCTCAAAAATTAGCATATTTCATCCGACCAATAAAATAAGTGTTTTTAATACAAAAAAAGTCAACCTTCAAATAATTATGTTCAGTTTTACACTCAATACTTGGTCGGGAATCCTTTTGCAGAAATGACTGCTTCAATGCGGCGTGGCATGGAGGCAATCAGCCTGTGGCACTGCTGAGGTGTTATGGAGGCCCAGGATGCTTCGATAGCGGCCTTAAGCTCATCCAGAGTGTTGGGTCTTACGTCTCTCAACTTTCTCTTCAAAATATCCCACAGATTCTCTATGGGGTTCAGGTCAGGAGAGTTGGTAGGCCAATTGAGCACATTAATACCATGGTCAGTAAACCATTTACCAGTGGTTTTGGCACTGTGAGCAGGTGCCAGGTCGTGCTGAAAAATGCAATCAGATGGAAGCATGAAGTGCTCCAAAATCTCCTGATAGCTAGCTGCATTGACCCTGCCCTTGATAAAACACAGTGGACCAACACCAGCAGCTGACATGGCACCCCAGACCATCACTGACTGTGGGTACTTGACACTGGACTTCAGGCATTTCCTTCTCCTCAGTCTTCCTCCAGACTCTGGCACCTTGATTTCCGAATGACATGCTAAATTTGCTTTCATCCGAAAAAAGTACTTTGGACCACTGAGCAACAGTCCAGTGCTGCTTCTCTGTAGCCCAGGTCAGGCGCTTCTGCCGCTGTTTCTGGTTCAAAAGTGGCTTGACCTGGGGAATGCGGTACCTGTAGCCCATTTCCTGCACACGCCTGTGCACGGTGGCTCTGGATGTTTCTACTCCAGACTCAGTCCACTGCTTCCGCAGGTCCCCCAAGGTCTGGAATCGGTCCTTCTCCACAATCTTCCTCAGGGTCCGGGCACCTCTTCCCGTTGTGCAGCGTTTTTTGCCACACTTCTTCCTTCCCACAGACTTCCCACTGAGGTGCCTTGATACAGCACTCTGGGAACAGCCTATTTGTTCAGAAATTTCTTTCTGTGTCTTACCCTCTTGCTTGAGGGTGTCAATGATGGCCTCTGGACAGCAGTCAGGTCGGCAGTCTTACCCATGATTGCGGTTTTGAGTAATGAAACAGGCCGGGAGTTTTTAAAAGCCTCAGGAATCTTTTGCAGGTGTTTAGAGTTAAAAAGTTCAGATGATTAGGTTAATAGCTCGTTTAGAGACCCTTTTCATGATATGCTAATTTTTTGAGATAGGAATTTGGGGTTTTCATGAGCTGTATGCCAAAATCATCAGTATCAAAACAATAAAAGACCTGAAATATTTCAGTTGGTGTGCAATGCATCTAAAATATATGAAAGTTTAATTTTTATCATTACATTATGGAAAATAATGAACTTTATCAAAATATGCTAATCTTTTGAGAAGGACCTGTATATGTCACACTGTACAGGACCTTTTTAATGAACGATTGGTGTCTACTAGGCATCAAGATATCTGAACATCTTTGCCAAGCGCAAACCAGTACAGAAGTAATCAATAAATTATCAGGGAAGGTCATGTCTTTTTTCACAATAATTTTGGAGGGTCATAGAAAAATGTATTGCTGGCGAAGGGAGGGTAAAGTCTATTTTGATTACAGATCTCAAAACTCCTCCGGTAGCCCCTTAAATAAAAAACGAACAGTCCCTAAGGGGAGGATCAGAAATTGTACCATTATTCATTTTTAGTTGATTGACGGGAGGTTTGCTATTCCTATTGAGAACCCGATTCAAATGATTCCAGAACTGTCTAGGGTTATGAAAGTCATTAAGAAAGCAGTCTCTATAGTAACTGGATTTAGAGTTTCGGGCTTGAGTCTGGCACTGATTCCTAAGAGATCTATAATGATCCCAGTAAGAGGCAGATTGAGTATTAAATCTTTATTAATTGGGACAGGTTCCAGCTTATTCCTTTTGATGAAGATGCATGAACCTTTTTTCACTCTGAACTCACCAATTGATAAGCATTTTCCGTTTAGAACTATTAGAGTTAAAGGGAAGCACTTACCCTGGATCAGCTCTCATCTAATCGATCTTTAAAAGCAAAGAGATAAGGATTTATTTTTTGAAAATGACCTATCATCTCGCTAGACAAGACCTTCCTCCTCAGCTGCGATCGTGCACAGCATTTTTAAGCACTTCAAAGACCTTTGAAACTGCATTGATTTGGACTTCAAAACAGTGGTTGTCATTGAAGTCCATTATTCGAAGAAAAATCCAGAAATGTTTTCCTCAAAAAACTTATTTTCTCTTCCACTGAGGAAAGAAAGACATGGATATCTTGGATGGCATTGGGGTGAGTAAATTATTAGGAAATTTTAATTTTGAGGTGAACTAATCCTTTAAGGCCACAGGCTAGATAATGCTACTAAATAAAGCTCTAGAGAGTGGCGGCTTCAGCCTAGCTTGACAATCTCTAAGCGAGAGGAAGCCTGACAACGCCCAGGTGGCAACCACATGGGTGAGCTTCCGAAGAAATACTGCAGGCTAGGAGGTAATGCTACTGCAGGCTAGGAGGCGGGGATGCTACATCAAAAAACGCCTCTGTTTAAGAGACAAATTCCTAAAGTACTAAGCCTAGGCGAGATATTGGGGCAGCCCACAAAAATTGAGGGCTGATCACTCATGCATTCATGACCTTCCTGGAGCGGTGGCTTCAATATAACTACTCTCTAAGCGAGAGGAGGCCCACTCACTCAATACAGGGGAACTGACCGCCTGGAGTTCAGTGGAGCGGTGGCTTCAGCAAAACGACTCTCTTAAGTAAGAGGAAGCCAGCTTCACTCACCACAGGGAAATTATCAAGGTGGCCTTACCACAGGCCTTCACTTGAAAACATCATCTACCTGGAACTCAGTGGAGTGGTGGCTTCAACATACTGACTCTCTGAATGAGAGGAAGCCCACACACTCACCACAGGGTGATAGTCAGGGTGGCCCTACGATAGGCCAACACTTAAGACAGCATACGCCTGGAGCTCAATGGAGCAGTGGCTTCAACATAATGACTCTCTAAATGAGGGGAGGCTAACACACTAACCACAGGGTGATTATCAAGGATATATTATGACTGTGATTACACAGTCATATATCTGGAGCTCGGGGGAGCTTCAGCATAGTGCCCTTTCCTCTCTTAGCGAGAGGAAACCACTTCACTCAACCTGGTTTACCAAGGAGGCCTCTTTGAGGGCCATACGCTTGAAATATTGATCTTGCCTGGAGCTCAGCAGAGCGGGGGCTTATTTTCCAGAATTGCTCTCTAACGAGAGGAAGCCCACCCAGTCAAAAAGAATGGAATCAAGGCAGCCCTCTCCTAAGAGGGCCGAACGCTTACCATATCAATTATCTGGAGCTCAGATGAGCGACAGCTTTAGTAAAATAACAATTGAATTTGAGAGGAAACCTAGCTACTTCAGACGGGTTCCAGATGATGGAACACACCCATCATTGGCCCTAGAGGAGCTTGAAGCATGAGGGAAAACCAGAGCGGACAGTGTATGTTCTCGTGGGAGGCTAACCGTTCCACTTCCGCCTGGCTGAACTCCCTCCAGATCAACTCCATTCCACAGGCCTCAGCCCCTGCCTCAACAGGATGTGTAACCCCATGCAACTTTTTATATAGGAGACCACAAACGTATTGTCTGTTCGCACTATAACAGGATTGCCTCTGAGTTCCGGAAGGAATGTCTCAGAGGTAGAAACACTACCAACATCTTCAGGCAATTGATGTGCCACGAACAATGATGGTCTTTTCATAGACCTCTGGTGTAGCAACCCTCTATGACTGCTCCCCAGCCCATGAGGGAAGTGAAAAGTGAAAAGTATATCGACATTAATTATTGATTTGGATGGCACTTATTGATTATTGATTGTTCAAGTTTATTGACCAGAATAAGCCAGTAATTATGGCTAAGTTGCCAGTAATACAATACTACTAAATACAATTCCTGGACTGTTCATGCTTAACTACAGTATAAAAAAATGGCAATTACACTTTATTTTAAGGTGTCATTGTTACAGTGTACCGTATTTCCTCAAATAAAAACCGGTAGTCAACTAAACGCCGGGCCTCTGATAGTGGCCGGGGGCGGGATCAACAGACAAATAAAGGCCGGTCTTAAATTAAGGCCGGGGAAAATTTAGTGTTGATAGGTAATCTCCTAAGTGCCTTTCATATAATGACACAACGTAACATACCCACTAGATATTTTCCACTACATCTAATCAGCAATTTCGATGTTGGCACTCTCTGCAGCAGCTGACCACTGGGAGTTGATATACAGTGACGTGACATCACTGCCAGATTCAAACTGTGCTTTCGCGCTATGGCTGGCGCTGAGCTAAAGACGGACTTTAAGCGCTGGTCATACCGTATATCACAACTATTCAGTGTTTTTAACCACATAATGTTTATTTTAGGTTTCAGACATTTAAATCCATAAAATTTATAGCAAAACAATACATTTATAGTTTGTAAAATACACAATGGTGTCTAGAAGCAGCAATAACAATTCATTCTAAAATATATTTGCCGAGGTGTTTTATTCATATCAGATACACAGTGTAAGTAACTATAAAGTTTACTCTATTCTTCTCCCAGTTCACCGGCCACTTACTTTCATGTATTTCCGGAGAAACTGCTGAAATTCGCATGCTGTAATAAATCCAACAGACAGGAATCTCTGAACTGCGGCCCAAACAAACATCTCACGTTACAGATCAAGATCATTTATTACGTTTTTTTAAACGACAAAACAAACTCACCTGCATGTATTTGAGAATCGGAATAGAAGATAGTTGATGACATGGTAAGAAAGTTTGTTAATATTTAGAAATAAAAGTGCTACATCTGTCATGATACAGTGCTATTTTGGCTGTGGTGAATCACATGCCAAGCATGAGGTGTCAAATCAAATCAAAATCAAATCTAATCCTTTTATTGTCACACAACCATATACACAAGTGCAACAGTGGGTGAAATTCTTAGGTGCAGTTCCGTCCATCGGCCAAATCCTATTATTTATCAAAAAGATGGAATTAGAAATAAAGGCCTGCCTCTAACAAAAGCCTGCTTCAAATAAAAGCCTGTTACCTTCTGCAGTTTAGGTAAATGAAGGCCCCGGTCTTTATTTGAGGAATTACGGTAATTATACATTTAAGTACTGAGTAATATTAATTAATAACATGTACTTACTATAGACACTGTAAAATCAAGCAAAACGTTAGTTCTGGCAGGTCATGTTAGTCAAGCTGGCATCAGCTGACTCTCAGCTGATCCACGTCTACCTATAGGAATGCAACGCCTATCGCTATTTTCATATATAAGCTCCTTCAGTATTATTAGCAGCTAACGCGTTTCTCAGGAGCTAATTAGCCTCCTCCATCCCCTGCTCCTCCTCTCATGCAATCAGGATTTGGCATTCTGATTCCCCTTTGAATCAGACTAAATTCTCGAATTATGTTGTACATTAAAATATTGACATTAATGACATTTGAAATACTTGAAATTTGAAATCCTTTCAATACTTTGAAATCTTGTTGGTTCTGTTCTGTTTACCCTAAGGGGGGGTTATTTGCTGCTCGCCCTGCTCTTATCCATGCTAGGCTGCATGGATGTGCAGGGAGTTCCCGCCCAGAACAGAACCATACCGCCAATCCAAAATACTGTATATGTTAATGGTCAATCGTATTTGACGATAGTGGTCCTGACAGAAATAAAGTGTTACCAAAATGGCTAATATTCTTTTACTATATGTTCAGTTAATCATTAACTACCAGTGTGTTAATGCTTTACTACCCACATGATTATGAACCCTTAAAATAAAGTTTTACCTAACATTGACTCAACCTGGTTGAACTTGTGATTTCTTTGCCAAGAAAAATAATTTTCAAAAAATTGGAGCCAGCTATTTTTTTTTTTTTCAGATCGAACAGAAAAAATATTTCCACACAATTAGTTTAGGTCCGCACAACAAGACTAAAACAAGTTAATTTAAACAAATAATGTTTTGTTGAACCAACCTAATAGATTTAAGTTCCTGCTCTAGAAAATAACTAGCAAATGCTAAAGACACTTATGTTTATTGTATGTAACATACGGGATGAGGAAGTAAGAAGAGACTTGTCTCAGTGCTGGCATGAGTGCAGTTTTTGCTGATTGAGTGAAGCATCACATGATGTTTGTCATGTCGCCTCTCACAGCCTGAACACAAACACTCTTCTGAACAAAACTGACATAACTGAAACGCTTTTACATGTCAAACATAACTGAACATTAAACACTAACAGGCATTTCCCTCAAAAACGCATAAAATAGCACTTAATTTCAACATTTACTCCTGGTCAAGACCTAAGCAAAGAATGCTGGGAACGTCTAGGTTACGACTGTAACCTCTGTTCCCTAAGAACAGGGAACTCGCACTGCGTCGATGATGCTATGGGGAACGCCCTCCACGCGAACCGGTGTCTGAGAAGCTTATCCAATCATGGCAATAGATATTGACCGGCGAAAGCCTATGATGTCACTACTAGTGTGACCCAGAATTATAAGAGGGGCGTCTAGAGAACATGTCATCCACTTATCATCTGTAGGGACTGTTCAGCAGGCATCCCCGAGGCATGGCTAGCGACGCGGTGCAAGTTCCCTGTTCTCAGGGAACAGAGGTTACAGTCGTAACCCAGATGTTCCCTTTCGAAAGGGAACTCGCACTGCATCAATGGCGCTATGGGGAACGATGTACAATCCCACCATGCTGAGGGGAGTGCATGCCAATTATGGCTTGTGACAGAAACGTCAGAAATGGCAGTTACACTGAAAATGCCAAGCAAACACTCCCCCTTCGGGTCACATACAGGTTGTCAGTGACATTATTCCCTACGGTCAGTGCCCAAGCTATAAGCCTCAAAGTGGCCTACTACCCTACCCATGGGGCCTGCAGTGTTATACTTAATGCCTTTGCAATGCTAAGCATTGTACACTAGGCAGTGTACTCAGCAGAAGTGCTATCGGTCCTTTAAGCAAGGAGAGTACAATCTTACGCTACCAGAGTATCGAGTAACTAATCTGCTACCCATAGCTCGTATGTTATCACCTTTCACCACCCAGGCTCAGGTAGAGACAAAGTACTCTAATTAATGACCCTAACAAGGGGAGCTCTATCAGCATGACCCTGAAGGATGTATCAGGGCCGAGGCCTATTATTTTGTATTTTACAAGACAGATTTATATTCTCTACTAAACCCAAGGGAATGGAGGCCTCAGTAAGTGGCCAACGGCATTCAACATTTTGACTTGAATTCTTTTATTCAAGGGGCTCAGAAGAAAAATCCCTTTTCAACTTAAAAAGTTACTACACTCGATGCTGTAAAGGGCAGAGATGTAAAAATTTACAGAATTACAGAATGTATTTTTATTTTGTTTAATTGGAAATCTGTTTATCCAATGACGTGTTTTCATGGTGACCCCTTGAGTTCAAGGGGCGGGGTGATAGAGTAAGTGTAAACACAGCCGGGTGTCCTGAGGAGAGAGTCGAGTGAGGATTAGTAAAGTTAAACTCGATTGCAAGAGACAGAAACACTTGTTTTTGTAAACTTTGAGTTCAGGAAGGGATTTAACTTTACTTTGTAAAGTTGATTGAACTGAAAATCTCTAGTGATCTAAAGTGATTGAGAAACGTACTTTGAAGACAGAGTGATCGAACGGAGAGATCAAAGCATCAGTGTGTGTTGCGTGCTGAAAATTCGCTCGTTGACGGAGGAGTTCATCTGGACAAGTTCATAATCATTGATGCAGGATGGATAGCTGGACGGATCAAGGTTGCTGTTGTTCAATTCTTTGTGCTTCCTGGTTTGTGATTAGAATCGATTTCCTGGAATCGCGTTTTCCCTGGATCTGTGAGCTTTCAATGTGGTTTCAAATTGCAATGAGCTCCAACATAGCGCGCCAACGAAAATACTAAAATCACAGCTCGGTAGAATTCATTACTTTTGGGTTTAAATGTGATTTTTCTGGACTTGTGTTGATTTGTGAATTGTTGTTTTATTGATTGCCTTTCCTTTGAAAAGGGAAAAAAGAAACAAAGTGTCAGGAACAAGGACCCAAATGCAATCTGCGAGACAACAGTTCTTTTAATGAAAATAATGCAAGCTGCGTAGAGTAGCAAAAACAGAAAGTCTCTTGAAGCAGGTAATCAGAAGAACAGAAAGTCTCTTGTAGCAGGTAATCAGATGAACAGAATGTCTCTTGAAGTCAAATCAAACTGAGGAGTGATCCCGCAATGATACTCAGCGTCCCGCAGCAGAAACGCAAATCAGGGCTCGTGGTCCGTCTGTCGCCCTCAGATACAGAGAAGCTGGGTAGAGAAAGACTTCAGTAATTTCCAGCACTGGCAGGGCACAGGTTGCAAACATACGTCACCAGGACAGGACAAGACAAGACAAGAAGCGAACAGGTAAGCTCTGAAACACGCGTTAACATAGTCAATAATCTGGCAGAGGAAAGGGGGAAAAAGAGAACTAGAAGTAGGAACGCTAATTAGGAAAAAAGTGATAACAGGTGAGAATGGAGATAGAGTAATGGGAAGACTGGTGGCCATCAGCTGGCGGAGAATGAATGAGCGCGATAGTAGGTGGGTGTGTTTAAGCGAGGCGTGTGTGTATAAAGGGGGCGCGTGTGAGAATGGTGGGTGTGTCAGCGTGTTGGTGAATGAATCAAGGAAACCGAAAAACCACAAGAGGGAGACAGAGACAGGAGAAAACACCGGGATCATGACACAAAGAGTTCCAGTTTAATAAATGTATGTTTATTGTTCAGTTTACATTCTTGTGTTTTCCTGTGGAGAAAGAAAAAGTTTATGGTCATTGTTACAGAACATGTGTACATTGCATTGAGATTAATATTTACATCTTGGAATATTAGACCACAGTATTTAGAATTTAAGTCTATAATTACTTTCTAATTTTAACTACAAAACACTAAACTGACTCTTGTGGTAGTATCTGAATATCTGGGTTTTGTGAATTAAGTCAATTTAAAAATGTGCCTCTCACCAGGTTATTGTTCATTTAGAAGTTCCCCTAGACATAATTTGTACATTTGAGTCATATTTATTGGTGAGAGGACTACACATATAATAAGGCCACAGATTGGCACTACCCACTATAAAAGCCTGACTACTCTAAATCAGAGGAGGCCTATGGGAAGGGTATGCATAGCCTACCTATATATGGGAAGTTCAGGGCCCTATTTTTATCCTATAAAAACCCTACCTAACACACCCCTTAATACTTTCTAATAGGTCTACTGTTCAACCTTACTAAAAAACTCACGTAAAGGGAGGAGACCTACAGAGCTCAATCTGCTGCCCGTAGAGCGATGGCTAAACGACATTCACAAAATGGAGACCTATCACCATAAAGAGCTTGAAAGAGCGCACTTACTACCAAACCCGACGCCAGACCTACAGAAGGGTTCCAAATCGAAGGAATCACTCATCACAGGTCCAGCCTCAGGGCTGATGCAAGAAGTGCCTTGGGTGAGGAAGTGTTCAGATTCGGACCGCAGTGTTATGCAAGATTTAATGTAGCAGAGTACGTCGTGCATCGAGAAGAAAAGCTTTCTTTTTCCACAATGTCATCCAGTTCAACCACAGATGCAATCGAGTTTGTACGATCGCGGCGGCTGTTTGTTTGATGGCCCGGAGAGCTAATCTGTAGTGCAGCCCAGCTCGTTTTCACTGCGTCAGGGGAAAGACCCCGACCATGTTCCAAATCTTTCACAAATCCAGATCAGTGTGGTAAGCCAGACAGACCCGCCATCGCATATGCCCTGCCATGTAAGCTCAATGTTTGTTTAAAAGGCAGGGCCAGAGCACTTAGTGTCGATGCCTCTCGAGCCGCGAGATAGTTTGCGAACCTCTCGTCAATTGAGGCATCGACACATACCCGTGTGCGCGCATCCTCTCAACATCCGCATTGTTTGCTCGCTGATGGCGATGGATGCGCTAAACACTGGTTGTTCCATGCCTTTTCGATCTCATTGTATAGATCGGGCAGGAATGGAAGGCTCACAGGAGATGGAGCGTTATGGCTAGAAAGAAACCAATCGTAAAGTCTGCCCGGAACGGTCTCTTCCCTCACGCGCTCTTACGGCACCAAAGCCTGCTGAAGCGCATTATATAACACTCACAACTCACAGGGTTCGTACACCTTTCCCAAGGTCAAATTCAAGCACTTTTCAAGCACTTTCAAGGTCCATTTGAAAGCTTTTTCCAGCATCTTACACCACCATAAATTACATACCAATACATAGTGAAAATTATTATTTTGTGTTTTTATCACATTAAAAGAGATAATGCTATAAACAGCCAAAATTGTGTTTCGTAATAGCAGAAAGATCAGACATTTAGGCAAAACACAGGTTTTATTTTTTATTTATGCTACTGTCAGTCTTTTCACACTTTTTTCCAAATCTAGGGCATGCCGTACAAACTTGTAATGGTTCAGTCATATTGACATGTTTATCTTTCACCCTACAAAGTTTGGGCTGCCTATGAATAATACTTTTCATTATATTAATGTCCAAATATTGCTTCCCAGATAATGTGATTTTCAGGCTGTAAAACTGAAGTAATTTCAAGGTCTGAAAATATGAAGACATAGGATTTGAACAGAAATATTTTACAGGCCTTGGTTTCGGAACACATTCTTGATATAGACAAGGTTTGAACAAAATCTTCAGACTCTGACAGTGTACAGGCACCTGCCTGATAAATAGCCTATATTAATTGAAAAAAAAAAAATATATATATATACATATGTATACACACATTTCATTGTCAATACATATACATTTATCTACTGGAATAGAGCAGTGTAAATATTAATTGCATAAGGCCATCCTCAACCTTACAGTAGGCTCGACATGATTTCTGTTCAGCAATTAACGATTGTGGGTATGCACTGAGCTAAAGTTAGTTGGTTACCGAACTAAACTGCCAGTGTGAAAGCACCCTCGTTCACAGTCTGCGAATTCCTAGCTAGCAGTTACTAGTGTAAACAAATAGGCACTAACGTGTACAGTAGGCTACATCATTTGGCTTACTTGAAAAGTCTAGGGTGCTTTCACACTGGCAGTTTAGTTCGAAATGTAACGGGGGACGGTTCGCATGAAAAATCGCTAATTTGAACGCTGTTATGCGGACCCGGGTGCGCACTAGGGTACCGAACCCGAGACTGCCTGGAGGAGGTGGTCTGAGTTTGGTTGCTCCCAAACTGTGCCGCGGTTCGCGTGAAAGCATCACGGACTCGGGTGCGTACTTTTTCAGGAAGTAAAGTATCCTGCGCATACTTTTTAGCTGATTATGATGTATTTAGTTAAATAAAACACATGTAAGGGATGATAGTGTTGATAATTTACCTTGGATAAAAGCGAGAGTGAGTCTGCAGTGTATTCGCACACAGATAGCGCGTGGACTCAGGGCAACAAATTAATGAAAACCCACTGTCTCCTGCGTTTGCAATCAGCAGAAAGGCAAATGCGACACACAGTTAACCTGTGTTGTTCACCCAGCCTCGCATAATAGAACCAAATTAATTTAAAAAAAATATATATATATATTGACCCGCGTTGTTTTCTATCATGCGTTGTGCACGTTTGCGATGACGTAAGATGCACGCAAACGCACCAGGAGGATTCGATAGAATCAAGTTGAGTGTGAAACCAGACCAACACTGAGGGGGCACCGGGAACAATCGCACTCGGGCCGCAGCAAACGATTTAAGTATTGAAACTATTCAGTCATAGGTATTTGTTGTGAAAGAAATAGTTACAATTTCAAGCATTTTATCCAAAATTTAAGCACTTTTCAAACCTTGAAAACACAACATCAAAATTCAAGCATTTTTCAAGGATTTCAAGCACCCGTACGAACCCTGAACTCATCATACGCAGGGCAGGGTGGCTGTGAGGGTTCGGGTTGTAAATCCTGTTCACCCTCATCAGCCATCTCCTGCTTTCTTGGGTTGCCAGCCAAGCTCTCGCTGCCAGATTAGAAGATGTTAGTGATAACACATCCTCACCCAGCAGCTCAAACTCGTGAGTCTCTGAGGGGCGTGAGAGAAAAACAACTCTCTCAAACTCCTCGGCGAGCTCACTCTGAAACCCCACGATTCTAGTCTCTGCTCTGCCTCAGCGCGAGCAGGACCTGAATCGCCTGGCACAGATGTCTCTCTTCCCTCAGAAGAGGGCTAGACTAAGGAGTTTTTTCAAGGGAAAAAAAGTCCTTGAAGACAAAAAGAGGATGACATGTTCTCTAGGCGTCCCTCTCATACATCCGGGTCGCACTAGTAGTGACGTCTTAGGCTGCCGCTGGTCAATATAGATTGCCGTGATTGGATAAGCTTTTTAGACACCGGTTCACGTGGAGGGCGTTCCCCATAGCGTCATCGACGCAGTGCAAGTTCCCTTTCAAAAGGGACTAAAAATCCACTGTCCAGTTTAAGTTAATTCAACACTAATTATTCAGATAGTTCAAATTGATTAAGTAAACTTCAGATTCACAAATTCAAGTGGATTTTTCATATTCAAGACAAAATGTTCAGTAATTGTGTGGTTTTAACTTATTTTAATTGTTTAACAAGCACCAAAAATAATTTTTACAGCGTACATTAAAAAAATCTGATTCATAATTCCTGATTCTTATGTTTTATCTCCATCAGATTCCCATCAGCTCAATCTGGATCTGAACACAGCACATAAAATCCTCCATCTGTCTGAGAAGAACAGAGTGATTAAATTCAGTAGCATATTGCAGCCGTATCCTGATCATCCAGACAGATTTGATGTGTATGCTCAGGTGTTGTGTAGAGAGAGTGTGTGTGGACGCTGTTACTGGGAGATTGAGTGGCGTGGGAGAAGTGTGTTAATATCAGTGTCATACAAGAGCATCAGCAGGAAGGGGCGGGGTAAGTGTGTGTTTGGAGATAATGATCATTCCTGGAGTTTGGTCTGCACTCCTAAAAGATTCTCACTCTGGCACAATAACATAGAGACTAAATGCCCTGTAGAGCCCATCAGCAGGACAATAGGAGTATATGTGGATCACAGTGCAGGAACTCTGTCCTTCTACAGCGTCTCTGACACAATGAGCCTCATCCACACAGTCCAGACCACATTCACTGACACACTCTATCCTGGGTTTAGGGTTTATCCTAGATCATCAGTGAAACTATGTTGATGAATGAGAATAGACTATAGAGAGATTCTACCCATAATACTTTGAGCTGCATGATAAATCAGTGACTGTAACACGCTGGCTTGACTAGATAAGAAGCTTGAAGCAGAAAGACGATGAACACTTATATTTAACAAACACCAGGGATAAACACCAGCAGGAAACGTTAAAAACAAGACAATGAACATAAAATGACTGAGGGTTTAAATACACAAGATAACAAGGGTCTAAATGAAGGACAGGTGAAGGTGAGAAGTTGTCATGGTTACAAACAAAGGTTGCTATGAAAATGGAAACACAGGAACCAGGAACTAAACCACAGGAATAGAAAACCAGACACAACAAGACAAAAGGAATTCAAAATAAGAGTCCATGAAGACAGAGACATACAGGTAATCGTGACATTAACAGTCAGATGTTATAGAGTCTCTTACTTTCTCTTCATTACATTAATACTACAGCTGAACTTCTGTCACTGAAATAAAGAGAAAACCAGAAAAAACAGGCAAGGATACTAACAGAGAAGAGAGAGGGAATATGAGACACAATGAGACTACAAACATGTCTGGATGATATGAACAAATCCAAGACTTTCAACTTAAATCTGAATTTAAGACATTCAATAATGATCTCAAAAGACAAAGATGCTAAAGTTAGAAGCAACAATGAAAGAAATACAGGAACAGAATGTTAACCCCCTGGGGTCGGCGGTCACACCGGCGTGACCAGCTCGCTTTTTTCTTATCAGTGCAAAAGAGACTCCAAATACTCTGTTGATTTTGATCTTACATATAAGTGTTATACATCATTCGATCCTGTTAAGTGTCTATTTTTTTTGTGTATACTCACAATAAAAACAGTGTTGTGCTTTTTGTCAAATAAAGAAAAATAAACATGATGCGAGTTTTGCCTTCTCTCTGTCAGTGAAGTCCATTCTGAAACGCGTCAGAAAATGAACTGTAACTCAGCGAATACTTGTCACACAGACACGAGAGATTTTTCTTTATAAAGCTTGAATTCTCTTCTTTTAAATTAAGTAATTTATATAAAAAACAAATATTCTCAGTTTATGTAATCCGTATGAAAAGAGAGAGATGTCAGTCTTTTTCTTTTCACCTTATCAAGTGTTAATGTGCCACGCTCACGGAGAGCGCACGCTATTCAAACGCAAATGATCTGAGGCAAGCCATGCAAACATACCAACACCCACATCAGCTGGATAAAACGCATTAAGTTTATTAAGAATTTTGTACTTTACCTCATCTTGCTGCGCTGTGAGGAATAATACTATTGTGATTTCCTTGAAAATTTACCTCGGGGTTCTGGTAGTTTCATTTCGAGGAGCAACGGATCCAGCTGATGTAGTAAGTTATTTATTCTTAAGTGCTTTGTTATAATCGCGATATTGAATAGTGTCTGTAAACTAATAGTGTCCGCAAAAACACTGTTTAAATATGAATTGCGTGTGAATGAATGAATGGCACAGGCGCGCGCAAGCTGTTGTTTACTACAGAGCACGCATCTGTGCCATTCATTCACTCTTGCACCTACATTAGTAAACGTTATTTTTACATGAACACATCCAAACTATATTGCTATAGCCTACTGATATGAGTAAAAATAGACTGAAATATGTTGAAATAAAATATCTGTATAAGCAACAAACTGCAAATTAACATTTATATGCTAATATATCATAAACACAATATGTTACAGACTAAATATGAAAGTTTAGACAAGATTTCGTTGATTAGTTTTAGGTAGATTATACAGTTTTTACTGTAAAAAAAGACTACTGCCACATCAAATAGGCTAAGCTTTTGTTTGCCAATTTCTGCTCATATGTTAAATATACAGGTGCTGGTCATATAATTAGAATATCATCAAAAAGTTGATTTATTTCAGTAATTCCATTCAAAAAGTGAAACTTGGATATTATATTCATTCATTACACACAGAATGATATATTTCATTTAATTGTGATGATTAAAACTGACAACTAATGAAAATCCCAAATTCAGTTTCTCCGAAAATTAGAATATTACTTAAGACCAATGAACAAAAAAGGATTTTTAGAAATGTTGGCCAACTGAAAAGTATGAACATGAAAAGTATGAGCCTGTACAGCACTCAATACTTAGTTAGGGCTCCTTTTGCCTGAATTCCTGCAGCAATGCGGCGTGGCATGGAGTCGATCAGTCTGTGGCACTGCTCAGGTGTTATGAGAGCCCAGGTTGCTCTGATAGTGGCCTTCAGCTCTTCTGCATTGTTGGGTCTGGCGTATCGCATCTTCCTCTTCACAATACCCCATGGATTTTCTTTCTTTTTTTTTTGTAGCTATTGTTTATCAAGTATAAGAGAAAGACAAAGTGCATACAGGAGTATAATATCTTTTCTTTTTTATGAACTTAAATGAACAACACCCCGCCTCCCTCTGCCCTCCCCTCCCTCTCTCCCATGTTCCCCCCTCCCCAGACCCTTGATCCACTTGAGAAAAAAACAAAAAAAACAAAAAAACAATATATGTACTCAAACATACAATAGAATATCCTATTCTGCGCATGCGCGTGCGATCTGTGTTTGTGTTTGGAGCTCCGTCGAATTGATTCATTAATCCCTGATTTTCTTCTTTACCACTCATTTATAAACAAGCACTTTCTATTTTTATATCATGTGAACTTATCCTCGACACTATTCCTTATAAAAAACAATCGGATTGCTTTGATATCGCTACTTAGATCCAACTTTCCGAATCTCGGCAACTAGCCTTTAGCCCGCTAGCATTTCACGCGTGGCCTCGCGCCTACCGACCCTCTCATTTTACACCCGTTTCACTGAAAGGATACGGGTTATATCCATCATTTCAGTCCTAAATTAGTAGTGATATTGGTAGTATCACTACTAATTTACTGTTCATCTGTTATAATGGCGAACATATCGGATGTGTGTCTAACGTTACCTCTGAGTGCAGGTGAGGACACATTCGAGCTGTTTTCGGTACGATTGGAGCTGGAGTCGGTGGAGAAGCAGATCCGTGTTCTGCTGGTGAAGCAAGCCGAGCTGTGAGATCGGCGATCAGCGCTTGAAACATCACGCGCCGATGCTCACAAGTCAGTGGTTAGTAACTTTTTGACTCCGACTTCGTCTACTCCGTGCGTTTCTCTGCCCAGGAGGACGCGATCATCTCTGCCTTCATTCACTCCGGCACCGAGGCAACACCATGGACCCTGGGTGATCCCACAGTGGAAGACACGAGCCAGGACCAGACCAAGGACTTCCCCGCCCCTCCCGGTCTTCGAGATCTCCACCCAGAACCGCTTCTCCCCTCTTCGCGAGCCGGAACGTGACGCCGCCATGGTCCGCCATGGTCCGTCATGTCCGTGCTACCTCAGGTAAGCGTAAGGTGCGCACTCACTGCTTTCCTGGTGCTCGTGTTCTTGATTTCGCTGCACAGATTCCCGAGATCCTGAACGGTGACGAGCGCGTCGGAGCTGTGGTACTACACGCGGGGACGAACGACATCAGGCTGCGGCAGACGGAGGTTCTGAAGAAGGACTACAAGAGCCTGATCGAGACGGTTCGCAGCACATCGCCTGAAACAACGATCATCGTGTCTGACCGCTTCCCACGTACCGACTAGGACAAGAGAGGTTCAGTAGATTATTTGCTCTAAATGAATGGTTAATGTCATGGTGTAATGAATAGAAACTGCTCTTTGTAAATAATTGGAATCTGTTCTGGGAGCGACCTAGGCTCTACCGCGCTGATGGCCTGCACCCCAGCAGAATCGGAGTGGCTGTTCTGTCGGACAACATCTCCAAGACGTTACACACCATATGACTAGTAAGTCAAAGTCCAAATCACAGTCTTTGCTGTCCCAACTTAATTGATATAAGTAGTGTAGAACATTATATAGAAACTGTGTCTATTCCTCGCTTAGTGAGGCCAAACAATAAATCTAGTGTAGGATCTAGCAAAAATCTTATTGTAATTAAACCAGAAAATCTAAATATCAGTGAACAAAAACAATTTCTAAAGCTAGGTCTTCTAAACATTAGATCGCTCACACCTAAGGCGGTTATTGTAAATGAAATGGTCACAGATAATAGTTTCGATGTACTTTGCCTTACTGAAACCTGGCTTAAACCAAATGATTATTTCGGTCTAAATGAGTCTACTCCACCAGGATACTGTTATAAGCATGAGCCCCGTCTGATCGGTCGTGGCGGCGGTGTTGCAACAATCTATAGAGATATTCTTAATGTTACTCAGAAAACAGGTCACAGGTTTAATTCGTTTGAAGTACTTGTGCTAAATGTTACGCTCTTAGATTTAAGAAACAAATCCATATTATCTCTAGCCTTGGCTACCCTATATAGACCTCCAGGGCCCTATGCTGACTTCCTAAAAGAGTTTGCATACTTTCTCTCAGATCTATTGGTCAATGTCGATAAAGCAATAATTGTTGGAGACTTTAACATACACGTAGATAATACAAATGATGCGTTAGGGACTGCGTTTACAGATTTATTAAACTCCTTTGGGGTCACGCAAAACGTCAGTGGTCCCACTCATCGTCTAAATCATACACTAGATTTAATTTTATCATATGGAACCAATCCAACTGATATAAATATTATACCGCAAAGTGATGATCTCACTGATCATTACATGGTATCTTGCATAATACGTACTGCTGAAATTTGTCATGTTGCGCCACGTTATCGACCAGGCAGAACAATCCTTCCAACCACTATAGATAGATTCTCAAATAGCTTACCTGATCTATCTCAGCTGCGCAGTGCACCCAAACAAACAGATGAACTAGAGGAAATGACTAGCAGTTTGAGCACCATGTTCTCTAGTACACTAGATATTGTTGCACCAATTAGATTAAAAAAGGTTAGAGAGAAAACTAAAGCACCATGGTACAACAGTGCTACGCATGCAATCAAGAGAGAAACTCGTAACTTAGAGCGTAAATGGAAACAAACTAATTTAGAGGTCTTTAGAATCGCGTGGAAAGACAGTATGTCACGTTATAAAAAGGCTCTAAAAGCAGCCAGGGCTGAGCATCTCCGCAAACTAATAGAAAATAACCAAAATAATCCAATGTTTTTATTCAACACCGTGGCTAGACTAACAAATAAACAAACATCACCAGAGCAAAATATTCCGTTACAATATAGTAGTAATGATTTTATGAATTACTTCAATGAGAAAATAGAAAGCATCCGAAACACAATTGTAAATATACAATCCTCTATGATGTCTTATGATTCAGCCTCAATTATCGCCCCTCTAGAACAACTACACCGCTTTACAACTATAGGACAGGAAGAGCTAAATAAACTTATCATTGCATCTAAAACAACAACATGTTTATTAGATCCAATACCCACTAAACTACTGAAAGAAGTGTTACCTGTAGTGGAAGAGCCTCTTCTTAATATTATTAACTCATCTTTATCTTTAGGTCATGTTCCAAAAATATTCAAGCTGGCAGTAATAAAACCTCTCATTAAGAAACCGCAATTAGATCCAAATAACTTAGCAAATTACAGACCCATCTCAAATCTTCCATTTATGTCTAAAATACTAGAAAAAGTTGTGTCCGCTCAATTGTGCTCTTTCTTGCAAGAAAATGATATCTATGAAAAATTCCAGTCGGGATTCAGACCGCATCATAGCACAGAAACTGCGCTAGTTAAAATTACAAATGATTTACTTTTAGCTTCTGACCAAGGCTGTATCTCAATACTAGTTCTACTCGATCTTAGCGCTGCGTTCGACACTATCGATCATAAAATACTCTTGGATCGACTACAAAACTACACTGGTGTTCAGGGACAGGCATTAAGCTGGTTTAGATCGCACTTATCAGACCGTTACCATTTTGTCTGTTTAAATGGGGAAAAATCAAAGATAACGCCAGTAGACTATGGAGTGCCGCAAGGATCGGTGTTAGGCCCTCTGCTATTCTCAATATATATGCTCCCACTTTGTAATATTATAAGAAAACATGGAATTAATTTCCACTGTTATGCTGATGACACTCAATTATATATCTCATCACGACCAGATGAAAACACTAACTTATCTAAATTGACCGAGTGTCTAAATGATATAAAATGCTGGATGACGTGTAATTTCCTGCTATTAAATTCAGATAAAACGGAGGTACTACTTATTGGTCCAAAAAACTACCCACAAAATCCCTTACAATACAACTTTAATTTAGAAGGATGTCCTGTTACTTTATCCACTACAGTAAAAGACCTGGGTGTTATACTAGACCGCAACTTGACTTTCGAAAATCATATTTCATATATTACAAGAACAGCCTTTTTCCACCTTAGAAACATTGCTAAGCTACGTAACATGCTATCTGTTTCTGATGCAGAAAAGCTAGTTCATGCATTCATGACATCGAGACTAGATTACTGTAATGCTTTATTAGCTGGTTGTCCTGCATCCTCAATAAACAAGCTACAGTTAGTGCAAAATGCAGCCGCTAGAGTTCTTACTAGATCAAGAAAATATGATCATATAACACCTATTTTATCATCTCTACACTGGTTACCTATTAAGTTACGTATCAATTACAAAGTATTCCTACTGACCTATAAAGCCTTAAATGGTTTAGCTCCTGTGTATTTGACAGACCTTCTATCGCCATACAATCCATCGCGCTCTTTAAGATCACTAAATTCAAGGCTTCTGGTCATTCCTAGGATATCTAAGTCCACTAAAGGAGGGAGGGCGTTCTCGCATTTAGCTCCTAAACTCTGGAATAGCCTTCCTGATATTGTTCGAGACTCAGACTCGCTGTCCCAGTTTAAAACTAGATTAAAGACGCATCTCTTTAACCAAGCATTCACTTAATGCTTAACCTTTAATACTACTGCTGAATCAGTTCGAATGCATTAACATTATGAACATCAGCTATGCTAATTATTTCCCATCTGCCTTTCTGCTGTTATCTCGGGACGCTAGTCCCGAGGTAAATAGCGTTCGTCAGCTCCAGTTTGTATCCAGCCTCTCACGGAGACTTCAGATGCCCCAACGCCTGTGAAGAGACGACTCGACGCCTGTGAAGAGACGACTCAAAGCCGGCGATATGTTATGCCATAAATTAATACATGATTAACTAACTGTATTTTTCTATTTACATTTCCGAAATGCACTTTCTGTAAAGCTGCTTTGAGACAATGTGTATTGTGAAAAGCGCTATACAAATAAATTTGAATTGAATTGAATTGAATATACATATACCTACACAGTAATAATTAAAAATACCAATTGAATGGACGTGGTACGGAGGCCATCCGGTGGTTTGCCAAAAATAGCGATATGTGGGGTTGGAGATACAGTTATGCCTAAAATATCTGAAATTGTTTTAAAGAATAGTCTCCAGAATTCAGATAACTTAGGGCATGCCCAAAACATGTGGGTAAGATTGCATGGAGCCTGCGTGCATCTACTACAGTTCTCATCAAATTTGTCTGGAAAGAGCTTTGATAGTTTGTCCTTACTATAGTGTAACCTGTGGAAAACTATCCCTACAAAGCAGTGCACGACTTGCTCTTGGCCGTTTACCGGCCCAGATGAATAATGAAATAATGTCATTTATAGCTCTGAAAAAGGACTTGGGAAGGAAGATGGGCAGACATTGAAAAACATACAAGTATCTTGTAACACATTCATTTTTATAATTTGTATCCTACCGACCAAGGACAACGGAGGGTAATTCCATCTTTGTAAATCGGACTTGACCGTCGTTGTGAATGAAGTAAGATTTTGCTCACGCATTGTTCGCAAGGATCGTGTAACTGTAATGCCAAGATATTTAAATCCTGTGTTGGCTATTTTAAAGGGTATGGTTGATGGCGATAATGCTACAGCTAATTGGTTGATTGGGAAGTATTCGCTTTTTAGAGATATTTAGCTTATATCCCGACAGACGACCGAAAGAATTCAACAAAGTCAGGATACGTGGAATGCTTGCCAAAGGGTCACTTACATAGAGAAGCAGATCATCTGCATATAACGACACTTGATGTCCTATGCCCCATCTTTCAATCCCCTCAAGTCCCTCCTCCATTTTTAGAGCAGCTGATAATGGTTCGATCGCTAGTGCAAATAATAACGGGGATAGGGGGCACCCCTGTCGCGTTCCCCGAAAGAGTGTAAACGGAGTAGAACGTTGGTTGTTTGTGCACACTGAGGCGCAAGGAGAGGAGTAAAGTAATCTGACCCATGAAATTAGGTTAGTATTAAAACCAAACTGTCTCAGGGAAAAGAGGAGATAGGCCCACTCCACCCTGTCGAAGGCCTTCTCGGCATCCAGAGATATTATTACCTCTGGGACGTTAGAGGAAGATGGAGAGAGGATGACGCCGAGAAGCCTTCTTATGTTGGAGTATGGATGACATGATCTCAGGCATGACAGATTCCAATCGCTGAGCTAAGATTTTTGCGAGTATTTTAACATCAACCGGAAGGAGTGATATTGGTCGGTAAGGGACTGTTCGTTATTTATTTAAGGGGCCACCGGAGGAGTTTTGAGATCTGTAGTCAAAAAAGACTTGACCCTCCCTTCACCAGTAATACATTTTTCTATAACCCTCCAAAATGATTGTGAAAAAAGGCATGACCCTCCCCTGGAAAAGGCATGACATCTTTGCGCTTGGCAAAGATGTTCAGATAGCCATTGTTTTTTTACAACCATGACTAACGACTAAACTCCTGCTTTCTCATCTTACTAAGGCTGTAACGATAGACCAAACCTACAATTCGGTTCGTATCATAATTTTTTATTTTAGATTTAGATTTTTAAATTTTCGGTGCTGATGCAGTGGTGACGCGTTCATGTAACAAGGGTGGCGCTCCCAATAAAGTATCTTAAAGCTGCCACAAAGAACCGGCAAAATTAATGATTATGAATATGTCAAATATAGCAAGGAGAGATTTTAATTGTTTATTAATAAACAAGTTTTTTCTGTGTCAGTATGTCGGCTTCAAGATGAAATTGACGATGCTGACTCGCGATCTTCACAGTAACGCGCCAGAGAGAGATGCAGATTTCATACGGATTACATAAGCAGAGAGCAGTCTGTTTTTCGTTTTTAAATGTTCTGTTTAAAAGTAGACATCAAGCTTTCTATATATTATATAGAATATATTCTATATAGGCAAGTACATTATACGCTGAGTTTCGGTTCATTTATGAGACGAGAGTCCAGTTCATGCGCCGGCGACTCCGTGTCATGATGATCTATTTTCTACTATATTTACTTCTTATTTATTAAATCCAGGCAATTGGTTGATGAAACATTAATTAAAATTAAGATACAATTAATAAAAAAACGAAATTTACTATAGAGAAAGGCTTTGTGCTTTCTGAAGTCGCTTTCAGAGCATGTCCGTAACGGAGAACTGTCACGTCCACAACATTGTTTTTTTCCTCATAAATGCGAACACGAAAAATAAAATAAAAAATTATATTTTATGTTCTGTGGAGGCCGACCCTTCTTTATCCGGTTATTAGCCTACTTTTTTTTGTGCAGTGTAGCCTAATTCGTAGAATTATTAAAAAATATTTTGCCACCTAAAAGTTAAAGATTTTTTGTGTCATGTCACATGTGTATTTCGCTCATATTAAATATAAAACGCATGTGTAGACTGATATTTTTCTAATGTCTTGACTCCTTCATTAAGGGATTTGTATATATAAACAAATTCAGTATTAAATGCATTTTCTGATAATTTATATTTCAAGTTTTGACCTCAAATGTCACGTCCATAACGCTGGAATTGCCCAATTTTAAAGAATTTATCCTCAACTATTATTTTTTATTTTTTTGGTGTAGGTCTGCGTATTTTATTATGTTAACTTAAAATAATTCTAATAGTAATTTAAAAATGTGGTAGCCCTACGTCTAACACATCACACTCCACTGTTATGGTGGCAATTTCAGTAGATTTACTCACTAACATTGTTGTGGAAACACAATAAGAATGGAAACTAAAATATGGTAGTATCGTACAGCGCACATTCTATCAGCTGCAGTTCTGGCGCCTCAGTCCCAATACACTCAACGTACATTCATATCACATGTTTATGCCGCGGTAGAGTTACACTCACAGGACACTGCACTTATTTGCAATCACAAAAGTTCATTATTTGCTCGTGCTTTAAAGCTATGCCGGGTAAACATTTAATTGGCGTTCTGTACATGATGCACTTTTTCTGAGCGCATACTGAAGTGCGCGCGCACTGTCAGACAGCGCCAAACTGGATTTTTGTTGGGTCAGACCCATGTAGGGTATCTGGACTGTGTCAGGACGACTCATGCACTTATACATGTAAGAATGCTTTTAACCTCTCTGACTCTGGTTCATAACTCAGGTTGGGCACCACAGAGTCTGCCCCTAATGGCGTTCATTGACACTTTCATGGCGAACTGAGTAAAAACCAAGCCTCCCCTTTCCAACGAGAAGGAACTTGTGTACGACACACAGCAGGGGGGTCAGGCCTCAAAGATGTTATCTCCTCAGAGCCAAGCCAGAATGGAGACCAGAGCACATTCAAACACACACACACAAGAACCTTTCTCCAATATCCTCACTGTAAGGACTGGGCGAAGGGTGAATCAGAATAACTAAATACATCCTAGCTAAAATCCCATTGCCTTCAGGCCCAAAAAGCCTGGATGTAAATTAACATATACACACACACACACACACACAACCATACACGCATCCCCCACAAGTGAAGCCCGCTCAGGACAGAGCATGGTGTCCAGTTACGAGACATTTTTATGACTGACTGGAATGTCCCAAAGAAGGTGATTCTAAAGAGAAAGAAACTTCTCTTTTTAGACATTTAACCAGATATATTCGATGTGTTTTTATGTGTGTCCATTTGCCCATGTCACATTGGAATGACTATGATTTTATCGTAGCTTAAAGTGAATTATAAATACCTTCATTATGCATTTCAAATATAACTGTCTATTCCCATAACTTGTACACATAGTTCTGGACACCTCCAGAATGCTTTCGGTGTGATCAATCAGAATACGTACAGTAATATCCAGTAAAATATAGTTTACTATGTTTTCCATCTTTGGAGTGAAAAGAGACCAAAACTAACATCACTGGTGTTCTTAGATAACAGCGTTTACGACCCAAAGGAATGTTCACAGAACTGTGGCTCTCTCTGAATTCTAACCAAGGAGGAGAAATGAATCCTGTATTCATATATATATATATATGCTATTATATATCCACTTGAGAATTGTATGAACAATGTATCTAAGTTCCCTATATCATGAGTTGCCTTTTTGTGGTTTGGTCTATGTTTCTCGACAACTCTAATGCGATAATGTTTTAAACTTTGCCAACTAATGTTTAACCAAATCCATTTGTGGCAAGTTTGGTCTCGATAAACTCCAATCTTCATTCCCCATTTGTTAATTGACATTACATTTTGCTAAACTTTGTGACACATTAGTATTATAAGAATTGTGAAGATTCTTCTCTTAAACACCCAATGAAACTAGAAATTTAAATGCCTTGTTATAACACAAAGGGTCATAAAATCTCCCTCCAAAGGGACAGCTCCTGATTGGACCCTCTTCCAAAAGAAGGCGGAAACGTCAGGTCTTCAAAAGGACTGAATACCAGTTTATCCCTTCTTACCCTCTTGTCCTCGTGTCATAATGTAACGTCTCGCCTCCGGGCGAGCTCTTCGCCTTTCTTTTATTTGTTTCTAGTTTAGTTTGTGTTTTTTCAGTCTTAGATGAGTCTCCGTGTTTAATTCCAATCGACGTGTGAAAAGAACACCGCGTGACATATCTCTTCAGCAAATCCATCTACAAGGGACCTTTAAACGAGCGCGCGCTCACTTTGAAGGAGAAACACGCACACGTGACCACGTGACGCGCTGGACCAAGAGACACACACACGCTTCTTCACAAGCCATACAAACAGTGCAAGTATCCGTGTTTTATCACGCTTTAAGATTTGTTGAAGTCTTGTTGTCTCTCAAAGTCTGTTGTCTATGTGAATTTGCTATTTAGAAAGGTCCTCGGGTCTTTCTAAACTCCCTCTTGCATAACTGCAACTCTCTACATTTCCTCTCTCTCTCTGTCTCTATGCATTTCTCGTTCATCGATGCCTTATCGTGTTTTGTTGTTTATTATGTTTGTAAATACATATATCCCATGTAACCGTAGTAAATACATAAGAAGTTCTGCCTTATTAAATTCATTATATTCATTTGATTGATGTACTGCCTTTTTGCTCATTTTCAAGTCCCTTAAGTGTCAAAAGATCTTATAGCAACAAGCTTACAAATTAAAGATACTTTAAAGAGTATGTGTTTATAGGGCAGGAAACCCAATTCTTGTGGCCACAGAATTGCTTTTCCTGAAATCCTATAAAGTAAGATGATATTGTGGATTCCCACAAATATTAGTCTGACAATTGAGCTAAGTAATTTTGCCTGGGGATTTGCCACTGTTCATTGACTGTATCGCTTCTTTAATTTCTGAAAGAGTGAGAGCGACGCCTAGTCTCAGATTGTCCTCGGGTGACACTTTGGGTAAGTCCAATTTTTCAAAAAAACTATTTAGTTGGCTTTCATCTGTGAGGGACTCTGATGCATATAGTTGGGAGAAGAATGATCTAAAAGTGTCATTTATTCTGTCCGGGTGAGAGGTTATTAAGTCTGACTCATCTGTTATCTGAGTAATTTGGTTTGATGCTGCTTTCGCCTTCAGCTGATGAGCCAGAAAGCATCCATTTTTGTCACCATTTTCGTACACCAACCCTCGAGAGCGAAGGAGAAGCTGTTCAGCCTCAGAGGTGAGAAGGAGATCAAGTTCCGTTTGGAGTCTTATTCTTTCTTTATATAAGTCCGGTGAATTTACGGACGAGAATGAGTTATCTAGATTTGCAATAGTTTCCTCCAGCTCCTTCTGCCGAGATCTGCGCAACTTATTCGTATATGACGTGAAGGAGATAATTATACCCCTTATGTAGGCTTTAAGAGTGTCCCATAAAGTGGACGGGGAGGTTTCATCATTCTAATTAGTGTCACAGAAGAAAGTGATCGATTCATAAATATGTTTGCAAAAGCTGGCATCTGCCAGCGAGAGAGGGTCTAGCCTCCAATGTCTGAATCTCTTTGGCTTCATACTAAAGTGAAGGTCCAAGACCCCCGTGGCATGGTCCGACACTGTTATGGGTAAGTACTGGGTGGAATCGATCGCTGGAATAAGATTTTTATCTATCAAGAAATAGTCTATGCTCGAGAATGAACAATGTGCATGGGAGAAAAAAAAGAGTATTGTCTTACAGAAGGATGTAAAAAACTGTGGTTGATCGTAGACTAGACCTCTCCAATGTTGCATCGATCACACAGTTCATGTCTCCTCCCATTATCAGTAGATGAGAGTCTAAATTTGGAATGGTAGCAAACAATGAAGTCACAAATTTATGGTCGTCCCAATTGGGAGCATAGACGGATACCAGGATTACCTGCTTTTCATATAATGTACCGGTAACAATAACATAGCGACCGTTTGGGTCTGTCATTACTTTATCTGTGGTGAAATGTAAATTTTTCCGGATAAGTATAGCCGTGCCCCTTTTTTTTACATTGAATTGTGAGTGATACGTTTGGTCAATCCAAGGCCTAATTAATTTTCTATGGTCAGAGTTGCATAAATGCGTCTCTTGAAGAAACATTATGTCCGCATTTAGGTTTTTAATATGTGTCATAATTTTTGTGCGTTTGACTGCAGCATTTAGCCCACCAGTGTTTAGTGAGGTAATCCTCACTGTCCGTCCGCCAGCCGCACCCCCTTTGGTTACACTAGCCATGGTTCAGCGCCTTGTGGCAGGATTGTCAAGTCGGTCTCAAGGAGTAAGCAGCAAACAACGAATGGGAACCTCTGTACAGAAACAGCCCATTGTAAGTGAATACACACATAGCACAGAACTCAAAATAAACAAAGTCAATTGAATACAACCTTCCCCCTTCCCTCTTCCCTGTCCCATTCATCAAAACTAAACCCAAGTAGTCATACTTCCCTTTCTGTGTCGTCTTTCCTCTTTCCTTTATTTGTCCCAGCTCCTGCAGCTTTAAAGAGCTAGTTGGGACCCCTAAAGTAATGAACGTGAACCTTAAACACATTTTTCATAACGTTTATATAGTGTGAGTAGATATCAAGATAGTCTACATACCAAAAGTGATTCAGAAGTAACAAAGTGACTTAAAATAAATAAATAAATGAAAAGGAAAAAAAAAGTTTATAGAGGTAAATGTAAAGTAAAATTAGATACAGGGTGTTAATCACTTATGATTTAAAATCAAGTGAACTGCAGTTTTAGTACCCCTTCCATCATAACAATCGTTTATAACCATATATTAGCTTGACAACCTTCTAACAAAAGGACATTGTGTAGCAATTTCTCCCATCTAGCGGTGAAATTGTATTTTGCATTCAAACGAATTGTGCTCTCCAGCGCTTCGCTTTTTCAAATGCGTGTTGCATCTACGGTAGTTGTTATGTACCAAAAAGCTATGACAGGACGTCTTCTAATAGCACTTCGTCGAGTTTTCCTTTGGGTGAACCGGTTCGTTATTTCAAACAAACTGCAACTTGACACAACGAACAAACGAATGTTACAGTATGAATAATAACAGTGCAATGCAGGCTTTTAAACTTGCCGGGGCAGTGAAGCGTCTCTCACTGTTCTGCTCCTCCGTTTCTGCTGCTTTCAGTCACGTGATGCTGGTTCTGAACGAAAACGCGGTGTGGAAACACGTTGGCCTAGTACTTTTTGAACCTCTCTGCTATTATAGTTTTTCAAGATGGCGGAACGACATGGAAGCCTCCGTGGACCTACCCGTCACATGTATATAAAGATAAAAAAATTCTTCGTTTACGAGAATAAGTCAGATAATTGGCAGAGGTATTTGTACACCATTGAGGACATATTTATGAATACAAATATTGATTTTAGATAATAAAATACCTCAAAAACTACACATAGTCCCTTTAAATATGAAATAAAATAACACCAGCTACTATTTCCTTTAGTTAACTTTAAATTAGAATTAAGGGGAGTGGAATACACTACGCCAGCCTCTGAACCCGCTGAATACCACAAAGGGATTCAGAAGTAACCAAGTGATGATAAAAAAAGGGGATATTAATTACTTAGTTAGTACCCCTTCCATCCTAATAACCATTTAAAATCCTACATTAGCTTGACATCCTTCTAACTTAAATATGAAATAAAATAATATCATTCTTTTATTAGCTTCAAATGAGAATTAAGTGGAATGTAACACACAACACCAGCTTCTGAACCCGCCGAACTAGATACAGGGCTGGACCAGCATAGCAGTTAGATGGTAAACATCAAACTTAGGCCCCACAGAGTCCAACCAGTCCTCAACTCTTTTGAGATAAACACCACCATAACTCACTTAGTATATCGTCCTTGTAGAAATGATGAGCGTTATGTCTCAGTAGGTTCTCGTCTTAATTTTAAGACTTACCAATACGAAAACAGATCCTCTTATAAGGGAGTCAGCTAGGTTAGGATGGACCACATTAGCCACGGATAAAATAGCAGTCAAGCTAGTCTGGCGCCTGGGCCTGTTGATATTTGGCCGCGAAGGTGGCGGCTTCCTCGGAAGATGAGAATCTCTTCTTCGCTCCGCCTTTCAGAGTAATCTGTAAACGGGCCGGGAAGAGAAGCGCTGGCCGAAGAGCGAGGTTGTAAAGATCGGCCATCACCGCTCGATATTTAGCTCGTTCCCCGGCTACTTCTGGTGTGTAATCCTCAAAGATCTGGATTGGCGTCCCTTGGTACTGAAGTTTCCCACGTTTCTTACGAGCCTCCCGAATGATCAGCTCCTTGGTCTGATAGCGATGAAGGCGAAGTATAACTGGTCTGGGCCGTGAGCCGGGTTGTGGTTTAGCGGCGAGCGTTCTGTGCGCTCGGTCCAATTCAGGAGGCGACTGAAGGATCTGATCGCCCAGTACTTCAGCTAAGAGTTCGGCGAAAAATCTTGTGGGCCTGGGTCCCTCGATTGATTCTGGGAGGCCGATTATTCTAATATTATTTCTGCGGCTGCGGCTCTCCAGATCAATAGTCTTCGCTGTTAGCTTATCGTTGTTATCTGCTAATGCGACACACCTCTCCTCCAGCGCTTGAATACGTTGGGCTTGCAGCTCAGCGTGAGATTCCAATGAGTCCATTCGCTGACCATGTTCTGTTATCGTTGTCTGCATTTTGTCGAGTCTAAATTCCAGAACAGCGAATGTTGCTTTGAAATCGGCTGCAATACTAGATCTGTGGTCTTCCAGCATACTAGCTATGCTGGTTAGCGCTGTGCTGTTATCCGTAGGAGAGGTGTCCACTTCAGTCTTTTTAGACATGTTTTCAGTTACCGCTGTGTAAGCCTGAGACAACGCTGCTTTCACATGCTCACCCAAACCGGAAGTCTCAATACCCCATAGATTTTCTATAGAGTTAAGGTCAGGCGAGTTTGCTGGCCAATTAAGAACAGGGATACCATGGTCCTTAAACCAGGTACTGGTAGGTTTGGCACTGTGTGCAGGTGCCAAGTCCTGTTGGAAAATGAAATCTGCATCTCCATAAAGTTGGTCAGCAGCAGGAAGCATGAAGTGCTTTAAAACTTCCTGGTAGATGGCTGCGTTGACCTTGGACCTCAGATAACACAGTGGACCAACACCAGCAGACATGGCACCCCAAACCATCACTGACTGTGGAAACATTACACTGGACTTCAAGCAACGTGGATTCTGTGCCTCTCCTCTCTTCCTCCAGACTCTGGGATCTTGATTTCCAAAGGAAATGCAAAATTTACTTTCATCAGAGAACATAACTTTGGACCACTCAGCAGCAGTCCAGTCCTTTTTGTCTTTAGCCCAGACGAGACGCTTCTGACGCTGTGTCTTGTTCAAGAGTGGCTTGACACAAAGAATGCGACAGCTGAAACCCATGTCTTGCATACGTCTGTCCGTGGTGGTTCTTGAAGCACTGACTCCAGCTGCAGTCCACTCTTTGTGAATCTCCCCCACATTTTTTAATGGGTTTTGTTTCACAATCCTCTCCAGGGTGCGGTTATCCCTATTGCTTGTACACTTTTTTCTACCACATCTTTTCCTTCCCTTCGCCTCTCTATTAATGTGCTTGGACACAGAGCTCTGTGAACAGCCAGCCTCTTTAGCAATGACCTTTTGTGTCTTGCCCTCCTTGTGCAAGATGTCAATGGTCATCTTTTGGACAGCTGTCAAGTCAGCAGTCTTCCCCATGATTGTGTAGCCTACAGAACTAGACTGAGAGACCATTTAAAGGCCTTTGCAGGTGTTTTGAGTTAATTAGCTGATTAGAGTGTGGCACCAGGTGTCTTCAATATTGAACCTTTTCACAATATTCTAATTTTCTGAGATACTGATTTTGGGGTTTTCATTAGTTGTCAGTTATAATCATCAAAATTAAAAAGAATGAACACTTGAAATATATCAGTCTGTGTGTAATGAATGAATATAATATCCAAATTTCACTTTTTGAATGGAATTACCAAAATAAATCATATAACAATATTTTTCAAACGTATTTTTATTAGTATTACTTATCCATACAGTGTTCTCTTCTCATCCACCTCACGCGATCACTGATCTGTAGTGCAAGCGACCCAGCTTTTCAGTCCATGGGAAAACAGCGTTTAGTTTAAACGTAACCGAGAACAGCGTGTGTATCTGAGGAACAGCCAGTCACAGGATTTTTGACTGTTTGTGAGGTTTGAAATATATATCGGCCGATGCCGATATCTAAAAAAATCCAAATATCGGCCGATATATCGGTCGACCACTAGAAGAAAATATTGCAATTTTAGACACCACCTTGTTTTCTTCTGCTCTTTTAAATTTAGCTTAGTTACTACCAAATTTTCTGAAATATTTACCGATTTCAAACTTCAACAGCTCCCACTGGCAACAATATGAATCTAATGCTAAAGCTCTCTTCCAATACTGCTCAATCAATAATGTAATATATTTTTTTACATCTTTAAACTGGAGAAGAGAATTGTTCAATTTCCAATAAGAAGGAGTTGCGCTGAAATCAAGGGATGCTGAGAGACTAACCTTAAGAGAGACAGCACTGTGGTCTGTAAGAGGCATGGCATGAATGCTGGTTGAGTTACAACTGCTTGCTAGACTTTGGGAAATAAGCCAATAATCTATACAAGACTGTTTAGAGTGGTCCTTGCTGCTCCAGGTATAGAGTCTCTGATGTGGATTTGTTTCTCTCCATATATCAACAACACTAAATCGCATCATAAATGTATTCATAATTGGACGCATAGAAGCCGGTCTTGAAGGAAACCTATCCAAATCACTATTTAATACCATATTAAAATCTCCACCCAAAATAAGACCAGCATTTGGGTATTTATTTATCCAGTACTGTATATGATCACTAATCACATCCATTAAGGTGGTATTTTCCTTAGAAGAATTATATCCATACATATTTATAAGAACTGTGGTGGTCTGGCCAAGTAAAGTCACTAACAAAAGAAAATGACCCTTAGGGTCACTGATGATTTCACCAGCAAACTTATTTTTCAAAATAGCGACACCTGCTGATCTCTCTGTACCGTGAGAAATCCATATATCACTGCCCCACTGGGACCTCCAAAATTTAGCATCATCCTGCGTGGAATGGGTTTCTTGAAAAAAACAAAAATCTGATCTGTGGTTTTTAACAAACAAAAAAAGGGCTTTGCGTTTCACATTGTTTCTTAATCCCCTGGCATTAAGAGAAATGAACGATAACGACATTAATAAATGAACAACAGAGAACAGTTATTAACAAGAATTAGAACAACGGCAAAATACAAAATTGAATAATGAGAAGAAAATTGAAAAGAACAGAGCTTATGTGACCATTTAAAACAACCAAATTGAAAGGTCCAGCTGTAATAGGATGAAAACTCAAATGCCAAAGAGACAGTTAACAGTCACCTTTTTCGAAAATCAGTTATCATACGTAACTCTCTTGATGGAATTCACAAAGTAATCTCCATACCTTCAATAAACACGGGCGCTGCAATGTAATAGGCAGTTTTTCCAGCATCCCTCCTCGCCTCTTTTACTCTCGGCCACAAGGTCTTCCGTCTTTCCCGGTCTGCTGAAGTCAGATCCTCTGCAAAGTGCAAGCTGTTATCTTTAAGAAACTGGGACTTCTTGGCAGCTCTCCATAAGGCATCGCGGACAACTCGTGAGGTAAACTGCATGATGATGGCGCAAGGTCTCGTTGTCGCTTCTCCTCCCCAGCCGATGTACAGTGTCAACGGCGTCAGGGTACTTGCTCTTGTCCTCGGGGTAAGTCTCGCTGCAGATGCGAATTACCTCGGATCTGATATCTTCCTTGTAATTTTCAGACACCCCAAATAATCTCAAGTTCCACTTGCGAGAGTATCTCTAGATCAGAAATACGTGTTTCACATGTGTCCGTGATACTTTCTTGAGCTTTAAGCCTGGTATCTACATCTTTCACATTCTTCTTTAAATCTTGTACTTCGGCACAAACAAAAGCTACCGTTTTCTTCAGCCCTTCTATCTTTAGGGAATTGGCGCTAATCATTCCTTCAAGCACGTCTGACCGAGTATTGATCAAAGAGGAGAGTGTGGAAATGACGGCAGAATGTGCCTGCTCATCTGGATTTGAGGGTTTACCTTTTTTATTGACAGGTGGCTTGCTTGGAGTGACAGGGAGCGGAGTCGCATAAAGATCTGTTTCTTTTCCAGCAGGAGAAACATAATTGTGGACATCCATGCTACCGTAGACAACATCAGCATCTAATGGTTCTTTGCGTTTTTCTAACTTTGGCATGTTTGCAGCTCTCGTAATTTGATGTATTGACAACTGATGTAGCAAAAGTAATAAAATACAGCTGGCCTTTCTTAAACAGTAAAGTTTGGTCAGGAGCTCTGGAAACTTCATCTTACTAAGGCGCCATCTGGAACCCCCGCACGCGAGAGTTCTGTCGCGTAGCTCCAGGGAATCCCCGTGACGTCAGTCGAATCAATTGAATGACTTTGCTTCCATTTAAAAGGAGCTGGTAAACTGGCGTTCGGGAACAACACTTTGGTGCTCAAGGAGATTAGCGATCGATCGCTAAAAAAGACGTCCTATCAAGCTGTTCCAGACTGCGACCAGTGGCGGTTCAGGGGGGGGGATCATATATACATTTTTTATATTCAGAAGTTGGTGGAAGTTTTGCGCGAATATTAAATTTCAAGCCCAAAGGTGAAATTCTGTGTGAATATTATAGTTCAAGCACAAATGAGAAATTCTGTGCGAATATTATAGTTCAAGCAAAGGAGGATATATAGAGGTGAGTAAAGTTGTTAATATGTTGTATTTGTATTAAATGCATTACAGAAGTGTAACGTTAGATCAGCTCATCTTAACCTGGCCGTTTGTTAGTTTGTGGCAGTTTGAAAAAGGATAAAATATATGATCAAACAAACTCATGGTGCTGAGTGTTTTTACTTAAAGCACACTCAGTAAACGAGTTGTAACGTTAAACGGCCCCCGCGGATCCTTAAAAAGTCTTAAATTAGATTTTTAAAATATAAGGTCATAAAAAGTCTTATAAAGTCTTATTTTTACTTATGCAAGGTCTTAAATTTTAGATGACACTTTGACTTAGACATATCAAAATGTTTATTTTAGAATAACGCAGAATAAGTCGGTCTCCTGCACGCGAGAGAGGAGAGAAGAAGAAAGTTGGTAAATGTCAGTTCAGTTGTAAGTTCATTCTTTATGTGCGTATCGGGTGTGCAATGTGTATTGTCTATTATGATATTGTAATCATTGTTTTAACGATGTACGAGGCACTGTGAGCTGACATCGCATTTGTCTATCGTCCTTTCACTGCTGTGTGCGGTTCATAGGTAGGCTATGTCCCCAAATTAGTTTATGTGTTATATTTATATCATATTATGTTCTTATATTAGAATATCACATCAGCAAGAGTGCTGTTTTCCCGTGCACAATTGCATCTGTGATATTTGTTATACAACAGTTAAATTAACAATAAGTTAACATTGTGAGTTACTTCTTAGACACAATATTGTCAATATTGTTTGTTTTCCCTTTATTTCGCAGACTAGAATTTCAAAATGAACCCGTAGCAGAGTCTCAATGCAACAGACAGCGATGATTTCTTGACTGAAATCCGCGTTTTTAACGAATCACTTGCTTCTTTCCCGAATGAATCAGCCGTTTGAACGAATCGGTTGAATGAATGACTCCCTCAACTCACTTAAGACAGGGACTTGCCGCCGCCTACTGGCGGTTTTAGTTTCATATTTAAAGTACCCTTTAATTAAAATGTCAAAATTAGAAATCATTTCATATTTAAATATTGATTTAAAAAAAAATCTTATAGCTTTATTTATGCAATTGTAAATGGAGTGTAAATATATTAATGCCGCTTCTGTGTCTCCTCTGCACTGCAAAGTTGATTTTGATTGAATGAATTAATTTGACTGGTAACAGTGGTACTGTATAATTATTGTATAATTAAGTATTATTGTATAAATAAGTATAATTACTGTATAATTTGAATGTTAGTGTTTGACATAAAAGGTGATGTATAACACTAAATAAGTTTAGAAAAAATGTCCATGTATAGGTGAAAATGCCCCTGGAAATCAATTTAAGGTGGCAAATATTGGACATTAATTCAAATATTCATTTCTGTCACTGCTGTGAACTGACCACTGCATAGAATATTAAAAATATGAATATCTTTGTGAGTCTGCTGTCAACAACAGGCCTAAACCAGCCATGGCACCAGCACACAAACACAATCAGTAAAATATCATCTAATTATTATCAACAAAACGTTGAAAATATTGAGATATATTTTTGTCAATATTGCACACCCCTAATGTACGGTATTAATTTTGATTTCTTCAGGTCTTAAAAAGCCTTAAATTTGACTTTAAAAAGTGTGCAGGAACCCTGTAAACGGTTAGACATAGTTACCTAGCAAGTCAGTTATTTTCAGTAAATGAATTAAGAAGCTTCTTGGTCCCCATTGCTTTTGCTCTATAGTTCTCACTAAAATGAAGAGAAAGAAGGACATCATGTCAATTACAGTTACTGTGACTAATACTGAATATATAATGCAAATGTAAAAATATAATGGAAATGCAAATACATTGTTGAATGATTATAAACATGGTATTTTGCCTGTTAATGCCTGCAGTGGAGTGCAGAAAATGATATGACAAAAATAAGGTCTAAATGTAACTGGCCCCTGTAACAGTACAACTGGCCCCAGCTTGGCCCCCCAGTTGAAATGGTCTAGAACCGCCACTGAATGCGACTGAAAACCTCAATGTGGAATTATCATTGATTTGTTAGATTTTTTGCCTTTGGGATTTCGTCACAGAACAGCACTACTTCACATCGAGCTCCCGGACTCAAACGTATCAGCCGGTGAGGCCGATTCAATACACACACACACACACACACACACACACTGTACGTTGTACGGGACTATAATTACAGACAATTCCTCCACTCTTTTACACAAATATTATTATTTTCTTTGAACGACATGTGTATATTTCTTGTTACATCTTGATGTTTGTTCTTCTACTTATTGTAAATACACTTGGGGTTTAAACCGAATTGATGTTATCCAAGAGTTCTTTTTGATAAACATTCAAACACTAGTTTAACGAAGGGTTAAGACCGTAAAGTTTTTGTGTATCATCGCCTATAATCTAGGCTGAGCGTTACAATAGCATTCTTTACCACTTAGCTAAGTGTTGCTAGCATGCTTTAGTATGTTTCTAGCATGTTTAACACTCAATGGCATATTGTACTATGTTGCTAGTACTGTATCCCAGTGTAAAACATGTCACTTCCTGTTGCAAGTAGGTGGCGCTATTACTATAACTGAAAATTGTCATGTAGATGTGTTCAGGGCAGGACTCTTATCAAACGTGTGAAGTTTGGGTCAGATTGGACATTGCCTTCTTGAGTAACAACAACTTCTTGTTTCATTGCATTAGCATGCTTTAGCACTTAGCTAAGTATTAGTAGCATGTTTTAACATGTTTCTAGATTGTTTAGAACTCAATGGCATATTTAATATGTTGCTAGAACTGCATCACAGTGTTATACATGTCACTTCCTGTTTCCAGTAGGTGGCACTATGACTTTAACTGAATATGAGCATGGACATGTGTTCAGGACAGGAGTTTGCGGCAGATTGGACATTGTTTGCCTGAGTTACAGCAACTTCCTGTTTCATGGTGAAACATAAAATTTGTCAGGCCACCAAAGACACTCCAACGAAAACTCAAGATCTTCGCAATTTGGGCTTTACTCTTCAACATTTACATGCTCCCATTAGGTAACATCATCCGTCATCATGGCGCAATGCTCCTTTCCCACATATTCCATGTCAGCCTGTATTGATGATATAAGTGCTTGGATGAACAGTCATTTTCTCAAACTCAACACTGACAAAACAGATCTACTTCTTATTGACACTGTAGACTGTGCGTACGTATATTTGTAGTGGATGAGCTGTTTTTGAACACTTTTCCTGTGGCATGCTGTGTTTTAATGTTTTTACTAGTGAGGATTGCTTAGCGCATGATAATTCCACTTTGAATTGTGTTCTAAATAGTATATTATATAAACTCTACTTGTTTCTGTTTGGTATTGTAACTTGACTTGGTCCTTATCAGGACTTGACTTGACCTGCTTGATGTGAGCCACTGACTTGACTAGGTTCATGTGCCCATTCATTTTATATATATATATATATTCATTTTGTGACTTGAGTTACTTGTGACTTGCTCCCACCTCTGCTGAAATGTATTTTTTATACAATTTTGTCAAGCGTATTTTGTTTTTCGGCTATATGGGTATTTTTTATTCTAAAACAAGACAATGATTATTGTGACGGCACAAATGGCATTTACAGTTTGTATCTCATATTTCTCTAATACTGTCTTATCGCTAAACACAAAGCTATCACATGGATGGGAATATGCATATGGAAACGATATGCAGACGATGTTATGCATAGTAAAAGGCGTTGTAAGCTCCATAAATGGCTATTTCGGGGACGGAGGGACGGGGACGGTGTGGAGGTGTGGAGGAGCACATATGCACAATCTTCCACTGACTGGGCTTTATAAAGAGAATTTTACACCAATATGGTTTTACAAATCTGAAAACTTTTGTGCATACGAACACTTTTAGGACGAAATGTACACAAAGTTTTATAGATGAGGCCCCCGGACTTTACCTCTGTCAGAGATCATCTCCTCTTTGCGGAAATCCTCCAGTTTGTCTCTGAGCTGACGGACAGATTCTCTCAGGACATCAAAAGAGGAGAGAGAACTGAAGGGATTGTCATGTACGTCGTTTAGATTCAGGAGGAGCTGAGAGAGACTGGAAACTCTACAGAAAACACAAATCAAATCACCAGTTAACACAGTAGCACAATGAGATTTTGATGCATCACAATGAGTATTTAATTGCAGCATATGAGACCGGTACTAAACAGGAACAGAAACCAAACTTTATTTAGTTTACGGATTCTCTAGCTCCTCCTCTGACCTACGAGTCCATGACTCCACCTCAACCTGTCGACCCATCGGCTCCATGCTCTTTCGGCTCCCAGCCCCCTGAAGGATTCATAACAAACAATACACCAAAGAGGTGGGAAGGGGACCAGAACCCTCGGGTCCACAGTGGCATTCGGCGGTGGAGGAGCTGATCATGGAGGAGCTGTTGGAGGAAGAGCCCACGGTGACCCAACGGTGACCCAACAGAGGGAGGAGCCTCAGCGTTTCGTCCGAGCGGAACCAGGGGCCCGACCGGTCGAGGACAAAGTGCGAAGACCCAGGGCAACAGCACCGAGGCAGATCCGGTGGGAGCAGGAGCCCTGTGGAGCCAAAGGGGGAGGGCTGAGGCGCAGCCGGAGGTTCGGAAGTCCATGTCTTATATTATATGGGCATAGATGTACAGTCATTGTTAGTTGTGTGTGTGTGTGTGTGTGTGCCTACCCATGAGAAGGAGCAGAGGTTTGTGTGTTTATGTGTGTGCTCAAGGGCGTGACCAATAATATTGTGTAACTCACGTGTGGTTCTGTATTATTAGAAGAAAGTAAAAATACATCTTTTAGAAAAATAATTTAAAAAATGCTCTTTCTAAAAAGAAAATTAAATGACCAGAAGGAACACAAAGCAGTTATTCATCAAATCAGTTCTTTATTAAACCAATTTACCAGATAAAGCAACCACCTTCATGTTTGACAAATGTTCATAAATGACAAAAAAAAAACAATATATATATGGCAATGAAATTAATAAGGCTTCAGGTAAACGATTGTCACATCAGATCATTGGTAGTGTGTCATCATCATTATCATTATCATCATCAACTCTGTATTATACAGCACATAAAGCCCTTCTATGAGCAGATCATCATCAGATCCACCGCTCCATATCCTCCTCGTAATCAGTCAACAGTTACACCTGCATTACTGTAGAAAACAGCTGACTTTATATCTCAGAATAGTGCAAAAGTACACGAGTGCAAATATTTCACTTCAATTACAGATGATATTTGGTCCCCAAAGCACACATTTCCCAAATGACAAACAGAATCCCCATCAAACGCACCAAATGCCGGCCGACTAAATAAGAAACAGAAGAAAACAGACCAAAGCGATGGTTGATAAGAAGCTCGTTCACTCAGTATCGTAGTGTCTGTGGCGGCTCCAGCGCCGCTCATGTGCCGTAGCGATCCTGCAGGAACACACAGAGTTTAGTCGCACGCATCCGCACGGATGAACGGGTTCAGCAGAAGCAGAAGCTGACCTGTATAGAGGACACGACTCCACTGGCCATGCCCGACAGCTTTCCCGCCACCGACCGGACGCCACTCTTCAGCTGCATCATGTCCGGCACAGAGGGCATCATGTTACTCAAGCGCGACGAGCCGCCGGACACTGGGACACAACCACAAACAACATCACATAGATTCAACCGGAGCTCACTGTGCAAAACAATAACCAATCAAAATGTCTATTCAGAATCGTGAATGTGTTTCTTTAATGGCAGGAAATAGCAGTATTGTCTTTGCACTAAGAGTAAATAGTTGTTAGATGCTCTTTATACTTGGTGCAAAAAGTGGCAGATACTATTGTATATTATAAAACAGTATGCGTCAATAACAACATATTCAGTGCATATGAATATATTTATAAAAATCATGCTTTATTGAGACATTACTGTCCCTAAATCCCCCCACCACACGATAAACACTAAATTCCCACTATTACATACTCATTAGGCACTTTTCTAATATTTTCTTCATTTTTATTTAAAATTAAACTCCTCTCTGAGCTGATGTGTGATGGAGAAAGGGAGAAGAAAGAGTTTGTAAAGTCGTGTCAAACGCTAACATAAACCTCTCTGCTCTTCACGCCACTATTACTGTTATCAGACAGGTTTCCTCTGTCGTTTCTCCGGCTCAAGCAGACATTGGTGGGCGGAGTCAGTGTAAATAAGGAGAGATATTCGCAATTACTGGAAATAGACACTCAGTTTTTTTCATTTATTTTTCCCCGAATACGAGTCATGGTTTTTAATGATCTTAAACGTGCTACGACATATTCCAAAGCATCTCACATAATGTAATTAACATCAAGCGTTAATTATGAGAGAAAAAAAATGAGATGAACAAAATAAGGAGAAAAATGAGAGTTGAAAATGAGAGAAAAAGGCCAGAAATGTGAGATATTTTATTCCATGGTGGGAAAAAAAACCCTGAACTATGAGTTTATAACTTGCAATTGCAAGATATAAACTCACAATTGAAAGAAAAAAATGACTTTCAGCCGAACATGAATAAAAGCTCAGATGATATTAAAGATAGATATTAAATATTATTGTGGAAACATATGTTAGGTTTTATTATGTAATGTATGTAAAAAATAAATATTCTATCAATTCAAACTATATTATGATATACATCTTTCAATAAAAACAAAAGAAAAAAAAGCTTGTATTGTCACACAGAGGAAACCTAAGTGTTTATTTAGCAACCACAATCGAATTCCAGATCCATGTTTAGATTTATTACAGTTCATCACTGAACGAATGATGGCAGATTTAGTCGCACAAGCGATATCAACTTACTCTGATTAAAGTTTACAAGGCACATGAATTTAACAAAATGATGTGCGCCGATAAATCATTTATAATAAACACTGCAATATTCCATAAAAAGCAAGAATAGTCAACTTTGCTTTCCTGCTGACTGTAAAGTACGAGTGATTGCGCAGGTCTACGAGTAGAGACACGCACCTGCTGATTTCTTCTGCTCATCAAACAGATCCGCGGAGCTGATGGCTGAACTGCCCGAGTAATTCTCCAGTCGCGCCCGCACTTCATACTGAAACACGAGAAAGCAAGCGTTTAACACCACAGAGCTCATCACACGTCATCTCAAGCGCTCGCTCGCAGGCGTCACCTCAGAGTAGTCCTGCTTGCCGAAGAACATGTCGGATGAAATGGCCTTGGCGTTGGCGAACTTCCTCTGGGCGTCGTCAGAGACACACTGCGGCTCCGTCGTCCTCCTCACCACGGCGGCCCTGTGGGAGAACACAACACTGCGTTCAGCGCACAGCATGCTGGGACTGAGGCCGAGCACAGGAACGACACAGGACTGTTTAAGAGCACAGGAACTGACCTCTCTGTGTCCTGGTCCATGTCGGCCTGCTGAAAGAAGAAGGGATCTGAGAACTCCTCGTCTGGGAGCCTACGGGAAGAGGCAGGACACACTCATGAACAAGAGCACAGACACACACACACACACTCTCTGAGATCAGCAGCGAGGTGTCACCTGCAGGAGAAGCGCTTGTCCTCTTCCTCGTCATGAGCTCGTCTGCTGGAGGAGCTCAGAGCCGGAGCCTCTTGCTGGATGATCCGCAGGTCCTCCGTCACAGAGTGAGACAGGCCGCTGGAACACAGGGAGAGACCACGGCTTAGACCCCGCCCACACGTCATCTCATCGCCAAACACAGCCCCGCCCACACACGACATCTCATCGCCAAACACAGCCCCGCCCACACCGACACAGCCCCGCCCACACACGACATCTCATCGCCAAACACAGCCCCGCCCACACACGACATCTCATCGCCAAACACAGCCCCGCCCACACACGACATCTCATCGCCAAACACAGCCCCGCCCACACACGACATCTCATCGCCAAACACAGCCCCGCCCACACACGTCATCTCATCGCCAAACACAGCCCCGCCCACACACATCTCATCGCCAAACACAGCCCCGCCCACACCGACACAGCCCCGCCCACACACAACATCTCATCGCCAAACACAGCCCCGCCCACACCGACACAGCCCCGCCCACACACGACATCTCATCGCCAAACACAGCCCCGCCCACACACGACATCTCATCGCCAAACACAGCCCCGTCCACACACGTCATCTCATCGCCAAACACAGCCCCGCCCACACACAACATCTCATCGCCAAACACAGCCCCGCCCACACCGACACAGCCCCGCCCACACCGACATCTCATTGCCAAACACAGCCCCGCCGACACCGACATCTCATTGCCAAACACAGCCCCGCCCACACCGACATCTCATTGCCAAACACAGCCCCGCCGACACCGACACAGCCCCGCCCACACCGACACAGCCCCGCCCACACCGACATCTCATCGCCAAACACAGCCCCGCCCACACCGACACAGCCCCGCCCACACAACGACATCTCGTCGCCAAACACAGCCCCGCCCACACCGACATCTCATCGCCAAACAGACCCGCCCAGACTGGTATCTCCGCAGTGACACACACTGGTATCTCAACAGTGACACACACTGGTATCTCAGCAGGTACACACACTGGTGTCTCAGCAGTGACACACACTGACACACACCTGCGAGCACCGAAGCCCATGCCGAGTCGCTCCGCCTGCTCCTTCCTCTTGCCGTCCAGGCGATTCATCTGCTGCTCGTCCCTCCTCACACTCCTCTGCAGCTCCAGACTGTCAAACGAGTGGCTGAGGGACGATCCTCTGAGAGAGCACACACACACACACACACAGAGAGAGAAGGGTGAGCACACGCTCCCAATCACCACTGTCAAATACACTTCACATCTTCACAAATTCAGATTTGTTTTTTGTTTTTTACAAAATCTGATTTTTTCAGTTTAGATTTCTGGATTCTATTGTTTTTGTTAAAAATTTTCAGGAGTGTGATTGTAAATTATTTAAATTAACTGTTAGTAATCAAAAAGCACGTCTAGCAAATTACTGAAAACTTCGAAACTTATACAATTTAACAATTTATTAAAAGTTTAAATAAATAAAAAGTTTAAAAAAATTAAAAAACCTTCAGGCCCTATGAAATCCTCTTGTTTTTCCCAAATTCCAATTATTTTCTGTTCAAATTCAGATCCCCCACTTAAATATAAAAAAAGTTGAAATGGAAATAAATGTTTCTTTAAATTGTTTATGGATTTCTAAGTGAACACAAACGTATAATCAATGACTCTTGACATGTAATGAAGTTTGTTGTGTGCCCAGCTGAGATGCTCACGTCAGGTGTTGAGGCTCGGTGTCGCTGCTCTTCATGTCCTCCTGGAGTCTGTCCACAGCCTGAGCTCGTTTCTGCTGCGCACTGAAGCTCTGACTGCTGACCTTCTGTGCGCCCAGACCGGCCTTCCTGCCGCCCACCTGACACACACACACACACACGGGTCAACAACGTCTGAAACACGGCATTACTAGCACTTCTCCTGATGCCTCTTTATGATCAACCGCTTGTTGTGTTTCTGAATATTTGTCATGGTGAAAATGACTGTGTTCAACATAAGCTCAACGCCCTGAACTAATGTCACGTCATGACATCATTTCCTGCTCTACGTCGCGGGGCTCGCTGGTGTGAGGAATAATACCAGTAAAGGATCGTGTCTGTCTGTGAGGAACTCACGGTTTTCCTGCCGGAGGTGGCGGTGGGTTTCTTCTTGATCAGAGAGGGCAGCTCTGTAAGAGAAGGTTACGAGTTATGAATATGATGATGATTTCAGCGGTACTTGTCTGTCTGAGGGGTGAGAGTGTCACCTGATGAAGATGATGGAGATGTGCTGAGCTGCTCCACACTGGGACCCTCCTCACTGGCACCGGCACCAGCACCTGCACCCATCAAACACCAACAGCGTGTTAGACACACCACACAACAGAACATATACTGTATCTGCAGCACCAGCACACACTATCATCATCATACCATTATTATTCCTGTCCTGGACCGAGTCCTGCTGTTGGCTAGTGTTCAGCTGGTGTCCCTCCTTCAGCATGGGCAGCTAAACACACACACACACACACACACACACACACACACACACACACACACACACACACACACACACACACACACACACACACAAAGAGACCCATGAGAGCACCATCACACATTCATACAGAAACATCCTGTTCACTGCGTAAGAGTTCTGGGTGGCTGATAGGGTGTTGCTAGCATGTTCTGGGAGGTCGATAAGGTGTTGCTAAGAAGTTGCTAGTTCTCACAAATGGTTATTACGGAGTTAACATTTTCTTAACATGTTTTATTACACAGCTAGATCATGCTAACATGATTTTGCATGATGCTAGCACATTTAGACTTGTTTTTGTAGTTCATGTAGATAGTATTTTAGCATCTTTTAACACTGCTAGCATATGTTGCATGTTGGAAGTCTTGTTTGCTAGCATTAGTCAACCCCCATGTCAAGTCGAGTCAAGTCAAATATATTTATATAGCGCTTTTCACAATACAGATTGTATCAAAGCTGCTTCACAGTATCAATCAAAACAACTTAACAATGTTTGTTTATTACTGGAAAAAAAGACATCCAAGTTTGGTAGAGCTAATCAATGGTATGATTGGTTAATTAATTTGAATATCCCCAACTGAGCAAGCCAAAGGCAACCATGTCTCTACGATGTTCTAATGCAGACATATAGGTCTTGCTAAATGGTTGCTAGGAAGTTGCCAGTGATGATACTCCAAATGATACTTTGATCTCTTTGAATAGAAGTCTATGGGATCAGTTGCTAGGGTGCTCGACAATGGTTGCTAGGGCGTGGCTTGATAGACTGTTTGATCATCATCATCATCATCAGCTGACCTGAATGTGCTGCGTGAAGAAGTCCTCGTGTCTGTCGACGGGAGACGAGGGCGAGAGCGGAGCCTGACTGTCCAGCCACAGCTAGAGAGACACAGAAAGAGACATGAGCTTCATCATACTGATCAGCATAATGGCGATCAGTTGATCAGTGACGTCATCACCTCTGTGCCGTGTTGGCGCGTGGCCTGCGTGGCCAGACTCTTGATGCGCTCGCGGTACAGCAGCGCCGCCCTGCTGTTGTATTTGATGTTGGCGGCACTGGCGCTGCAGCCGTGCTGACTGAAGAATGCACTCTGTGGAGAACACACACACACACTCAGAGTCAGTCACACGACTTCATCATCATCATTATCTTCATCATCATCACTCACCGCGTTGGCGTTGCCGCCGACCTGCATGCAGCGCAGCTGGAACCAGGACCAGTTGGAGTCCAGCTCCGTCGACCTGCAGAGACACAGAGCAATCAGTGCCGTCATGTGACGTGATCATGTGACCTACATGTGCTCCCACAGCACCCTCTAGTGCTCGAGCAATCACTCTACTCAGGGAGTGTAGCAGAACATCATGGGGAGGGAAAACAAGTGGAGACATAATAAATGTCTCGTTGCGTCAGAATCTGAATGCTCTGCAAAGTCGTTATTAATTTTTTTAGAAAGCCGCCATCAAAGATGCTCTTTAAAGCTAAACGCAGACGTTTATGGTTTATTAAACATGTATTTAAGGTTTATTAAAGGGACAGACTAGACTGATGAAACCAATGACGATTAGCCATGAATTTGATGCAAACAATAAATCTGCATAATACTATTCACATGTAGTTCATATAGGGCATAAAGTATTAGTCCTACATATTTAAACTTATATAACATTTTTATTTTTCACAGTTCTTACTTTTTTCTGTCGCACAAGTGCAAGAAAAAAGTCAGAATTGTGTGATATAAACCTGCACTCGCTTTTTTGATTTTTGTTTTTATATTTCGTGGTGGAAACGAGCTTCCGTTTCTACTTTAGGACCGTCACTTCCTGTCTCCAGCAAGGCCCCGCCCCACTACAAACTTCATCGCGGTTTACAAACAGCCAAGCGGTGTAACGCTGCTGAACACTAGACTCCCTCACAGCGTTATTTCACTCCTATCTTTTTCTGTTGTATTTGTCCCGTGTGAGATTTCACTGGTGTATATGAGAGTGTGTACCTGATGAAGGACAGGTGAACCCCCAGAGAGCGGTGTGTCCCGGAACAGTCGATGCAGAGAAACACACCGTATGTGACGCTCGCCCAGCTGGGGTTCTTTAGCGAGCAGTCGAAGCATATCTGGACACACACACACACACACACACACACACTACTGATTATAACAGCCAATACGTCTGTGACACTTTCGATTATGTTTTAATACTTTAAATTCATTCTGATTTGCATACAGAATAATTTTTTCACACATTCAACTAATATTTTGAAGTTTTTCCACTTTTTGTTTTGTTGTGTACAAGTTATTTTTCATGAAAACACGTTTAAAAATTCGCAAGAACGC